>NW_027555847.1:240760684-241140684 GCF_003287225.1 Phascolarctos cinereus
TCATTAAGACATAATAGAGTAACTCCTAAGCCTTGTCTGATTGAATTTCTTCTATGATCCACTATGATGATTAGATACAGAGGGTACACTAGTATCATCTTCCTCTATTTGAATGTGAGCAATTTGTCCTTGTTTAGTCCTTTATCCCGGTTCTTTCATGTTTGCCTTTTTAATGCTTTTCTTCACTCCTGTGCCTAAACTTCAAAGTTGCTTTGTATCTTTCTCTCTTCTTTTTCATCAGGAATGTGTGAGTCCTCTCTTTTTCTTATGATAAATTTTTCCCCTGTAGTATTATACTCAGTTTTGCTGGGTGAGGTATTATTGATCGAAAGCTTATACTTTTACTTTGTCTTTAGGTTCTAAGTGATCTGGGAAGTTTTATTTTAACATTTTTGGTAGTATAATATTTTCAGGGGTTTTGGATAATAGCATTTAGATTGTCCAATGTTTATTTCTTTTTTTCCTTGATCTGCTTTTCAATTATTTTATTTTCCTATGAGATACTTTAGGGTTTTTTTCTATTTTTTTTTCAGACTTGGCTATGTTATAATATTCCTTATTGCCTTATGGAGTCATTTGCTTCTATTTGGTCCTTTCAAATTTTCAATTTGTCTGTTGTTTTGTCAAGGTTTTGTACCTCTCCTGCAATTTTTTTCTTGCATACATTTCATATATTTTACATTTTCCCCACTTAATTGACTTCATTTCATTTATTAAAAATAATTAATTCTTTTAAACTTTTACTTCACCTCTTCCATGAATTGTCATTGAGTTTGTGGCCAAGCTATGTTTTTTTTTCTCTTAAGGATTTGCGTATGGATGTTTTGGAGTCATGTGATTCATTTGAATTTGTGCTTTGAGCTTCTTTGCCATTATTATAGCTCTTTGTGGTAAGGATTTTTTTTTTGTTTGCTTATTTTTCTAGCGTACTTCTTTGTTTAAAACTGGATGACAGAGTAGCACTCTGTAGCACTTCTGGAGGAAAGGTCTGGGCTCATCCTTTTGCAGCTTTCTTGGGGTATTGTTTATTTTATTATTCCAGGATGTCAGTGATAGTCTGGGGAACTACAAGAAACTTTCAGTATAACCAATATAGTCTGATAAAAAGCAAAGTCTGATTGTTAGCCTACTGGTCTGAGCTCTGCAAGTTACTGACCTGAGTTTGGGTCAGAGCAAGAGTAGATTGTTGCTGGACTCACCCCTTTCAGCCAACTGGAAAGATCTGTTGGTTCAGAGTAGTAGAAATGTTGTCTTCAATTCCTGTCCCAGTTATTTCTCTGCAGGTTGGACTGGATGCTAGAAATGAGACCTGCTTTATGTCCATTATTGGAGCCATACCACTGCTGCTGCTGGCAGCTTTTGAATTTCCCCATACCTTAGAATATCACCTATAGCCTCTCTCCACAGGACAGCATCTTCCTGAAGAGTTTCCCTTCTCAATCCACTCTGGATCTGTGAAGCAGAACTGGATAGTGGGTGACAAGGTGCCAGTTGGCATATGTCCGAATCTCAGTGCCTCACTGTGGGTCTGGGTGGTGCCTTAGTAGGAGCCTGAATCCTCTTCTCTATGGGTGCTGGAATATAGGAAGCAAGCTCTTAGCCTAAACAGTCTCCAGACTCCTCAGACTTTCCTACCTGTCTTCCTATACCAAACTGAGCTGGACATCTGATTCAATGTGCTTTCTCCTCCATCAACTTCTCCATCATGATTCAGTCTGGTGCATTTTCTATATCTATTTAAATGAGTCTTGGAGAAAGGAGTTTATAGAACTACATTTTAACACTCAGTTTTGCCTCTACTTGTCACTGTGGCAATATGATCATTGACTAATATTAGTTCCTATCACTAATTTCATCTCCTCAAATTTGATTTGAAGCTCCTTAAAGGCAGAGATCAGGTTCTGTATTTCTCTGTACATTACCTGTTTCATTACCTAGCTCAGTGTCTTGCAGAGTAGGTGTTCCATAAACGTTTGTTGCCTTGAATTGACATTTCCTGACTAACACATGCAGATTTGAGATAGAAAGAAGTATTATCTCTGGAAATTGAAAAAGTGGTTAATTATATTTCACAAGCATTGAAAGTATGTTTCCTTTTCTCCCATGAACATAAAAATGTTAATGACCTCCTTTTTATGCTAAATGAGGATTAGTTGAAAGAAATAGGGATGCTTATCCTCAAAAAAGAAATGAATCTAGGGAGCTTAAGAGCTGTCTTTACTATACTTGTTTGGCATTTTGTGTCTCTGAGGAACTTTGGAATTGATTGTGTGACATGGAAGACACTGGTAAAGGACTGCCAAACATGGTATGCCCACATCAAAGAGGACACTGTGCTCTATGAACAAAGCAGAATTGCAGTAGCTCAAAAGAAACATGAGATGCAAAATTTAGAGATATGTTCTCACCAAATGTTCACATGGACTATTTGTATCTGATCTATGGTAGAGCCTTTTGAGCTCATAATGGTTTGATCAGCCGCAGTCAGACATACTGTACTTTTACTCCAATGTTGTGATGTCATTTTTGGTCCTCTTCCAAAATGAAAGACAACAACCAAACATTTGGCATGGTTTCAGAGGGCTGACTTAGGAGCAAAAGGTAGAAGTTAAATGGAACAAATATGAAGAAAGGAAGGAAGGAAGGAGAAGGAGAAGAAGGAGAAGGAGAAAGAGAAGGAGAAGGAGAAGGAGAAAGAGAAGGAGAAGAAGAAGAAGAAGAAGAAGAACAAGAAGAAGAAGAAGGAGAAGGAGAAGGAGAAGGAGAAGGAGAAGGAGGACGATGAGATGGAGGAGGATGAGGAGAAAGAGGAGGAAAGTAGGAGGAGGAAAAAGAAAATAAGAGAGAAGAGAGAGAAAAGGAGGAAGAGAAACCCTGTTAAAATTACAGCTATCCCAAAATATAACGGGTTGTTTTTGTATGACTGTTTCTTGTGTATATTGTAAGAGAATTAAAACAAAGTATTCATTGGACTAGATGACTGCTGTGAAGCCCTTTTATACACCCTGAAGTCCAATGATTCAATGATTTAATCAAGGCAAATTTTGTGCACTAACAGGTAAATGGGGTTTTCTAAGCAAAGATACTGGAGTGGTTTACCATTTCTTTCTCCAGCTCATTTTACAGATGAGGTACTGAGGTGAATAAAGTTAAGGGACTTGCCCAAGGTCACAGAGCGAGGAAGTGTCCGAAGCCAGATTTGAACTCAGGAAAATTTCTTCCTTACTTGAGGCCTAGAACTCTATCCACTGCACCAACTAGTTGTCCCCAAGTGTAAATTGAGGAAGGACCATATTCTCAGTGGTATTGGAGTTACTATTTAGTTTAACCAGAGAGTATTTAGTCACTTACTACTTCATTTTCAAAATCCAGCTAGAGAACTTGGCTACTTATTTCAACTCTAGCATGCACAGGGAAATCACTCAGCAAAGAGGATCATTGTTATTCACATGCAAATAACCACCACACATACACAAGAGCCAGCTCTCTCTTTGACAGTTCCAAGCAATTCTATCTGTAAGGGTGTACTTTAAGGGCTATTTCAGAAACATCAGTATACCCAAAGTCATGGTACTCAAAGTCACAGAGGAAGTAATTGCCAAAACTTACTCTTCAAGAACTAAATATAATACCCTTACTGGTATCTATGCTGCCACTTTTGATATAGCAAAATATGTGTTAAAGAGGTAAGGAAGATTATTCATAATCAAAGAGGAATGAAACCAAGAACAAAAAGAGACCCATTTCCCCAAAATTCAACTGAACTATTTTATATAATCAGTAACCACACATTTTCTGTTCACATTCTTCTTCCAAACATTAACAGCTTTATTAAACCTAACTTATCAAAATAAAGACAAGAACTGAATTGTGGCAAGCTACTATTAACCTTTTTCAATTATACATAAAAGTTGAAATTTAACAGGACTTTGTTCCCTCCAACATAAGGATTCATTGGAGCATTAATCTGATTTATCCCTGGTCTTTCTGCTCCAAAAAAATATTTAATTCATGCAGTTTGAGATCCAGTTTCTTAATGAGCCAGATGTCTTTCATGAATACTATTCAAATGTAAGGACCCTTTCCCTTGCAACAAAAACAACAAAATGTGAAGTTTTAGATCCAATACATATGTGAATCTAGGTTTATGATTGAGGTGTGTTGTTTGTCTTCCAGGGACAAGCTATGGAAGCCCATAGTTGCAACTAAGAGCAAGGACTCTAGAAAGAGTGTGCTGACTGAGTTGGGCCTGGAGTACTGTGTTCAGTTCACAATATAAAATTTTATGAATAACATTAATAAATTGGAAGATATCCAAATCAGGACACTAAGATGACTAGAGACCATAGAACAAAAAGGATCAGCTGATTAAACTGGGAATATTTATCCTGGAGAAGGAAAAATGTGTATGTGTGTGTGTGGAAGGAGTCATTAAAGCTATCTATTAATCAATTAACATGTATAATTTAAGCATACTTTTTGCATCTGGCATAATACTAGAATGCAAGGATGTAAGTACAAAGAATCAAATTATCCCTGCTCTGAAGGAGAGTACATACTATTGAAGGAGTCAATAAGTACATATGAAAATATATACAGCATAAATATGAAGTTAATATTTACAAAGTAGGGAATACTAGGTAATTTGGGAGGGAAGAAGTTGGGAGTGAGGAGGATCAGAGAAGGTATGTATTAGCTGTATCTTTAAATGAGAGAAAAACTCCGAGTAAGTAAGAAGGGCTCATTATCCAGGAATGGGGGAAGAGAGTGTATGAAGTAGAGAGTGGAGTGCCAAGGCCAAGACATGAACAGGGGAGATCAAGTCTTATTTTTGAGGAACAGAAGAAAGGCCAATGATCCTGAATTGCAGAATGTGGAATGGGGAGCAATGTCTCTTAAGGCTCAAAAGATGTCAAGTATCAGAAAGGCTGGCATGTGGAAGAAAAATCAGATTTGTTTTTCTTGACTTATGAGGAAGTGGAAGTTGCAGAGAGCTCAAGTTCCATTCAATGTAAAATTTCCTTACAGCTGTAGGTATCCAAAATCGAAATGGGTTTCATTGGGAAACCATTGGTAACACCACAGAACTTGAAGTAAAGCTGGAGAACAATTTGACAGGGCTATTGTAGAAGGATGTTCTCCAAGTATTGAATAGATTAGATGAGCTCTGAGTGTTGTTCCCAATCTGAGAATTCAAAATTCTGAGGTTAAATTGAGAGACATTTTAATATCATCAGTAAGTCCAAAATGAGGATGCTAAATTAAAAAGACAAGCAATCATCACCAGGGAATCTGAATACTACTAGATAGCTTTTTAATTAGCCTAGTTTCAAAATTTGTAAATAGTTTTACATGCATTATCTCCTTTGATCATTGCAAAAAATTCTATGTTATTATCTTACCTATATTGGAAGTGGGGAAATAAGCCAAAAGAGGTTAAATAAATTTCCAAGTGTCACACAGCTAGTAGATATTGGAGGCAAAATTTGAATTCACATTTTCTTGACTATAAAATTTGTGTGTTACACGCTGTGCCTACTTGCTGCCTCCATCTTTCTTTCTAACCAACAGAAACTTTGTTTTTGTTATAAGAAATAGACTAGTGTAATTAAAAGCAAGAACAAGTATCATATATAATGTTGTGTAATATAAAGATAGAATCAAATGGAAAATAGGAACTTTAGAGTCAAAATGGCAGGACCCAGAGACTAATCATAAGATCACTAGGCTTTCTTCCAATCTTGGCCTTCTTGCACTCAACAGAAAAAGGCAAAGAAGCTCAGATTACTATGACTACCATAATATCTTGGTTTATTTGGTTGTTGTTTCTATTCATTTGTTTTTAATATCTCACTCCCCCACATCTCTCTTGAATAATTTAAAAAATTAAAAAACACTGAAAAATAAAGCTATCAATACATAGCTGTATAGTCTAGCAAAATAAATTTTTGCACTGTATGTATTCAAAATGTATGTCTTTTTTCTGTGTTTTAAGTTTCTCATCTCTCTGGGAGGAGGCAAATAGCATGTATCATTTTCACTCTGTTGCATTGAAATATATTCTTACATTGACTAGAGTTATAGTCTTTCAATAAGATATTTCTATTATATGTTTATGTATTTGCTTACTTCTCTGCATCAGATCATAAGCCTCTTCCTAATTCCTCTGAAACTGTCTATTTCATCATTTTAATGGCATAATAATATTACATAACATCCAAATATAATAATTTGTTTAGCTATTCTGTAATAGGAAGATGTGTCCTTTGTTTCTATTTTTTTTGAAAATTTTTTATTAGTTTATTTTTAGTTTTCAATATTCGCTTCCATAAGATTTTGAGTTCCAAATTTTCTCACCATCTCATCCCTCCACCCACCCCAAGACAGCATGCATTCTAAATACCCCTTCCCCTAATCTGCCCTCTCTTCTATCACCATCTGCCTTTTCTTATCCCCTTCCCCTTCTATTTTCCTATAGGGCAGAATAGAGTTCTATGCCCCACTGCCTATATATCTTATTTCCCTGCTGTATATGAAAACAGTTTTAGACATCTGTTTTTAAAACTTTGCATTCCAAATATTCTCCCTTCTTCCTTCCCCATCCACTCTCATTGAGAAGGCAAGCAACTCAATACAGGTTATACATATACATACATATACATACATATACATACATATACATACATATATATATATATACATACATACATATATACACATATACATACATATATACACATATACATACATATATACACATATACATACATGCACACACATATACATACATATGTGTGTGTATGTATGTATATATATATATACATATACATACATATATATATATGCATATACATATATACATATATATACAGGTAGTCATGCAAAACACTTCCATAGTGGTCATACTGTTAAAAATAATTATATTTCCCTTCATTCTATCCCACCCTCTGTTTATTCTATTCTCTCTTTTGACCCTGTCCCTCCTCAGAAGTGTTTGCTTCTGATTACATCCTCCCTCAATCTACCCCCTTTTCTATTGTCCTCCTGCTCTCTTATCTCCTTCCCGCTATTTTCCTGTAGGGTAAGATAGATTTCTATACCCAGTTGAGTGTGTGTGGTATTCCCTACTTAAGCCAAATCCAATGAGAGTAAGATTCAATCATTCCCTCTTACATTCCCCACTTTCCCATTCTCTGTACAAGCCTTTTCTCATCTGTTTTATGTGAGATAATTTACCCCATTCTACTTCTCCTTTTCTCCTTCTTCCAGTATAATCATCTCTCACCCTTAATTTTATTTTTTGGATATAACCCCTTCATCTTCAACTCACTCTGTGCCCTCTATCTATCTACCTATCTATCTATCTATCTATCTATCTATCTATCTATCTATCCCTCCATATATTTTTTTTTCCCCTCCAACTACCCCAATATTAACAAAGGTCTCATGAGTTACACATATCATCTCTCCATGTGGGAATGTAAACAGTTCAATTTTAATAAGTCCCTTATGATTTCTCTTTCCTGTTTACCTCTTCATGCTTCTCTTGAGTCTTGTATTTGAAAGTCAAATTTTCTATTCAGCTCTAGTCTTTTCATCAAGAATTCTTGAAAGTCTTCTATTTCACTGAATGTCCATATTTCTCCTGAAGATTGTACTCAGTTTTGCTGGGTAGGTGATTCTTGGTTGTAATCCTATCTCATTTGCCCTCCAGAATATCATATTCTGAGCCCTCTGGTATCTTAATATAGAAGCTGCTAAATCTTCTGTTATCTTGATTGTGTTTCCACAATACTTGAATTGGTCTTCTGTCTGCTTGCAATATTTTCTCCTTGACCTGGAACTCTTGGCTATAATAGTGCTAGGACTTTTCCTTTAGGGATATCTTTCAGGAGGTGATTGGTGGATTCTTTCTATTTCTATTTTACCCTCAGATTCTAGAATATCAAGGCAATTTTCTTTGACAATTTCTTGAAAGGTGATGTCTAGTCTCTTTTTTTGATCATGACTTTCAGGTAGTCCACTAATTTTTAAATTATCTCTCCTGAATCTATTTTCCAGGTCAGTTGTTTTTCCAATGAGATATTTCACATTGTCTTCTTTTTTTTCCCATTCATTTGATTTTGTTTTACAATTTCTTGATTTCTCGTGAGGTCACTAGCTTCCATTTGCTCCATTCTAATTTTTAAGGAAGTATTTTCTTCAATGAGCTTTTGGAATTCCTTTTCCATTTGACTCTGGCCAATTCTGCTTTTTAAGACATTCTTCTCCTCATTGGCTTTTTGGATCACTTTTGTCATTTGGGTTAAGCTATTTTTAAGGTTTTATTTTCTTCAGTATTTTTTAGGTCTCCTTTAGCAAGCTGTTGACTAGTTTTTCATGATTTTCTTGTCTCACTCTCCTTTCTCTTCCCAGTTTTTCCTCTACTTCTCTTGTTTCCTTCTCAAAATCCTTTATGAGATCTTCCATGGCCTGGGACTGATTTATATTTTTTTCTTGGAGACTTTGGATGCAGGAACTTTGACTTCGTTGTCTTCTTCTGGTTGCATGTTTTGATCTTCTTTGTCACCAAAGAAATATTCTATGGTGTGACTTTTTTTTGCACAGTTGGCTCATGTTCCAAGTTAATTACTTGACTATTAAACTCTTTGTTAAGGTAGGAGTCTGCTTCCAGTGTGGAGAATGTCCTGTCCCAAGATTCAGGGGTTTTGTGCAGCTATTTTCAGAGATATTTCTAGGGACCTGTAATGTTCAGTTCTTCCCAGGTGGTATGATCAAGAGCTAGGTGTTATTCCTTTCCTGGCCTGTGCTCTGGTCTATGCTTGACCACAAGCACTCTTTCCTGACTTGGTTCTGTGAGAAAGATTCTGTCTTCACTGCCACCACAAGCTCCACCACACCAGTGCTCTTACTTGCCTCAGGACTGACACACAGAACTGTGACTCCACTTAAAGCATGGGCAAAGCAAGAGAATCCTGCTTCAGCACCAGCAAAGAGATTCCTGCAATCCCCCTCTGATCAGCTGCTTGATCCCCCCTCCATCTGTCAGCTGAGACCTCCAGAAGCAGCAACTGCCCTGAATTTGTGCCAGGACTGGGGCCAGACTTAGCTCTCTCACCACAGTCAGATATATTTTTCCTATTGATGGTCAAAGGTGTCTTTGGTGTTTATGGGTTGAGAAGTCTGGAAACCATGACAGCTCCCCTTGATTTAATCACCTGAGGACTGCTCCAGGTGCACTGAGGCCTAGCATGAAAACAACAGCATGAAAAACCTGAAGCTTAGAACAATGCCTCTCCAACCCCTGGATCAGAGCCCAACAATAATATAAAGTAAAAAAGTAAGAAGTAGACTAGAAAATGAGCAGACAAACAAACAAGAACCTGAACTTACAAAGTTACTGTGGTGATAGGGAAGATCAAAACAAACTCAGAAGAAAACAACAAAATCAAAATATCTGTATACAAAGCCTCAAAAAGAAATGTGAATTGGTCTAGGACCCTAATTTTTTTTTTTGGAAGAATTCAAAAAGGAGTTTAAAAATCAAATTAGGGAGGTTGTGGGAGGGATGAAATGGGGAGAAAATTTGGAACTCAAAATCTTGTGGGTGTGAATGTTGAAAACTAAAAATAAATAAACTAATGAATCTTAAAAATAAGAAAAAATCAAATTAGGGAGGTAAAGGAAAAATTGGGTAAAAATGAGAGTGATTCAAGAAAATTATGAAAAAAAGTCAATAGCTTGGTAAAGAAGGCACAAAAATACTGAAGAAAATAATACTTAAAAAACCAATAAACTAAATGGTAAAATAAGCACAAAAATCCTATGAAGAAAAGAACTTCTTAAAAAGTAGATGACCAAATGTAAAAGATACATAAAAATCACTCAAAAAAAGCATTCCTTAAAAAAATAGATGAATAGAAAAGGGGATAGAATATCTCATCAAAGAAAACAATTCCTTAAAAATTAGAATTGGGCAAGTAGAAGCTAATGATTCTGTAAGTCATTAAGAAATAACAAAGTAAAATCAAAAGGATGAAAAAATAAAATATAAAATATCTAATTGGAAAAACAACTGACTTGGAAAATAGATCAAGGAGAGAAAATTTAAGAATTATTGGACTACCTGAAATCCATGATCAAAAAACAAAGAGCCTAAACATCAGATTTCATTCAATTGTCAAGGGAAACTGTCCTGATACTTAGAACCAGAGGTTAAAATAAAAATTGAAAGAATCCACCAATTATCTCCTGAAAGAGATGCTAAAACATTAAAATATACAGTAATATTATAGCTAAATTCCAGAGCTCCTAAATCAAGGAGAAAATATTGCAAGCAGTGAGAAAGAAACAATTTGAACATCATGGAGCCACAGTCATGAAAAGACAAGATTTAGCAATATCTATATAAAAGGAGCAGAGGGCTTGGAATAAGATATTTCAGAAGGCAAAGGAGCTAGGATTGCAACAAAGAATCACCTACCCAGAAAAACTGAGCATAATCCTTCAGGGGGAAAAATGGATTTATAATGATACAGAGTACTTTCAAGTATTCCTGACAAAAAGACCAGAGCTCAATAGAAAATCTGACTTTTAAATACAAGACTCAAAAGAAACAAAAAGGTAAACAGGAAAGAGGGACCATAAGGGATTCAATAAGATTAAAGTTTTACCTTGCTACATGGGCAGATGAATCTTGTAACTCCTGAGAAATTTATCACTTTATCAGTATTAGGGCAATTAGAAAAGTATACATGAATATATGTGTATGTACATATGTACGTGTGTATGTATGCATGTATGTATGCAGACAGAGGCTTGGTTGCGAACTGACTATGATGAGATGAGGTAATATAGTAAATATTAAAATAAACACTTAATTTAAATTAAAATAGTAAAACAATAATAGATGGGTTAAATCATCTTACATAAAAGAAGCACGAAGATATTTTTTACAGAGAAGGGGAAGGGGGAGGGTAGGAGAGAAAGCTTGAACTTTATTTTATTTGAATTGACTCAAATAAGAAATAACATACACACTCAGGTGTAGAAATCATCTTACTCTACACTGAAGTAAAAGGGGAAAGATATAAGATAAGGGAAGGGGCTGGTAGAAGGGAGGGCAGATTGTGGGATACTGTGGTGTGAAGCAAAACAGTTTTGAGAAGGGACAGGGTGAAAGGAGGAAGAAGCATAAACAGTATAAAACAGGATGGATTGAAATACACAATATTAATAACTGTGAAAAAAATTTCTCTGATAAAGGCCTCATTTCTAAAATATATAGAGAACTGAGACAAATTTATAATAATACAATTCATTCCCCAATTGCTAACTGGTCAAAAGATATGAAAAGATGAAGAAATCCAAGCTATCTATGTTCATATGGGGAAAAAATGTTCTAAATCACCTTTGATTAGAGAAATGCAAATTTTAAAAAGCTGAGTAGGAATCTCAAACTGTATTAAAAACAGTAATCATCAAAACAAGCTAGTACTGGCTAAGTAATAGAGCGGTAAATCAGCAGAACAGATAAGGTGTTAATACACAACAGTAAACGACCACAGTAATCTAGTGTTTGATAAACCACTTGGGACAAGAACTCACTATTTGACAAAAACTACTGGGAAAACTGAAAAAAAAATTGGTGGAAACAAGGTATAGATCAACATCTTACAACATACACAAAGATAAAGTCACAATGAGTACATGCATTAGACATAAAGGATGAAATCATAAGCAAATTAGAAGAGCATAGAGTAGTTTACTAATCAGATCTATGGACAAAGGAAGAATTTCAACCAAGAAAGAGATAGAGCACATTATGAGACATAAAATGGATGATTTTGATTATATTAAATTAAAAAAGGTTTACATAAACAAAATCAATGCATCCAAAATTAGAAGCAAAATAGAAAGCCGAGGAAAAAAATTACAGTTCACATATAAAAAATTACTCAAAATTTTAAAAAAGCATGTCAAAAATTGCTTTTACACAGAATTGGAAAAAGAGAACAAAATGTTTTAATGGCAAAATAAAACATATTTTAAGAAGAAATAATGAAGTCAAGGCTCATGATTGTCTATGATTAGAAGACCATTGTTTTTATGCCTATATCACCCTGACTTTGCTATAAATAAAATTATGAAGAATAAAATGCTTTAGCCATGCATAGGAGAAGATGAAATTATTAGGCTTAGCTGTAGAGTGTGTATGGGGGAGTCATGAAAGAAAACTGGAAACATTGGGTTACTAGAAAGCTAAATTATGGACATCTGTGAATGATAGGATAATGAGTTTGAACTTATATTTATTAATCAATAGGGAGCTACTGATGAGATTTGAGCAAAAGAATAACATGGCCAGATATATACAGAGGGAAGAATAATACAACAGCCATGAAATGGCTTGAGTAGAGTAGGAAAGATAATAGAGGGATCAGTTAGGGGGCCATTTCAAAATATAGATGTGTGAAAATGAAACATTGATAATAGTGAAGAAACAAGGAAGAGTGATGTTACAGTGATAATATAACAATGCAACCACTACACGGGACTGGAAGGTTAGCCACTTGCACTTTCTATAAGTGGCTCTCTTGATTTTGGACTCATGAATATAGAGTAGGTTCAGCCCTAGATGGTCCTGCCCTATTGAGTAGATTCAGGTTCTTTCTCAGACTTTCTGGCTCTTGATACTACAGTCTTGAAACTGTAGAGAAAAATTACTTAAAACCTAGTTTTGCATCATTTCCTCCAAATAAAAGAAATACTTGAGTTACAAAATACCACTGAGTATGTAGTGACAAGTAGTAATTTATAACTGCTATTTAACTCTGTGGGGAGGTTAACAATTTAAACTGTGAAACATAAAGCATTTCATAGCTTACTATATTTCCATTTCTATTTCACCTTATTTGTACATAATCTCCTTCCAGATCCATGTTTTCTGGTAAGTCAGGGCAGTGGTTAGCCTCCTCCAACTATCAAGAATCATCTCCTTCAAGAAACTATAAGAGATAACTACATAGATTATCCAAAATTGTCTAGGTTAACCAGGACTTATCCTATACTCTTTAGCTCACAAGATTGCCCCTAACTCTTGAAAAATATCATCTTAGATGATGGGTCACCTATGCCCAGTAAAATAGAGAGGAGATATCCAGAATGCAAGGTTTAAACTAACCTAGCTGAACTGCTACCCTAGCTGCTGTCAAGGTATTTGGAGACACCCTGTTATCCAGGGCTAAGGACCAGCAAGCAGGTTGTGCCCTAAGCTTGTCATAACAATAATCTTTTGTGCTCTGGATGATCTCACCCCTTGCAAAGTGTATTGCTTTGACCAGCCCCAGGTGTTCACTGAGGAATTTATGATTCCCATATTAGTCAGTAACTGTTTAGATTTGTTGGAGCTCCCTCTATTTCTCAGTAACCTGAGTGCCAACATGCTTCAGCCTAAAGCTATCTATCACATTTCTTGACATGCTCACAATATGTTTCTTGTAACAGCCTAATGAACTGAACCAGGTACTACACTCCTGTTCCCAACCTGCTAACTCTGGTTCTGTGCCCACTGAATAATCACAAATCTCAACAAGCCTTAAGATTTAAGCAATCAACTAAAGAATTGTTCCCACAAGACCCAGGAATGCCTTTATTATCCATAAATGAGCCTTATGTGGGAACTGTTAAGAATGATTGTTTCATGATCCAGCCTACTTGCGATTTTTTATGTATATGGTACCTGCCTTTGCCCTTGCCTGTTAAGCCCTCCTTCTCAGAGGGAGTAGAGGAATGTGGGGCTTCCACTTTTTGTTCCTCACTCTGAAATTAATTAAACTTCCGTTGAACTCCTGATACACCTGTCTGTGGCCTGCTTTGTTCAACTCTGGACATTCACAGGTTAGAGGCCAGTGTCAGTGCGATTGCCATTGTTATTTGTACTACTGGGGCAGAAAGGTAAATCAAAATAACCCTGAGATTTCAACTTACACTCAACTATTTACCAAAAAAAAAATATGGGGATAGTAATTTCTGGATGAGTTATTCAAAATATAAAAATACTAATTAGTGAACCTGTGAGTTAACACGATCGTTCTATGAACTAATTTGTATTTTTCAATAAAATTCACAAAAATGCCCTTATCTTGTGATCCAGGTATTTTACTGTTATGCATGCACCCCAAATGGGTCACTGACAAAAATAATATCTCTATACAACAAACTATTTACAGCAGCATTTGGGAAATAATAGGTATCAAGTCCACAACAATTTATGAAGCTCTTACTATATATTAGACACTGTACTAAGCACTATGGATATAAAGGCAAAAACTTAGTCCCTGACTTCACAGACCCCACATTCTAAGGAGAACAACATGCACACAACTATGTAAACACTGAAAATGTTGTTATAATGATTATTATTAATGCATAAGCAAATATGCAAACATAATATAAAATATGAACACCCCATGCATCTCTGGTGTGAGGGCTGCCAAGCCTTTTTCAAGGCTGCTTATCCACCTTTCACCCAGCTCTCACTTTTGGCTCCAAGAAGCTGTAGCATGCATAGTAATCACAACCCAGTAAAACTGTCTTGGCAGATGGACTAAACCAGGTTGAGGGTAACCAACAGGCCTCAAACTTGTTGGTGAGTTAGGGGTACGTGTTGTAAGATATGACAAAAAATGATGACTATGGATATAATGAGGGCCTGACCTCATAAGCTTACTAATATCACATCTCCATGTGAAAGACATTAGAGAGTGTTTCCAGAATTGTTATGGAAGCACATTATGGATATTTGGTGACCAGTTCTGGTTGGCCTGTGATATGCTTGCATGGGGTCTCTCCCCTTCATTGTCTGTGAGTACAGAACTATCAGTGTCTTCAAAAGGAACTGAATCAATTCCAGCAATCCTGGGAGTGGGTAACACTCAATTCATGTTTCAGGGAGTAATGTAACGCTTGCACTGAAAGTGACCAGTGAAAGAATCATGATGTGAGGGGAGGTATCATGATCTTTTTGCCATACTCCCCCCACAATGGGGCTTCTTAGGGACCTTTTTCATTGTGACTACAGAGAATGGAGTCTCAAACCCTGGAAGTTCCAAAGGCCCAATGTATAAGTCACAGGAGTCTGGGAGTTCAGCAACGTAGTCTAGGCATTTCTGTCAGCCCAACATTAATATCCTGAGTAGTACTGAGCAATTGTTTGGAATGATCTTTGGGACTCCAACTCAACCAAAGCAGGCAATGATTCAGCCTTTGGATGTGAAACTGAAGGGACATGTGCTGTGTAGGAATTGAGCTGCATTTCAAGCCTCATCTCTCCAGAAGCTGAGAGAGTGTAGGGGATTATTATATCCTTGAGGTTTGGAGGAAATGTTTGCATGCTTGTTCTTGCTATATCTTTGAAATGAACATACCTCTGTAAAAAAAATAGTCAATTTTAGTGATTAAATGGAACTAGGATGCTAAACAAAGTCTCATCTTGAAGCTTTCCCAGTCCTCCCTAAATTTAGTATCTTTCCTCTGGGACTATCTCTAATTTATCTTATTCATAACTTGATTGTATACAGCTATTTTATGTGTTGTTTCCACCATTATCCTATGAGCCTCTTGAGAAGAGGGATTGCTTTTTGTTTGTTCCTTTGTTTGTTTTCCTTTCTTTGTATCTCCATTGCTAAGGCACATAGTAGCCACTTAATAAATATTTGTTAACTTGACATAGTAACCACAACATAATTAGAAAGAACTCTATAAGGGAAAAAACACTGCAAAATTACAGCAAATAGGATCAAAATTAAAGATATGAAAAAATGTTTCCCCTGATTTTTTTCCCAAGGTAGAAGATGCATAGGAATAGAAAATTTTATATAATTTCAATTTTTTTAGATTAGTTTTGCTCAGTTTGTTTAACTATTTTTTTCTTTTTTTATCATTATTTTTTTTTTTACAAAGGGTGGCTGAGAAACAGAAAGAAGGGTAAAGGAGAAAATCTACCTGATATAAAAACACAAGTTTCAATAATATGTGCACACACACACACACACACACACACACACACACATTTAAAGGAAATATTGTGCATAGTATTACAGAATGAAAACATTTAGAAAATTCTATTTTTGTTTTGGCCAAATAAAATCATAATTTTTTTAAAGAGAAAAAGTTCAGTAACACAAATCAATATAATTAAAATGTTTGATGTTTTATGTAGTGTTACGTACCCATGGTCCCCTTGTTTTTTGTTTTTTTTTTTGCTGTTGTTGTTGTTCAATTATATCCAACTCTTCATGATCTTGTGGATCATAGAGAGTCAAAAGTGTCCTTTTCTTGAGGGAGGGGCAAAAGTACAGGATTGGCTTCCCATTTCCTTCTTTAGTGTATTAAGGCAAACAGAGGTTAAGTGACTTACCCAAAGTCGCATAGCTAGTAAGTGTCTGAGGCCAGATTTAAATTCAAGTCTTCCTGATTCCAGGCTCAGCACTCTATCCATTAAGCCACCTAGCTGTCTCATGGTCCTCTACCTCTACAAAGAAGCAGGGGATGTTTATTTTCATATATTTCTGATTGGGGCCAAACTTGATCCTTCTAATTTTATAGCATTTCCTTTCAGTTATTTTCTTCTTCAATTTTCCTTCCACTTATATTGTTGTAGGCAGTATAGAAATCGTCTTCCTTCTGCTCACTTTGCATCACTTCATGTGGTCACTCTTCTTAAAATGTCCTAAGTGGGAGGTTCTTCCTAGTTCCATAGTCAGACCTTTCTGACAGAGACTTGCTACAACCAAGAAGACCAGAAAAGGAAAGTCAAAAGAATATCTAGGGTTTGTTGCATCATTCCAGAATACCAGATCAATCAGTGTTAAATACATATGTATGTACCTAAAAGAGGTCAAAATGAAGGATCAAAATTCCATGGAAAGTGTTCCAGTCATAACAGGTGTCACCAGAAGAAGTCAAGGAACACTTGGAAGTGTGTCAAACCCAAGAGGTACTCTATGAGATGGTGAGTGTTACAGTAAATATAATAAGACTTTAACTGAGTGGAAATTAGAGGTGAATGAGGTTTCAATTAAGTGATACAATGTATTAGGTGATATCCCTAAGTAGTGAAATAAAAAGAGAGAGCAGATTGAGGGGGAAAATAAACAACAATAACAATATTAGCTTACATTCATAAATCACTTTAAGGCTTGTGCAACACTTTACATACATTATCTTATTTAATCTTCATAACAACACTGTGATAAACGTGCTATTTTGCCAGGTTTGCAATTGAGGAAACTGTGCCTGGGAGATTAACTGACTTTGCCCAAGGGCACAAAGCTAGTAAATATTTGAGGCAGGATTTAAAGCAAAGTCTCCATTTCTCCAAGTTTATCAACTATACCCACTATACCACTAGCTGCCTAGAGAAAAAAATAATAGTGGTTGATTTAAATAGAAATGTCTTTTGAGCATTTTGACATAGGGGCTGAAGGTGTGAAGACAGATGACAACTACACAAAAGAATTTAGAGTCATCTGTGTACAGGAGATACTTACAATTATTGGAGCAGATGAAACTTCCAAAAGAGTTTTGAGAGAACAAAAATAAGCCAAAGATAATTTGGTTGTGAATAACCACCTTAAAAAGGTCAGAGGAAAAAGAGGAATACATCATTCAGCTGAGGAATCAATTAGCCAGAACCTGTTAATCAGCCACTAAATGCCAGATATTGTGGTAGACACTGGGGATAGAGAAGTAAAAATGAAAAAAAAAAAATCCTTGCTAAGGCTAAAGCTGTTGCTGGGCTGAGGGGCTCCCAGATTGCCCAAGATGGACCCTGCCACACTAACAGAGCACCATCAGGTCACTTCCACTACCTCCTGCCTATCCTGAGCTGAACTTGGAAAAGACCTGTTGTCTTGGAAGTGAAGCCTTGTTAGTTCCCAGCATCCTGGCCAGGTTCAGTCTTAGCGTGGCGGGGAGGGCAGGTATGCCAGGTACGCCCTGGTAAGGGAGGAGTGAATGAAATTCACTAGGGACTCAGCTAATTATTGATCTTAATTTATGCTGCCTTGGACACTTGAAAACTTTTCCACCTTTTCCACCAAAAATCTTGTATGGACACTCAACTTTGAGCCCAGATGCCCTTTGCCTGGAGTGTTGTTGTTGTCATTTTTTTAAAAAATAGGTCAAACCACATGACGCTTTTAAATTTTGTTTGATGAAATATGACAAATTGAATGTTTCACAAGTAAGAAAAACAAAAATCAGTTTTTTTCTGTTAAAAAAAGAAAGAAATCCTTGTTGTTACTGCGAATCCTTATAAAGACCTTACATTCTGTTAGAAAAATTAGTTTGCACACACACACAAATATAAAATATATATGGAAAAATATAATGAAAGCAAAGAAGCTATCTATTGGGGTAGCATTTTCAAAGTGTCATAATTCCTCTCTAGCAGCTTTAATGGTAAGAGAACCATGATGCTGTATACCTGCGTAAGGGGTGGGAATGAGGGACAGACCTTTGGAGATAGAAACTTGGGTCTCTAGAAACTTAAAAAAGTAACATGTGGAGAAAAAACAAACAAACAAAAAGCTTTTATAAGCTTAGATGTGTAGGGTAATCTAACTCCTTAAGATGTTTTTGATTTACAGCTTATCTCCCTAGAAACTTTAGAGATAAATTTTCCCAAAGAATTGTATTTACTCCTCTCTGCCTTGGTTTGAACAGAGATTTCATCTTGCTTTCTTCTAAATAGCTCACTCAAAACTGTATATTCTTTGCTATATGCTAATCTGTATAACTGATTTTGTTTGCTATTTGGATAAATGGTTTGCTATTTTTTGCTGCTTTTTAAATAACTAGTATGCTTTGGAAATGAGCAAATGAGTATGAGCACTTTTAATAAAAGAAATCAAGGAAACAACTTTTCATCTGAATGTTCAAACACTGCAGGTCTAGTGCATGAATTTGAGGTTTTGAAAGGAAAAGTATTTGCTATTTCTTTTGTAAGGAAGAGAGGGAAAGACTTGGCCACATCCCTTCTGCCATCCCCTTTGAGGCAGAAATCACACTCCCCCTTTGAAAGGGGTAGAGTATAGACATATTTATCCAAGTTATGCAAAAGTTATATCTATACATTTAAACTACCCATATGATCACACAGATTTATTCCCACACTCGGTCTAAGAACCAATTTACACTTAGATTCTTAATTTCTTTCTGATTACTCTCCTGTTTATGTGAATGTGTGTACTATCTCCAAGTGCCTTCTCAGAATTTGTGGGTTTTGAATGGAATCACTATTTTTTGCACTTCTCTTTCATTTCAGAATGAGCTATGGATGTATCATTCTTGACCTACATCCAAACCTTCCTTCCAAATCTCTAATTGTGCTAGTATTAATTAGTTAATAATGAGTAGTAGCCACCAGATTTTTCTTAATATCTACATGTAGATATAGACATAGAAGTAGATAGTGACAAGGCCAATGATACCATTGATACTCTCAGATGAGGAAACCCCTGCTATCAATGCAAATTGCTACCTTCTCTCTTATTGCCTGAGAGAACTGCCTATACCTTGGAAAGGTTAAGAGACTTACCAAGGATCAGAAGCCAAATATGCAGGATATGAACCCAGGATTTCCTGGCTTCAAGGCCAGTTCTCTACTGATTATGCTTGGCTGCCACTAATAAATACCTTAAGGGGTAAAATAATAGCAAAGAAAGGACAATGAATCTTCAGAGGGACCAGTTCATTTGAATAGGAATCACCCAGTATCTTGCATCACTAACTGGAGTGACATAATTACTATCAGATTTAATTCCTTCTCCCTTTGGGGAAGGGAAGAGAGAGATAATCCAGGGGAGATGGGAAGTTAATGGGAGTTTCTGGATTTGCTGAGCAGAAGCAGGACAATGCAAACTTGTGTCAGAAGGGCACTTGAATTGTCCTATAAACTCTCACTTCCAGTTCTCAACAGTATCTTACCTCTGCGTATATCTAAGAACAAAAGCAATAACATCCTGAAGGGGTGGTTTGTGAAAATCCAGTACAGAGCCAGGAAACAAGAATCAATAGTAGCAGCTATGTGGTTTAGTACATAGAGTTGAGTCTGGAGTTAGGAATACCCAAGTGGAAATCTGCACACGTATACTTACTGACTGAATTACTCTGGGCAAGGCATTTAATCAGTATCTGCCTCAGTTTCTTCAAATGTAAAATGGTGATCATAGAAGTGTTTACCTCACAGGGTTGCTATAAGGATCAAATGAGATAATATTTATACAGGGTTTAGTACAATGTCTGGCACATAGTAATTGCTTAATAAATGCTTGTTTCTTAATTTCTATATTGATAGGGGATATAATCTTCACTCTGTGATTAGAGAGTAACTCCCTTCCTCTGGGGGATAGATATCAAACCCCAAAGTCCTGCTTTTATCCCTTATCAGTGACTTATGGATCTAAGAGACATAATGAGATGAGAATTCCCTGCCACTGAGGCACAGAGTCCAGGACTTTAACCCTTGCTCTCTTCAGTGAAGGAAAATAAAAAGTTCTGCTCATGAAAGTGTAGTGGCCAAGGGTTTTAGTCCCAATCATGTTTATATACATGAGTGAGCAAACAAGGCTTTCTTATCAATTAAGCATGAAATTGGGTAACCTGGCCTTTTTATTTTTGTAAATAGTATTTCCTTTTCCTAATTACATGTAAACAGAAATATTAACATTCAATTTAAAAAGAAATGAATTCCAAAATTTCCCCTTTCTTAAAATGATGAACTGTTTGGCATAGGTTATATATGTGAAACATATTTCCATATTAGTCATGTTGTGAAAGCAAGAATAGAACAAAATCAATTAAAGAAAGTGAAAATAGTATGCTTCAATCTACATTCCGACTCTATCAGTTCTTTCTCTGGATGTGGATAACATTTTCCATCGTGAGTCCTTTGTGATTGTTTTGGATCACTGTATTGCTGAAGACAGCTCAGTTACTCATAGTTGATTATCATACAATATTGCTGTTACTGCATACAAAGTTCTCCTGATTCTGCACAGTTCACTTTGCTTAAATTCGTGTCTTTCCATTTTTTTTCCTGAAATCTCCCTGGTTGTCATTTCCTATAACACTATAGTATTCTATTATATTCATATATCACAGCCTGTTTGTTCAGCCATTCCCCAATTGATGGGCATCCCCTCCCCTTCTGATTCTGTGCCACCACAAAAAGAGCTGGAGTAGATTGATTTTGTTGATTTTTAAAAAAATGATCCCAGGGGATCCATAAATCTCTGGGAGATGCTTCATAACTAAAAAAAAAATATCTCTTGATGAAAATAGAGATAAAATACTCTGGGAGATTTAATTCTGAGGCTTGTGTAATATGTACATAATATGTACATATGCTATATCAAGAAATAACTGAATACATAATATAAATATAATACTGGAATATTTGTGACAATCCTTCCACTTGGAATATAGTAAGTGGAGACATAAGGCATTTAAACAACTATATGTAAACACGTATGAAAGAAAATTCTCACTCCATCCGATTACATCAATTTAAATGCTGATTAGACAAACTTTACACAAAAAGATAAGAATTATTCTGAAAACCAGAAATCAATAAGAGTATGAACAGTGCCTTGAGGGGTGGAGGGGAAGCATTGTCTGTGAAGTCAAAGGAACTGCATTTAGATCACACTTCTGCCACTTAATAATTGTGAAATATGGGAGTCATTTCCCTCCCATAGGCTTCAATTAGAACAACTGTAAAATGAGAGGATCATTCACTAGATGATCTCTATTATCTCTTCTAGGTCAAAAGCTATCACACCATGTTGAATCTTACAGGGTCAAGAACAGATCTCAGAGATACTGTCACTAGAGACCTCCTTTCAGATTGATATTGAACCCTTAATGATTGTTTCCTTATCTGATAAATGCGGATAATAATAGCACCATTTTCCCTAAAGTTGTTGTGAAGATCAAATGAGATAATATTTATAAAGTACTTTGTAAAACTTAAAGTGATACATAAATGATAGCTATTATTATTATTATTATTATTATTTACTATTATTATTTTCAACATTCACTTTTTATAAGATTTTGAGTTCCATTTTTTTTCTCCCTCCCTCCAACCCAGTACCCTCCCCAAAATGGCAAACAATCTGATGTAGGTTATACATGTACAATCATCCTAAACACATTTCCACATTAGTCATGTTGTGAAAGAAGAATCAGAACAAAAGGGAATAAAACATGAGAAAGGAAAAAAAAACTTTAAAAAGTGAAAATAATATGCTTCAATCTGCATTCAGATTCCATAATTCCTTCACTAGATGTGGATGACATTTTCCATCATGAGTCTTTTAAAATTGTCTCAGATTGTAGCTGAGGAAAGCTAAGTCTATCATAACTGATCATCACACAATATTGCTATTGTGTACAATGTGCTCCTGGTTCTGGTCACTTCACTCAGCATGAGTTCATGTACATCTTTCCAGGTTTTTCTGAAATCTGCCTGTTCATTTCTTATAGCACAATAGTATTCCATTACATTCATATACCATAACTTATTCAACCATTCCCCAATTGATGAACATCCCCTCAATTTCTAATTCTTTGTCACCACAAAAAAAGCTACTATAGGTATTTTTGTACATGTGGGAACTTTTCCATGTTTTAATGATCTTTTTGGGATATAGACTAAGCAGTGGTATTGCCAGATCAAAGGTATACACATTTTTATAGCCCTTCTGGCATAGTTTTAAATTGCTCTCCAGAATTATAGGATCAGTTCACAACTCCACCAACGATACATGTGTGTTCCATTTTTAAAATTAATTTATTTTTAGTTTTAAACATCCACTTCCATAAGATTTTGAGTTTTAAATTTAAATTTTTTCCCCTCCCACTTCTTAGTCTCCCCACCCAAGATGGCGTACAATCTGATATAGGCTCTACATATACATTCAGGTTAAGCATGTTTTCCCATTAGTCACAATGTAAGAACAATTAGAACTAATGGGAGGAACCACAAGAATAAAGCAATAAAACAAAACAATAAAGAAAAGGAGAGCAAATAGTATTGTTTGATCTGCATTCAAATTCCATATTTCTTTCTCTGGGCATGGAAAGCACTTTCCATCATGAGTCTTTTGGAGTTGTCTTAGAATCTTGCATTGCTGTGAAGAACCATGTGGTTGTTACTGTGTATAATGTTCTCCTGTTCTACTCATTTCATTCAGCATCAGTTCATGTAAGTCTTTCCAGGTTTTTCAGAAGTCTGCCTGTTCATAATTTCTTATAGCACTATAGTATTCCATTACATTCATATACCATAACTTATTCAATCATTCCCCAATTGATAAGCATCCCCTCAATTTCTAATTTTTGCCACCACAAAAAGAGCTACTATAAATATTTTTGTACATGTAGGACCTTTTCCCATTTTTTTTTATCTCTTTGGGATATAAACCTAGAAGTGGTATTGCTAATCTTTTTTATTTCTTGTTTTCCTGGAGAAAACAGAAGGTGTCTGCTAGGCTTTGTATTCTGCACTGTCCACAGAAGCACAGCTGCCAAGAAATGTAGTTTTAGCTTTGGTCAGCCACTCATAAGCTAAGAGTAGGTTCTAGTGGCCTAGACTGAGCTTGTTACCTATCCTGCTGATTCTGTTAGTTTCTGACATGAAGGAACAATTTCAAAAGTCATTACAGGAGTCTTTATTAGCATCAGATGGACACTTACCACTACCAGTGGTCAATGGTGGATATAAACAAAGCCAGAAGCCAACATATAAGCAGCAAAACCTATCAGACGTGATAGGAAAGGAAAAGGAGAAGGAATGCCACAATGGGGGAGGGGTATCACAGTTTTGAGAATTAAGAAATATCTGTGGGAAGGAAGAGCAGATCCCTGAAAATCAGTTGAAGGTGAGAGACAACGATGCTACCAACGGACTTACAGTGCACAGAGTTTTCCTAGTTTTCTTTAAAGAATTTCTTCTGTCCCCCTTCATGGTGGTAGGGATCTTTTACTAAAATCAGAGTTACAAAATAGACCCAAGGACACAAATGGAGTTTAAAAAATATCAGGGAATTATACATGCATTTTTTACTAACTTTTTCCTTCCTTCCTTCTTCCTTCCTTCCTTCCTTCCTTCCTTCCTTCCTTCCTTCCTTACTCCCTCCCTCCTTTCCTTACTCCCTCCCTCCCTTCCTTCCATAGCAGCAAGTGTCAACGTTGTTCTACATATTCCCTAGCAGGATAATACGCTCCTTCTTCTGGCTTCACTCTCTAAGAAATATCCACTAACATAGTCTCAGAAATCCAAATTCAACTACTGATGAACTCAGGGATAATGTAGGCTTGAGTTTCTTATCTCCATAGCAATATGGTTACTAAAGATACATATCAGATATAAAGCAATTAGGGGCAACCAGTAGCAGAGAGAAAATTTGGAACTCAAAATCCTGTGGAAGTGAATGTTGAAAACTAAAATAAATAAATTAAAGAAAAAATATTTGAAAACAATGAATATGGGGAATGAGGGATATTAACAAGTTTCAGATGATGCCAAGATTTCAAGGCTCTATTACTGGAAGCACAATGATGCTTCCAACACAAATAAGAAGCTCTTTTGAAAGATATTTTTTTTGGGGGGAGTGGAGAAATAAAATCTCTTTTGGATGTACAGGTAATAAGTTTTGTGATGTTAATTTTTGTATTAAGATATATAAAGTATTAAGTTCAAGGTGCCTATGGAACATCTAAAGAAAAATGTTCCACAGGCAATAGATAGTGCAGGACTTTGGTTCAAATATATACATCTTGGAATTATTAAAAGATAATAATTGGATTCATGGTAACTGATGATACTACTGAGAGAGAGTATATAGAGAGATAAGATGTCCCAGGAGACAGGGATTTGAAGTACACACATGGTTAAATAGAGGAATGTGAAAATGGATCAAGTAAAGGAGACTGAGAAAGAGTAATCAGACAGGGAGGAGAATCAGAAGGAAGCCAGGTTACCCAGAGATTAGAGATTATTAAACAGGAATGAGTCAGGGAAGAAGAAATATCAGAATCAGTTGTAGGCATAAGGCAAATAGTGCCCCTTCCTTTATACCACAAGTTCTTTTTCCTTGTAACATTAACTCTTGGCAAATTTGATTCTACTTCACCTGGAATTTACAGTAAGGCTATATAACAAAAATAGATAAATATCTTCTTAAATGAGTGTTGTGCAGTAGATAAAGAATCAGCCTTAGATTCATTTTATAAGTTGAATCATATTCTACTTTTGACATGTTCTATGTAACCAAGAACAAATCAATTAATCTTTCAGTGTCCCTAGTCAACTCACTCAAACGGAAATTTATACATAGGTTGCTGATCTGCATAAATGAAAAAAAAAGTGTTCAGGCCTAAGAGATCAAAGATCTGACTGAAAATAAGAAAGGCTACTTAAATGAGGTAAAACAAAAGAAATTGTCAATCTTAACCCAACAATTTTTGCAAGGTGTAATATGATTTGAACTGATAATCAGAACCTCCAGGTTCTAGTCATGACCTTTCCAGGTGTAGTTTTGTACAAATTACTTAATTTATCTAAGTTTCGGTTTCATAATTAGGAAAATGAGAAAGCTGGGGATAAAAATAACTTCCCCTTTAATGCTATTTCTGATTAAGTGAATAGTGTTTTAAATCAAATAATTAAATTGCCATATTATAAGGTTACGTACTTTAGATTTCCTTTTTCTTGGGTCCTCATAGTAAAAATTGTATTTTCTGCATATTTTGAGAGTTAAGGATATTGTATGGCTTCCAACCTCAACTTTTAATTACTTTGGCTTTCATGGCTTTCTGAAAAATACTTATTATCTTTAAAGCACATTCATTTTCCTTTGCTTATTCTGCCTATTTCATTTTATTCCTGATTTCATTATGTACAAGAGCTTTGCATCTTTACTCACCACATTAATATTCCACCATGAATTATCATTGAAGTTCATGATATTATAGCTGTAAATCCATTTGATGTATAAACACATTTAGCAAGGATGAATTTAGCATGGATTATACTGGCATTTTAGAATTAAGGCTCACTCTTTTATAGAAAATTGTAATCATGGGCATAATGCATGAGGAACCTTGGGGAAAAAATTGAAGATTATGTTATCCTAAATTTCTATATACACAAATGCATGTGTGGGACACATTTTTACTTTATCCTATCCAGTGAGACTGTGGATCAAAATTTAAGATTTTTCTAGATTACCAGTATATGTTTTTACTAAATGTTAGAAGGAAACCATGAGTTTATTCCTAAAATAATTTCAAATTCATATGCTTGATGAGGTGCCTAATGAATAAATGCTACTAAAATAGAAAGAATCTTATTTTGCATTTAGTTAATGATGATTAAATGAAAATATATTTATTTTATAGAATACTGACTTTGTCTTTTGGTAAAAAAATAAATTAAAGAAACCTTCTGGGTCATGTTCAGAGGGGATGATCAGGAAACTAGTTTAGAGAATATTTTGCTTAAGGATGAGGGTGGAGCCAAGATGATAAAAGAGGGCAGGAACTCACCTGAACTCTCTCAAATTCACCTTTATAAAACTATAAATAATGCCTCTAAATGAATTCTGGATTAGAAGAACCAACAAAAAGAACAAGGTGAAGCAATTTTCCAGCCTAAAACAACTTAAGAAGTTGGAGGGAAAGGCCTTACTGACTGGGGTAAAATGAGGAAGCAGTACAGCACAGGCAAGGTAGAGGCAAACTAGCAAACCAACAGGGAGGCCCTGAGCCCCACAGGCCAATAATGAAGCCCTGAAGTCCTGGTACAGGCAAGTGGGAAGGCCGGCACCATTGGTGCAGGCCAGCAGAAAGAACCTGCAGACCCCCAACAAACAGGCCAGCAAGGAGCCCCCACACTCCTAAGACCCCACACTCTTGCTGCAGAGAAGCTTGGTATAGTGCCCCTTCAAAACCAAGAGTGGAGCCTAACTTTAATATAAAGCTAAAAGTCACTAAATAAGCTGGAAAATGATTTAAAAAAACTGTCTATAGAAAGCTACCTATGGTGATAAAGAAAATCAAAATACAAACTCAGAAGAGGACAAAACTATTAAAATGTCTGTATGCAAAGCTTCCAACAAAAAAGTGAATAGGTCATAGGTCCAAAAAGAATTTCTGAAAGGGATCAAAAAGGATGTTAAAAATCAAATAAGAGAGGTAGAAGAAAAATTGTGAGAAGTGAGACTGATACAAGGGAATCATGAAATAACAGTTATGATGACATTATTACAAAATAAAAAATTTTTAAGAAAATATTGTGGTGGGGGAAGATGTACAAAAATTCATGAAAGAAAACAACTCTTTATAAAGTATAATTGGGGGGCAGAGCCAAGATGGCAGAGTGAAAGCAGTGACTTGCTTGAGCTCTCCCCCAAACCCCTCCAAATACTTATAAAACATGTCTCTAAACCAAATCTAAAGCAGCAGAACCCACAAAAAGACAGAGTTAAACAAATTTCCAGCCCAAGACAAGCTGGATCGTTGATCAAAAAGGTATATCTCGCTGAACTGGGAAAGGAGCGCAGTTTGGCATGGGTGCCCAGTCCACAGCAAACCTGGAACAGGCCTCA
This sequence comes from Phascolarctos cinereus, assembly GCF_003287225.1. NCBI lineage: Eukaryota > Metazoa > Chordata > Mammalia > Diprotodontia > Phascolarctidae > Phascolarctos > Phascolarctos cinereus. Next base: position 240,788,365 of record NW_027555847.1, read on the forward strand.
GAGGACTGAATTGCAGGCAGCTATGGCAGTTTCCAGACCTCTCAACCCACAAATACCAAAGAAAACTTAGAAGGTCAGTGGGAAATGTATGTTTCTGCAGTGGGAGAAAAGCACAGCAGTCTCATATCCAGTCCCTGAGTTTGGCCCCAGGGTGGCAGCTGTCTCTTGAGCTTCACAGACTTCCCCCCACAGAATGAGGGGGAATTGGGTGGCTGATGAGAAGGGCATTGGAAGGATCCCTTTGCCAGAGCTGAGGTAGGAATCTCTTGCTTTGCTTGTGCTTGGCTGGCTCACAGTTTTGGGTGGTTGGGGCAAGGAGGAGGGCTCACACAGTGGAGCTTGTTGTGGCTGTGAAGAGCAAATCCTCCTCAAAGTTCCAAGACAGAAAAGATTGCTTGTGGTCACTCATAGACCAGAACACAGGCCAGGAAAGGAATAAACACCTAACCCATTATCATACCACCTTGGAAGAGTTGAAAATTTACAGGTCCATACAAGCATCTCTGAAAACAGCTGTACAAACCCCTGCGGCTTGGGACAGTACATTCTCCACAAGCAGACCTCTACCTTAATAAAGAGTTTATAACTGAAGTAATTGGATGGGATTATGAGCAAACCTTGCAAGAAGTGTCAGACCATAGAACCTTTTTTTGGTAACAAAGAAAATCAAAACATACAACCGAAGAAGACAACAAAGTCAAAACTCCTACATCCAAGACCTCAAAAGAAAATATCAATCAGTCCCAGGCCTTGGAAGAGCTCAAAAAGGATTTTGAGAAGCAAGTAAGAGAAGTAGAGAAAAACCTGGGAAGAGAAATGAGAGTGATGCAAGAAAATCATGAAAAACAAGTCAACAGCTTGCTAAAGGAGACCCCAAAAATACTGAAGAAAATAACACCTTAAAAAATAGCCTAACCCAAATGGCAAAAGAGGTCCAAAAAGACAATGAGGAGATGAATGCCTTCAAAAGCAGAATTGGTCAAATGGTAAAGGAAGTCCAAAAGACTACTGAAGAAAATACTTCCTTAAAAATTAGAATGGAGCAATTGGAAGTTAGTGACTTTATGAGAAATCAAGAGATTGTAAAGCAAATCCAAAAAGGTGAAAAATTAGAAAACAATGTGAAATATCTCATTGGAAAAACAACTGACCTGAAAAAATAGATCCAGGAGAGAGAATTTAAAAATTATGGCACTATCTGAAAGCCATGATCAAAATAAGAGCCTAGACATCATTTTTCAAGAAATTATCAAGGAAAACTGCCCTAATATTTAGAACCAGAGGGCAAAATAGAAATTGAAAGAATCCGCAGATATCCTCCTGAAAGAGATCCCCAAAGGAAAACTCCTAGGAACATTGTAACCAAATTCCAGAGTTCCCAGATCAAGGAGAAAATATTGCAAACAGCCTGAAAGAAACAATTCAAGTATTGTGGAAACACAATCAGAATAACACAAGATTTAGCACCTTCTACATTAAGGCTCTGGAGGTCATGAAGTATATATTCCGCAGGGCAAAGGAGATAAGACTACAACTAAGAATCACTTACCCAGAAAAACTGAGCATAATCCTTCAGGGGAAAAAATGGTCATTCAGTGAAATAGAGGACTTTCAAGTATTCTTGATGAAAAGAGCAGAGCTGAATAGAAAATTTGACTTTCAAATACAGGATTCAAGTGGAACATGAAGAGGTAAACAGGAAAGAGGAATCATAAGAGACTTATTAAGGTTGAACTGTTTACATTCCTACATGGAAAGATGATAGTTATAACTCATGAGACCATTGTCAGTATTAGGGTAGTTGGAGGGAAAAAATTATATGTATGTGTGTATACACACACACACACACACACACACACACACACACACACACACACACACACATATATATACGTTATATGTATTGGTTGATAGATAGATAGATAGGTAGATAGATAGATAGGTAGGTAGGTAGGTAGATAGAGGGCACAGGGTGAGTCCAAGATGAAGGGGTCATATCTGGAGAATAAAATTAAGAGGTGAAAAAGGATTATACTGAGAGAAGGAGAAAGGGAGAGGTAGAATGGGGTGAATTATCTCACAAAAAAAAGAAACAGAAAAGATAAGGCTCTTAAAGTGGAGGGGAAACCGGGGAAAGTGAGAGTGAATCTTATTCTCATAAATTTGACATATGGAGGGAATAACATATACACTCAATTGAGGATGGAAATCTGTCTTACCCTACAGGAAAATAAGAGGAAAGGGGACAAGAGAGCAGGGGAATGATAGAGTGGAGGGAAGATTGGGAAAGGGGGTAATCAGAAGCAAATGCTTCTGAGAAGGGACAGGGTCAAAAGAAAGAATAGAATAAATGGGGGGGCAGGATAGGATTAAGGCAAATAGAGTTAGTTTTTCACAACATGACTACTATGGAAGTGTTTTGCGTAACTGCACATGTATAACCTAAACTGAGTTGCTTGCCTTTTCAGTGAGGGTGGGTGGGGAGGGAGGAAGGGAGAAAATTTGGAACCCAAAGTTTTTAAAGCGCATGTTTAAAAAAAATGTTTTCACATGCAACTGGGAAGTAAGAAATACAGGAAATGGGTACAGAAAACTATCCTGCCCTACAGGAAAATAGAAGGGAAGGGGGATAAGAGGTGGGGGAGAGATAGAAGAGAGGGCAGACTAGGGGAAGGGATATTTAGAATGTGTGCCATCTTGGGGTGGGGGGAGGGCAAGATGGGGTGAAAATTGGGAACTCAAAATCTTGTGGAAGTAAATGTTGAAAACTAAGAATAAATGCATTTTAAAAAAAGAAAAAAATGTATAATTGGCCAAATGGAAAAAGAGGCACCAAAGATCACTGAAAAAATTCATAAAATAAAAAGTTGTATTTATCTAAAATCATCAGTAAGCTTTATCTGCAATGGGGGTAAGCTAGAAGCCTCACCAGTTCGGTCAGGGGTGGATGATCATTATCAACATCAATATTCAATATTATACTAGGAATGCCTGTTACAGCAATAAAACAAGGGGGGGGAAATTGAAGGAATTAGAATAGGCAATTAGGAAATAAAACTATCACTCTTTAAAGATGATATGATAGAATACTCAGAGAATCATAACCAACTAAAAAGCTAGTTGAAATAATTAACAACTTTAGCAAATTTTCAGAACATGAAACAAACCCACACAAATCACCAGTGTTTCTATATATTACCATCACAGTCCAGCAGCAAGAGATAGAAACAGAAATTTGATTTGAAATAACTGTTGGCAACATAAAATACTTTAGAATCTACCTTCCACAAAAACCCAAGAACTATATGAAAACAATTAGAAACACATTTTTTAACACAAATAAAGTCAGATCAAAACAATTAGAAAAAATATTAATTGTTCATGGATAGGCTGAGACAATATAATAAAAATGGAATTCTATCTAAATTAATTTCCTTACTCAATATCACACCAAGCAAACTACCAAAAAAGTTATTTAACAGAGGTAGGAAAGATAATAATAAGATTTGTCAGAAGAACAAAAGATCAAGAATATCAACGGAATGAATAAAAACAAATGTGAAGGAAGATGGCCTAGCCCTACCACATTTCAAAGTTTTATAAAGTGGTAATCATCAGACAAGTTAGTACTGGCTACGAAATAGAGTGGTAGCTGAGTGGAACAGATTAGGTAAATGATACATAGTACAAAATTATCATAGAAATTTAGTGTTTAATAACCCCAAAGATCCAAGCTTTTGGAACAAGAACTCAATATTTGATACAAACTTCTGGAAAACAAAAACTAGGTGTAAACCAAAATCTTACACTATTTTCCAAGATAAGGTCAAAATGGGTACAATTTAGACCTAAAGGGTGATATCATGAAAAAAATGTCAGTATCAAGTATGTTTAATAAAACTTGTATTTTCGATACCATTTCATATAGAGGAAGCATGGCATAGTCAGTGGATAGAGAGATATACTTGAATTGAGAAACACTTCTCATCTTTTTTTAGACACTTACAAGGACTAAAATGAAATAATTTAAAAACATGGGACAGTGAAGTAGATACTGCATTTGGGGTGAGTAGGTATGAGTTCAAAACCTACCTTTCTTATCTCCTTTATTAACAACCTTGGGCCGACCAACTAACTACTGAGGTTCCTCTTTGCCTTATCTGTAAAGTGAAGTGTTTGTTTAAATGGCCTGTAAGGTCCCTTTCACTTCTCAATATATGATCCTATGATTTCACTTAACTTTAATATCCTTGGCTATCAGAAGAGATCATTATAGCACTTGCCTTACAGTATTTTGTGAAGATAAAAAAGAAACAACATAAAGAAATGTGCAGATCTTAGACAATTAAAGAAATGTCAGCTTTTCCTATATATATATATATACATAATAGAGAAAAAATGAAAAAAATAGTCTACTAAAAGGGATCATAATTTTTACACTCTGCCATACATATCTGAAATAATTACATATGGAAAAAATGTATTTGAGCTGAGACTTTAGTCAGTCATATATAGGTCTATGGAGAATTTTAAGGAAAGTGATAGGCCTGACTTTGTATTCCAGTATCTCAGAATTATTTTCGATCATATGAACACATCAGGAACAACTGATTCATTCTATTCTAACCTGGTTATTTCAGTCACCTTAAAGAACAAATGGATTTTATCTGTAATCTAATCAGGTAAAAATCCATAACAGTCATTTAACAGTAGTTAGATATAGATAGATAGGTAGATAAGATAGAGACAGAGATGGAGGGAGAAAGAGAGACAAAGATAGAGGATTAAGCACTTACTAAGTGTAAGGCCATGTGCTACATCCAGGGAACACAAAGTACAAACAAAAAAGATAGTCCCAGACATTGAGGATCTACATTTCAATGGAGAAAAACAATAGATAAATTGGTGATCACAAGCTGGGGAGCTACACATGTTGGAGTATGACTGTGGAAAGTTGAATAGACGTCTGAGCCCAAGAAAGTTAAAACAAATAGCTCCATCTATCTGAATTGGGGAGCCAGGGACAGAATCCAAGTTTCCAGTGGAGATTCTCCATAATAAATAATTCCCTTTTTTTTTTTTAGGCAATTGGTGTTAAGTGACTTGCCCAGGGTCACACAGCTAGTAAGTGTCAATTGTTTGGTCTGACGTCAGATTTGAACTCAGGTCCTCCTGACTTCAGGGCCAGTGCTCTATTGACTGCATCACCTAGCTGTCCCCTAATAATTCCCATTATTTCAGATGAGATTTGCTTCTGTTCTCAAGATGTTCAGGTAATGTCATCCTCAATTCAATTTTTCCTGATAGTTATTGATAAAGGTTCTATAAACTTTCAAAAATAACAGGCTTTTATTTAATTTTTTATTTGTGTCAGGGGTAGGGAGAGGAGTGACTCTGAAGCCAAGTTGCCCACAATGTTGTACCAAGAAATCAGCGATCAAGACTGAGACATAATTTAAAATGTGGATTTATTAGCTGCAAGGGGTATGAACATCCAAATCAAGCAGCCCCGATCAGGGCTCGAGCTAGGGTTTATATGGAAAAGAGCATGGGAAAGAAATGCCAGGAACACTGATGAGGTAATCCAAAGATGCAGGTGTCTTTGGGGGCTATGGATGGGAAACTACAGGGAGTATACCAGACAGGGAGGGGGATGGATCTTTGAAGTCTGGCAGGAGGAAGAGTTCTTGGGCTGGTCAAGGACACCCCCTCTCCCTCTGTCTTGATGAGAGAATGCTCTGCAACAAAGGAAAGCTTTCTCACAACTAAGGGATTGGAAGGCTTCCAGAGACATGATCTGAGGGCTGGGGCCTGAGCAGCCAGATAAGGGTTGTGCTGAGGCCTGTGCATGAATAACTGCTAGGCAGTGTCCTTGGGCTGGGGAGTGGTTGTCAGAGACAGTGTTTCTGAGACTAGGGAGACATTGGGGCACAAGTACAAGCACAAGCACGCGAGCACCCCATTATTACGGGTCAGAGATCACACAAACCAGGCCAGGTGTCCTGGTCTCTGGTATAAACATAATTATCTAAAGCAATTATATTTCAAGTTTTCTTATCCATTTGTGCTGGAGGTATGGCCTGTGCTAAGCTATGCAAGAGTACATTTTACTACGGTTTAGATTTAGGAGGAAAGAGGTCTGGGGCAAGATTAAGCAGCGACTTCTGCTTTCTATGGCCTAAAGGGCCCTACTATCTAAATGGTAAAATAATGTTCTGCATTACAGCAAGGCCTTAAATGTTTTATTTGAAAAGCATAGTGTTGCTTTTAGGTCATGAAACCCTGAGCTACCTGGTATAATTGGCATTAGCCAAGCTGTTATAGCTGTAACTAAGTTACAATTTTTCTTTCTGAATTAGAATGGGGAACTGCCCTAAGGGTAGTGAATATAGTTTCGATTTAACTAAATGGAAGCAGAAAAAAAGGTTGAATGCAGGGGTTCAGATGGGGGATACAGAAAAAGGAGGAGAGTTCAGAATCACAAAGCTTCAAGTCACAGAGTCCTTGTTTAGACAACTATTATAGCAAATCCTTGGGTTGATGTTGTTCAGTCATTTCAATCATGTCTGACCCTTCATGAGCCCACTTGAGGTTTTCTTGGCAAAGATACTGGAATGATTAGTCTTTTCCTTCTCCAGTGGATGTGGCAGATCCATTTCATCAGGCCATCAGAATATAAGTGACTTGCCCAGGGTCACAGCTAAAAAAAAAAATTGTCTGAGACTGGATTGAATTTAGATCTTCCCAACTCCAGGCTTACTTTTCTATCCACTGAGGCACCAGCTGCTTCTGTGAGTTGATTCAGCAAATAACAACTTAATGTATGAATCTTCTGGCAGCTCAACAAATTTCTACAAGGGTGAGAAGTGACAATACCTACCCTGCCTTCTCCTGTCTGAATGCAGTTGGTTGATAGATAATGTTCTTGGATCTTTTGGTGATCTGAGTTAAAACCAGAAAATTGACCATGAAAATTTATTGTGAGTGGAATTAGATTTAGGATCCAGAAAAGAATGAATACTTTCCTTAAGTTAAAGATGCAACAAAAAGCATCTCAAGCATAAAAAATAATTGAAAAGGTGAGAGATTTTGTTTTCATGCAAGTTATATACCACATTTTATAAGGTCTTGAGACCTCTAGTTTCTTTCCTTCTTTTTGTTCCTTCCTCCCTTCCTTCCTTCCTCCCTTCCTTTCTTTTTCTTTCTTTCTTTCTTTCTTTCTTTCTTTCTTTCTTTCTTTCTTTCTTTCTTTCTTTCTTTTCTTTCTTTCTTCTTTCTTTCTTTCTTTCTTTCTTTCTTTCTTTCTTTCTTCCTTCCTTTCTTTCTTTCTTCCTTCCTTCCTTCCTTCCTTCCTTCCTTCCTTCCTTCCTTCCTTCCTTCCTTTCTTTCTTTCTTTCTTTCTTTCTTTCTTTCTTTCTTTCTTTCTTTCTTTCTTTCTTTCTTTCTTTCTTTCTTTCTTTCTTTCTTTCTTGCCAAAGACAGTGTTTTTCAAAGATCAGCCATACTGACCAGACTCTTAAGAAATCTGAACATTAGTGAGCTATTGGCTAGATTATAAGAATCTGAGCCCTTGGCTAGACTCTTAAAGAATCTGAGCATCTTAATGGACAAAAGCTGGACCTTATATACAGAAAGACTGTGAGAGGTATGTAGTGAGTATCTTGATGGAAGTGACAGGGAGGTCCACAATGGGGTCTAGATAGGTCCAGGATGGGAAGTAGCCAGGGCCATAAGGAGATAATAGACAATAGAGGGCTAGGCTCAATTAAGAGTAACACAGAATTGTGAGATTGAGTTTACCCAATAAATAAAGAAATAAGGAAAGACCAGTTGGTAGGATTATAGCCTCAGGCTACTGCTAAACTTCTTTGACCAAGTAAAAGAGTTCAAGGACCCAAATTCTTTTTGGGGTGTGGGGCAAATGTCTTGGCTTGGGTTTGTACCATGCCATTCTCCCTTCAAACAAATGAGACCCAAATTCTTTTGAGGTAAGGGGCAAAGGTCTCAGCTTCTGAAACTACTTCCTGCTGGCAAGGGGCATAAAGCTGTCCCTGCCTTGATAGGTCCCTTTCAATGGGTCAGATTTCAGAACTTGGCTAATGCCAAATCCAGGGGGCTAGAGTCCTTGGACTTGATCAGAGATTGGTATATAGCTTGAGTAGTCATCTGGAAGCTGATGGCTAGGACTCTGGAGGAGACAAACCTGTCAAGGTTAAGCAAACAAGGACCAAACAGCCAAAAAAAGGAGTAGTGAAAAGACAATTTCCCTGGAGGGAATTAAAGATAACTATGACAAGGTAAAAAAAAAATGAAGAAAAGGAAAAGAGCATGTACGATTTCTCCTCTTTTTATCTATCTGTCCTGTGGAGGGGGCTAGGGCCTTTCTGTGCCCCAAGGATTCAAAGGTATATTCCAGAGTCTCTGGGTACAATTTGGGCAATCCTGACAGACTTGTCCAGTGGTTTCTCCTAGCTTAATGCCCTTCAGATGGCTTTTAAACTGAATGGCTTGAGCAGCCACTGCCCACAGGCATGAAGTCCATCCGGGAGCCATGAGTCTAATTGTTTTGAAAAACCAGCAACTGGCCTGGGGTCAGTTCCTGAGGACTGGGTTAAGTATTTTTTTTTCTAGATTGGGTAGAGCTAATGCTGGTGTGGTGGTCAATTTAATTTTCAAAGTCTCAAAAGCTTTAGCTTGGTCAGGCCCCCACTCTAGAAGGAGTGAATCAGGGCCTTGAGTAGAGTCATAAAGGGACTTAACAATACTACCAAAATTAGGGATCCAGAGTTTACAAATCTAGCCATGCCTATAAAAGTTCAAAGTTGTTTCTTAGTGGCTGGGACAGGGATAGATAGGATTGTCTTTTTTCCTCTCTGAGGTTAAAGAGCAAGAGGTGGGTATTAGTTTGTGGCCTAGATTCACTATCTGGACTTTGTTCAAACCATTTGGTCATGGGCAGGTAGGGCCAGAGTAATTGGTTAAAATAGAGAATGTAGCCATTATACAGTGGGTAACCTTACCTTCAGCCTCGATTTTTGCCTAGGGCTCAGTGAGAGAGATGGAGAAAGTGGCAACACTGCCAAGCCCCAGACTCCCCCATCATTTCCAGTGTTGAGAAGACTGGAGGACAGGGCACTGGGGGGTGAGTCATCTACTTTTCTAACCTCAGGGACAATCCTTCCTCCAATGTCCCTCCTGGTCACATCTTGGGGCTCCCTCTGAGTGGTCTCCCTAGAGGAGCATTCCTTGGACAAGTGGCCCTCTTTGTGGCCCCACTGCCTGAATTGCTGGACTCCCTCCAAGGGGGCACCTAGGAGGGGTTACTCTTTGGATCAGTGACCCTCCTGGGTCACTTGCATTGAAAGCAGGTTTACCCACTGCCTAAGTTGCCAGGAGAACCCTTGGGTATTTTCCTGGGCACAGCACCGACCAAAAATTGAGCATGTTCTCTGTTTCTAGACCTTTCTGTGCATTCTTTTTCTTCTGCTGCTACTAAGTCTCTGTTGTTAAAAACTCAGAAAGCCATCTCTAGTAATTGGGCCTGAAGTGTTTGGGGTCCCATTGCCAATTTCTGCAGTTTTCTCCCAATATCTGAGGCAGACTGATTAATGAAATACATGCTAAGTGTTGGGATCTAAATTCATATACTTTTTAATAGCTTCTACTATCTGGTCTTAGAAAAAGGCAGGGTTTTCCTATTTTCCTTTTGTTATTTCCTTACTTTTTTGAAAATTTATTTACTTTTGAAATGCCGTCCTCAGGTCTTCTAACAGGCAAATTACCATATGGTTTCTCTTTCCCTTATCCTCACTCTTCTGATAATCCCATCCTGGGTCACTAGTGGGAACAGCATGGGGGGGGGGGGAGATTTTGTGCAGTCATCAGTAGCAAAAGAATCCCCAAATGTTTGGGCTTGTTCCCAGATTCTCCTTTTCTCCTCAGTGGTACAGCAGGGGGATAAGAGGATTTGCAAATCACCCCAAGAAAGTTTGAATTGCAGGGACACATCCCTGAAGCCCTCAGTAAACTTAGTAGGATCTTCAGAGTATCCCCAGTTTCTTTGACCTCACTGAGATTTGAAATGGAGAAAAGAACATGCACCCTAATTGTCCCACTAGGTGAGGCAGGTACTTCCTTTAAGGGAAAAAGCCTTGAAGGCACTGTCAGAATAGGGTTGGGAGGAAAGGAGATAGGAAGTTCTACTTCTTGTGAGTGGGGAACTGGGGAGTTCTGGCTGAACTAGAGTGGACTGCAAGGATGGGGGATGAAATTGGCAAGGGAAAAATGTTAGCTGGCGCCAGTGGAGGGGGAGGTATCGGAGGAAGAGATATCATTGAGATTGGGCCAAGGCCAAGGCCTGGGTGGTCCTTGACTCAGGGGATAAGGCCCAAGGAGGAAGTGTTGAGGTGAGGTCCTTATCCGAAGCCTGAGTAGGGGTTGCCTCCTAATTTTCCAGGTGATACTGAGGCCAAATGGTGTTGCAAAAGGACACCAACTTTTTCTTTTTAAGTTGTTTAGAGAAACTAATTTTTTTTCCGAATTTTGTAAAACAGCCCAAAGGTGAATCTTTGGGAATCAAAGAGGATTGACTCTTTGTGGGTGTGGGGGCTGGAAGTCCCTCCCTCCTTATAGGAGGATTTTGGAAAAAGCCATGGGAAACAAACAAAAAATCAAAAGACCAAAAAAGTACCTGAAGTTTTCCTAATTCCCTAAAGCTGATAGAATTGAGAAGATTAGGCATATGCTTCTGGAAGGCGAGTCCACATGTATGCCCAGGTCCATAACCTTGAACAGAACGACTGAACCAAGAGCATAAGAAAGTCAGGCTTAGTTACCGACAGCCTTATAGCTGTCTGATCTAATGGGACCTGAGAGATCAGGCCTGAAAAGCACTTCCTAATCAATCCTTCCAAGGTGCTTGGCAATCCATCCCAACTATGAGGCAAGAAGGGGATTAGGGAGAGGGGGGGAGGCTTAAGTACCTTCCAGTATTGGCTGGAGAAGAATTTGGGATTGGGCAGTGTTTGCCTGTATGGTCCACCAAAATGTTGAGGTCTAGGGTCTTAAGGGTGCTGGGACCCTAAAATTACAACTCTCAGGTTCTGCCCAAATGAAGTCAACCCAAGCCTTCTTTCAGACAAAGATTTATTAAAGATCCACCATATTGGCCAGACTCTTAAGGAATCTGAATATCTGTGAGCTATTTGCTAGATTATAAGCATCTGAGTACTTGGCTAGACTCTTCAAGAATCTGAGCCTTTGGTTTCTTTTCAAAATACAGTTCAGGTTCTGTGGCGGCCTTTCTCAATCTCTCCAGTTGTTAATGAACTCTTCTCCCCCTTAAATTATTTTGCATTACTAAGTTTTTACTTATGTGTAAGCATTTTATGCCTCCTCATACGAATTTAAGCTTCTTTCATGGGGCAAAGAGTATCTCATTTTGTATCTTTGTTATCTCCAGTGTCTAGAACACTTCCTTGAATGCAGTAGACACTTAAATGGTTATTTAGTTGAATTATTAATATTTGATCCATTATATTTTCTTACCAGAAGATGCAGAGAAACAGATTTAGGATTGATATTTGCATAAACTTCCTAACAATTAGCATCATCCCAAAGCAGGATGGTCTCTCAGGGGAAGGAGGAAGCTTTCTGCTCCTCAATATTTTCAAGTGGATTTGAATCCAAATTTCTCTGAGCCTAAGTCCACCAACCTATGTAATGGTGCTTCCCAGAAGCGAAATTTTGAGAACATAAAATAGCAAAAATCACATCTCTCTCTTTTGACTCTTTTTTTCCCAACTGAAAACTCTTCAGGGACTCTGAAAGATATCCTATACCTCACAATGTATCATTTAAATGAACAAAGTGCTCCCTTCTTCCTTACTGCTATTACTAGACTGCTTGGAAAATTATTATTTCACTGAATGTAAACTCACTGAGATTGGTTAAGGAAAAAAAAGTCAACACTAGCTTTATTATTTGTATTTCAAATTCCAGCTTTAGAACTTATTTATAATGCTGGGGAACTTTTAGTAATTTTGAATGCAAAATGCATTTTCAAAAGATTTTATTTTCAAAAAAGTCATCTAAAGAAATCATACTATTGCACAAGTGCCTTAGAAAATTTGGATTTCTAAAATGAGGTATTAACCATAGACATTGACCATAAAAGCAAATTTGACTGTGTACTCTGTGTTTCAGACAGGAAAGTTGTTATGATTCTAAGGTAACTTTAACCTAATTGAAAAAGTGGGCAAAAACCAGAGAAAAAATTTGTGCAGTTTAATTTTTTAAATAGTGAAATTATGAAAAAAATAACAGAGTCATAAAAAGCATCCCTGAACTTTAGCTTGGGACTTCAAAGCAAGAGACTTGTCCATAGACGTAGGAGGAGACAATCCCCACTAGCATTGCTTTTCTTTTGTGGGCACAAGATAAAGTTGGGGAATATTGGTTTGAGGATGGGACAATTTTGACTCCAGACTTAGCCAGATAACCTTTCTTCTAAAAAATGTTTTATTCACATATTTTACAAATATAATAGCCGCACTCCATAAGAGTTCCCTAGTAATAAAATACAGCAATTAAGTAAAAAGAACAGTGATCTTATCTGAAAGTGCATGCAAAATTCTACAACTCCTCATCTCTATTTTTAAAGTCCATTTTAATTAACAAAAAATCTACTTTTTCTCCCTCTTACCTCTAATCCCATTGAAAAATAAAGAAAACCAATTCCTTGTAAGAAATATTCATTGTTGAGTAAAACAATCCCTCCATTGTCTGATACAAATATACTTAATGTCTCTGTCAGGAGGTGTATAGTATGTTTTCTCCTTGGTCTTCTAGAATCACAAATGGTCATTTTTTTTATCAGAGTACTTAAACAGTTTTAAAAGATGTTGTTTCCAGCTTTGGGGGGGGGGAGTCAGAATGGCAGAGTGAAAGCAGTGACTTGCTTGAACTCTCCCAGAAACCCCTCGAAATACTCATAAAAAATGGCTCAAAACAAATTCTGAAGTAGCACAACCCACAAAAAGACAGAGGGAAACAAATTTCTAGCCCAAGACAATCTGGACGATTGATCAGAAAGGTATGTTGCACCGGGCTGGGAGAGCAGTGCAGCGCAGCATGGGAGCTCAGACCACAGCAAACCTGGAGCAGGCCTCAGCAGACTGAATCGCAGGTGGCTGTGGAGGTTTCCAGACTCCTCAATCCACTAATGCCAAAGAAAACTTACAAGGTCACAAGGTCGGTGGGAAAAGTCTGTTTCTGTCGTGGTAAGAGAGGAATGCAGGGTCTCAGCTCCATTCCCCAAGAGCCTGGCCCTGGGGGGAGAGAGCTGCTTCCCAAGCTTCCAGCCCGCAGACTGAGGGGGAATCCGGTGGCTGACCAGAGAGGGATTGCAGGGATCTCTTTGCCAGTGCTGAGGCAGGAATCTCTTGCTTTGCTCGTGTGTGGATCTGGGTCACAGTTCTGGCCGGCAGTGCTGGGGTGAGGAGGAGCACTGGTGTGGTGAAGCTTGTAGTGGCTGTGGAGAGGAACACTTCCTCACAGTTGTGGGACAGAAAGGAATACTTGTGGTCACAGGCCAGGAAAGGAGTAAACACCTCGCCCCTTATCATACCACCTTGGAAGAACTGAAAAGTTACAGGTCCCTACAAGTATCTCTGAAAACAGCTACACAAACCCCTGAAGCTTGGGACAGTACACTCTCCACATTGGAAGCAGACTCTTACCTTAACAAGAGTTTAAAACTCAAGTAATTGGCTGGGATTATGAGCAAGCAGTGCAAAAAGAGTCAGACCATATTATCTTACTTTGGTGACAAAGAAGATCAAATATAAAACCAGAAGAGACAACAAAATCAAAGCTCCTACATCCAAAGCCTCCAAGAAAAATATGAATCAGTCCAGGCCTTGGAAGAGCTCAAAAGGGATTTTGAGAAGCAAGTAAGGGAAGTAGAGGAAAAACTGGGAAGAGAAATGAGAGTGATGCAAGAAAATCATGAAAAACAAGTCAACAGCTTGCTAAAGGAGACCCAAAAAATACTGAAGAAAATAACACCTTAAAAAACAGCCTAACCCAAATGGCAAAAGAGGTCCAAAAAGCCAATGAGGAGAAAAATGCCCTAAAAAGAAAAATTGGCCAAATGGAAAAGGAAGTCCAAAAGATTACTGAAGAAAATACTTCCTTAAAAATTAGAATAGAGCAATTCGAAGACAGTGACTTTATGAGAAATCAAGACACTGTAAAACAAATCCAAAAGAATGAAAAATTAGAAAACAATGTGAAATATCTCATTGGAAAAACAACTGACCTGGAAAATAGATCCAGGAGAGAGAATTTAAAAATTATTGGACTATCTGAAAGCCATGATCAAAAAAAGAGCCTAGACATCATCTTTCAAGAAATTATCAAGGAAAACTGCCCTGATATTAGAACCAGAGGGCAAAATAGAAATTGAAAGAATCCACAGATCTCCTCCTGAAAGAGATCCCCAAAGGAAAACTCCTAGGAATATTGTAGCCAAATTCCAGAGTTCCCAGGTCAAGGAGAAAATATTACAAGCTGCCAGAAGGAAACAATTCAAGTACTGTGGAAACACAATCAGGATAACACAAGATTTAGCAGCTTCTACATTAAAGGACCGCAGGGCATGGAATATAATATTCGGAGGGCAAAGGAGATAGGATTACAACCAAGAATCACCTACCCAGCAAAACTGAGTATAATCCTTCAGGGGAAAAAATGGTCATTCAGTGAAATAGAGGACTTTCAAGCATTTGATGAAAAGACCAGAGCTGAATAGAAAATTTGACTTTCAAATACAGGACTCCAGTGGAACATGAAGAGGTAAACAGGAAAGAGAAATCATAAGAGACTTATTAAGATTGAACTGTTTACATTCCTGCATGGAAAGATGATATTTGTAACTCATGAGAACTTTGTCAGTATTAGGGTAGTTGAAGGAAAAAAATTGTATGTATGTATAGATAGATAGATAGATAGAGGGCACAGGGTGAGTTGAAGATTAAGGGGTCATATCTGGAGAATAAAATTAAGGGATGAGAGAGGATGATACTCGAGAGAAGAAAGGGAGAGGTAGAATGGGGTAAATTATCTCACAAAAAAAACAGAAAAGAAAAGTCTCTCACAGTGGAGGGGAAACAGGGGAAGGTGAGAGGGAATGAGGGAATCTTATTCTCATAGGATTTGGCTTAAGGAGAGAATAAATACACATTCAATTGGGTATGGAAATCTGTCTTACCCTACAGGAAAATAGGGGGAGAAGGGGACAAGAGAGCAGGGGGTGATAGAGAGGAGGGCAGATTGGGAAAGAGGTAATCAGAAGCAAATACTTCTGAGGAGGGACAGGGTCAAAAGAAAGAATAGAATAAATGGGACGGCAGGATAGGATTAAGGGAAATAGAGTTAGTTTTTCACAACATGTCTACTAAGGTAGTGTTTTGCATAACTGCACATGTACAACCTATATTGAGTTGCTTGCCTTTTCAATGAGGGTGGGTGGGGAGGGAGAGGAAGAGAAAATTTGGAACTCAAAGTTTTAAAAACACATGTTTAAAAAAAAGTTTTCACCTGCAACTGGGAAATAAGAAATACAGGAAATGGGGTAGAAGTCTATCCTGCTCTACAGGAAAATAGAAGGGGAAGGGGATAAGAGAAGGAGGGGGGAGAGATAGAAGAGAAGGCAGACCAGGGGAAGGGGTATCCAGAATGCATGCCATCTTGGGGTGGGGGAAGGGGTGAGAAATTTGGAACTCAAAAACTTGTGTAAGTGAATATTGAAAACTAAAAATAAATAAATGTATATTAGAAAGAAAAAAATAAAAAAATAAAAGATGCTGTTTCTATTCTGTTATTTTTATTTATTTATTTTCATTTAGTATTATATTTTCCCCAGTTCTATGTAAAAAAAAGTTAACATTCACTTTGAAAACTTTGAATTCCAAATACTCCCCATTCCTTCCTTCCCACTGCCCCCTCATTAGGAATGCAGGCAATTTGATATAGGTTATACACGTACAGTGATGCAAAATATTTTCCTATTAGTCATGTTGTGAAAGAAAACATAGAGAAAAAATCAAGAAAAATGAAGGAAGTAAAAAAAAAGTATGCTTCAATCTATATTCAGGCACTATCAGGTCTTTCTCCGGGAATAGACAGCATTTTTCATTATAAGTTCTTCAGAGTTGTTTTGGATCATTGTATTGCTGAGAATAGCTTAACCATTCATAGCTGATCATCCTACAATATTGTTGTTACTTTGTACACAGTATATTTCACTGTGCATCTTTCTAGATTTTTCTGAGAGCATCCTCATCATCATCTCTTAATACTACAATAGTGTTCCATCATAATCACATACCACAAACTGTTCAGTCATTCCCCAATTGATCCCCTCAGTTTCTAATTCTTTGCCCCTGAAAAGAGCTGATATAAATATTTTTTGTACATATAGTTCCCTTTCTGCTTTTTTTTTTTAAATCTGTTTTGAGATACAGACCTAGTAATGGTACTGCTGGTGTATTGGTACGCATGGTTTTACAATCCTTTGGGTAAAGTTCCAAATTCCTGTACAGAATATGAATTAGTTCACAACTCCACCAACAATCCATTAATGTTTCATTTTTTCCTCCATTCCCATTGACATTTGTTATTTAGCTTTTTTGTGTTATTAGGGAATCTAATAGAAATGAATTGTTTTAATTTGCATTTCATTTCTAAATTGGGGAATGGCTTTTCTTTCATAAGTTTGACTCAGTTCTCTATAATTTGAGAAATGGGGCCATCTTAAGAGAAACTTGCTTGCAATTTTTTTTTCACAGTTACTATTTCTAACTGTATTTCTCTCCATCCCATCCCCCCACACTTATTCTATTCTCTCTCTAGTTTCACCTCCTCAAAAGTTTTACTTATGACTACCCCCTCCCCATATGCCCTCCCTTCTGTAACTCCCCCCCTTCTCTTATCCCCTTCCCCTCCTATTTTCCTATATGAAAAGACAGATTTCTATACCCAATTAAGTGCATATGTTATTCTCTCTTTGAGGCAATTCTGATGAGAGTAAGGTTCATTCACTCACCCTTACCTCACCCTTCTTCACCTCTACTGTAAAAGCTTTTTCTTGCTTCTTTTACATGAGATAATTTCCTCCATTCTACCTCTACCTTTCTCTTTCTCCCAGCACATTTTTCTCTTGCCACTTAATTTTATTTTTTTAGCTATCATCCCTTCATATTCAAATCACACCTATGCCCTCTGTGTGTGTGTATACACACATATATGTATTCCTTTTAACTGCCCTAGTAACAAAGAAACATCTTATGAGTTACAAATATCATCTTCCCATGTAGGAATGCAGACAGTTCAACCTTATTAAGTCCTTTGTGATTTCCCTTTTCTGTTTACCTTTTTATGCCTCTCTTAATTCTTCTATTTGAAAGTCAAATTTTCAAATAAGCTCTTAACTTTTCATAAGGAATACTTGAAAATCCTCTATCTCATTGAATATCCATTTTTTTTTTTTTACCATTTATATTCAGTTTTGCGGTTTAGGTGATTGTTGGTTGTAATCCTAGCTCTTTTGCCTTCTGGAATATCATATTCCAAGCCCTGCACTCCTTTAATGCAGAAGCAGCTAAATCTTGTGTTATCCTGACTGTGGCTCTACATTACTTGAATTATTTTTCTTTCTGGAATCTTGCTGTATTTCCTTCTTGACCTGGGAACTCTGGAATCTGGCTATAATATTCCTGGGAGTATTTTATTTTGGGATCTCTTTCAAATAAGGGATAGTTATAGAAGAGGGGGCAGATTAGAAGAAGGGTTAATCAGAAAGCACGCTGTCTTGGGACAGGAGGGGGAGAAGAGATATGGGGAGAAAATTTGGAGCTCAAAATCTTGTTGAAGTTAATGTTGAAAACTAAAAATAAATCAATTATTTAATGAAAAAACAAAAAGAAACTGGCCTTCTTGCTATTTTAGTAAGTCCTTTATGATTTCTCTTTCCTGATTACCTTTTCATGCTTTATTTGAGTCTTGTATTTGAAAGTCGAATTTTATTTTCAGCTCTGGTCTTTGCATCAAGAATGCTAGAAAATCCTCTGTTTCACTGAATAACCATCTTTTCCCCTGAAGGATTATATTCAGTTTTGCTTCATAGGTGATTCTTGCTTTTGATCCTAGCTCCTTTGACTCCTGGAATATCATATGCCAAGCCCTCTGATCCCTTAATGTAAAAGCTTTAAAATCTTCATTATCCTGATTGTGTTTCCACGGTATTCAAATTGTTTTTTTCTGGCTGCTTGCAATATTTTCTCCTTGAAATGGAAATGCTGGAATTTGGCTATAATATTCCTAAGAGTTTCTCTTTGGGGATCTCTTTCACAAGGTGATTGGTGGATTCTTGCAATTTCTATTTTACCCTCTGTTTCCAGAATGTGAGAGCAGTTTTCCTTGATAATTTGTTGAAAGATGATGTCTAGCTCTTTTTTTTTTTATCATGGCTTTCAGAAGCCCAATAATCTTTTAATCATTTCTCCTGGATCTATTTTCCATGTTGATTATTTTTCCAATGAGATATTTCACAGTCTTTTATTTTTTCATTCTTTTGATTTTGTTTTATAATTTCTTGATTTCTCATAAAATCGTTAGCTTCGATTTGCTTCCTTCAAATTTTTGAGGAGGTATTTTCTTCAGTGAGCTTTTAGACTTCCTATTCCATTTGGCCAGTTCTGCTTTTTAAGGTATTCTTCTCCTCATCAGCTTTTTGGACCTCCTTTGCCATTTGTGTTAGTCTATTTTTAAGGTGTTATTTTCTTAAGCCTTTTTTTGGGTCTCCTTTAGCAAGCTGTTGACTTGTTTTTCATGATTTTCTTTTCTCACTCTCATTTCTCTTCCCAATTTTTCCTCTACTTCTCTTACTTGATTTTCAAAATCCTTTATGAGCTCTTCCATGGCCTGAGCCCAATTCATATTTTTCTTAGAGGTTTTGGATGTAGGAGCTTTGACTTTGTTATCTTCTTCTGGTTCACATTTTGAACTTCTTTGTCACCAAAGTAATATTCTATAGTCTAAGCATTTTTCCACTGTTTGCTCATGTTCCTAGCCTATTGCTTGACTTTTAAACTCTTTATTAAGATAGGGCTCTGCTTCTATCATGGAGAGTGTACTGTCTTGAGCTTCAGGGATTTTGTGCAGCTGTTCTCAGAGGTATTTCTAAGGACCTGTAAATTTTCAGTTCTTCTAAGGTGGTATGATCAAACGCGAGGTGTTGACTCCCCTCCTGGCCTTTGCTCAGTTCTGTGAGTGATCACAAACACTCTTTTCTGACTTGGTACTATGAGGAAGATTCCCTCTCCACTGCCACCACAACCTTCACCACACCAGCTCTCCTCCTTGCTCAGGACTGTGAACCACATCTAAGCACAGCCAGCAAAGCAAGAGCATGCTTCCTCAGCACCAGCAAAGAGATCCCTGCAATCCCCCTCTGATCAGCCACTCAATTTCCCCCCTCCCCTCATCATCTGTAGGCTGAGAGTCCTGGAAGCAGCCAACACTGCTGCCTCTGCCCACTGCTGGGGCTGGGGCTGGGGCTGAACCATGCCCCTTTCTCACCCAGGTCTGATAGATCTTTCCTACTGACCTTTTAAGTTGTCTTTTGCATTTGTGGGTTGAGAAGTCTGGAAAGTGCCACAGCTGCTTGTGATTCATTCCCCTGAGGACTGTTCTGGGTTTGGTGTGACCCTGTCTATGCTGCTGTGTTTTTTACTGGACCACGCTCCTCTCTCACTCTGGAGCAATAGACCTTTCCTGTTGACCTTCTAGGTTGTCTTGCACTGGATATTTGTTTCACTCTGTCATTTTGTGGGTTCTGCTGCTCTAGAATTTGTTTAGAGTCTTTTTTACAGGTATGTGGAAGGGTTTGGGGGAGAGCTCAAGCAAGTCCCTGCTTTTATTCCACCATCTTGGCTCCACCCCCAAAAAGGCCCCTCCATTCTAATTCTTAAGGAATCATTTTCTTCAGAAAGATGTCGGATTTTTTCTTTTTCTAGTTGGCCATATCTGTTTTTTAAGGAATTCTTCTCTTCTTTGGCTTTCTGGACTTTTTAACCATTTGGCTTTGTCTGTTTTTTAAGTTGTTATTTTCTTCAATATTTTTTTTGTGTCTCCATTACCAAGCTTTTGACTTGTTTTTCATGATTTTCTTACAGCATTCTCATTTCTCTTCCCAATTTTAACTCTGCCTCTCTTATTTGGTATTCAAAATCCTTTTTCAGCTCTTCCATGGCCTGAGACCAATTCATATTTTTTCTTGGAAGCTTTGGAAGAAAGATCTTTGACTTTGTTGTCTTCTTCTGGTTGTATGTTTTGATCTTCTTTGGCACCATTGTAACTTTCAATAGAGATTTTTTTTTACCCCATTGTTTGCTCATTTCCCCAGTCTTTTACTTCTCTTTTAACTCTTTGTTAAAGTAGGGCTCTGTTTCCAGAGTGGAAGGAGAACTGTCCTAAGCTTCAGGGGTTTTATGCAGCTGTTTTCAGAGATTCTTCTAGGGACTTGTAAATTTTCAATTCTTTCAAGGAGGTATGATCAAAGGTGAGGTGTTTATTCCTTTTCTGGCCTATGCTCTGGTCTGTGAGTGACCCCAAGCACTGCCCTGGAATTTTGAGGAGGGTCCCCCCTCTACTGTGGCTACAAGTTCTGCTGTGCTAATGCTCCTCCTCCTCTTGGGACTGCCACCCAAGAATGAAACCCAGATCTGTGTATGGGCAAAGCACCAGAGCCCTTGCTCAGTGCTAGCAAAAAGACCCCTGCAATCTCCTTCTGATGAGTTGTTCCACACATTTACAGTCTGTGGGCCGAGAGCTCTGGAAGGAGCCACTGCCACTGCCTCTGCTGATTTAGTCACTCCTGAGTCCTGCTCTTGGTTTGCTGGGGCAAGGGCTGTACTGACACGGCCTGCACTGGACGGTCCTCCACTCTCAGATGGTACAGACCATTTCCTGACCCTCTAAGTTTTCTTGGGTACCTGTGATATAAAAGGTCTGGAAACCATCACCGCTGCCACTGATTCAGTTGCCTAAGGCCAGTTTCTAGTTCACGAGGACTCTGTACTGGTGCTGTTCTGTGCTGAGACTCAGTCTACTCTGGCATGGCCTTTGCTGGACTGTGATCTTCTCTTGCCCGGGTATAATAGACCATTCCTGCAGACCTTTCAAGTTATCTTGTGCTAGGAATTTGCTTCACTCAATCTTTTTGTGGGTTCTGCTGCTCTAGAATTTGTTGAGAATCATATATTTTTTTTTATTTCTCCCCTCCCCTCTATGAATAGGGGCATAGTTGTGAGTCACTAGTTTGGTTTATAATTTTTTTATATAAATTTATTTATTTTTAGTTTTCAATATTCACTTACACAAATTTTTGAGTTGCAAATTTCTCACCCCTTCCCCCACCCCAAGATGGCATGCATTCTGGATACCCCTTCCCCTGGTCTGCCTTCTCTTCTATCTCTCCCCCCTCCTTCTCTTATCCCCTTCCCCTTCTATTTTCCTGTAGAGCAGGATAGACTTCTGTACCCCATTTCCTGTATTTCTTATTTCCCAGTTGCAGGTGAAAACTTTTTTTTTGAAACATGTGTTTTTAAAACTTTGAGTTCCAAATTTTCTCCCTTCCTCCCTCCCCACCCACCCTCATTGAAAAGGCAAGCAACTCAATATAGGTTGTACATGTGCAGTTATGCAAAACACTACCTTAGTAGACATGTTGTGAAAAACTAACTCTATTTCCCTTAATCCTATCCTGCCGTCCCATTTATTCTATTCTTTCTTTTGACCCTGTCCCTCCTCAGAAGCATTTGCTTCTGATTGCCCTCTTTCCCAATCTGCCCTCCTCTCTATCACGCCCCCTGCTCTCTTGTCCCCTTCTCCCCCTATTTTCCTGTAGGGTAAGACAGATTTCCATACCCAATTAAATGCATACGTTATTCTCTCCTTAAGCCAAATCCTATGAGAATAAGATTCCCTCATTCCCTCTCACCTTCCCTTGTTTCCCCTCCACTGTGAGAGACTTCTCTTTTCTGTTTTTTTTGTGAGATAATTTACCCCATTCTACTTTCTCCCTTTCTTCTCTGAGTATCATCCTCTCTCACCCCTTAATTTTATTCTCCAGATATGACCCCTTAATCTTCAACTCACCCTGTGCCCTCTATCTATCTATCTATATATTCATACATACAATTTTTTTTTCCTTCAATTACCCTAATACTGACAAAGTTCTCCTGAGTTACAAGTATCATCTTTCCATGCAGGAATGTAAACAGTTCAATCTTTATAAGTCTCTTATGATTTCTCTTTCCTGTTTACCTCTTCATGTTCCACTGGAGTCCTGTATTTGAAAGTCAAATTTTCTATTCAGCTCTGGTCTTTTCATAAAAAATGCTTGAAAGTCCTCTATTTCACTGAATGACCACTTTTCCCCCCACAGGATTATGCTCAGTTTTGCTGGGTAGGTGACTCTTGGTTGTAACGCTATCTCCTTTGCCCTCCAGAATATTATATTCCATGCCCTGCGGTCCTTTAATGTAGAAGCTGCTAAATCTTGTGTTATCCTGATTGTGTTTCCACAGTACTTGAATTGTTTCCTTCTGGCAGCTTGTAATATTTTCTCCTTGACCTGGGAACTCTGGAATTTGGCTACAATATTCCTAGGAGTTTTCCTTTGGGGATCTCTTTCAGGAGGAGATCTGTGGATTCTTTCAATTTCAATTTTGCCTTCTGGTTCTAAAATATCAGGGCAGTTTTCCTTGATAATTTCTTGAAAGATGATGTCTAGGCTCTTTTTCTGATCATGGCTTTCAGAGAGTCCAATGGTTTTTAAATTCTCTCTCCTGGATCTATTTTCCAGGTCAGTTGTTTTTCCAGTGAGATATTTCACATTGTTTTCTAATTTTTCATTCTTTTGGATTTGTTTTACAGTGTCTTGATTTCTCATAAAGTCACTGTCTTCCAATTGCTCTATCCTAATTTTTAAGAAAGTATTTTCTTCAGTAATCTTTTGGGCTTCCTTTTCCATTTGGCCAATTTTTCTTTTTAGGGCATTTTTCTCCTCATTGGCTTTTTGGACCTCTTTTGCCATTTGGGTTAGGCTGTTTTTTAAGGTGTTATTTTCTTCAGTATTTTTTTGGGTTTCCTTTAGCAAGCTGTTGACTTGTTTTTCATGATTTTCTTGCATCACTCTCATTTCTCTTCCCAGGTTTTCCTCTACTTCCCTTACTTGCTTCTCACAATCCCTTTGGAGCTCTTCCAAGGCCTGGTACTGATTCATATTTTTCTTGGAAGCTTTGGATGTAGGAACTTTGATTTTGTTGTCTCCTTCTGGTTTTATATTTGGATCTTCTTTTTCACCAAAGTAAGACAATATAGTCTGACTCTTTTTGCGCTACTTGCTCATGATCCCAGCCAATTACTTGAGTTTTAAACTGTTTGTTAAGGTAAGAATCTGCTTCCAATGTGGAGAGTGTACTGTCCCAAGCTTCAGGGGTTTGTGTAGCTGTTTTCAGAGATACTTGTAGGGACCTGTAACTTTTCAGTTCTTCCAAGGTGGTATGATAAGGGGCGAGGTGTTTACTCCTTTCCTGGCCTGTGACCACAAGTATTCCTTTCTGTCCCACAACTGTGAGGAAGTGTTCCTCTCCACAGCCACTACAAGCTTCACCACACCAGTGCTCCTCCTCACCCCAGCACTGCTGGCCAGAACTGTGACCCAGATCCACACACGAGCAAAGCAAGAGATTCCTGCCTCAGCACTGGCAAAGAGATCCCTGCAATCCCTCTCTGGTCAGCCACCGGATTCCCCCTCAGTCTGCGGGCTGGAAGCTTGGGAAGCAGCTCTCCTCCCCCCCAGGGCCAGGCTCTTGGGGAATGGAGCTGAGACCCTGCATTCCTCTCTTACCACCGACAGAAACAGACTTTTCCCACTGATCGAGAATACTATTTTAAAAGTATTTAGAGGGGTTTGGGGGAGAGCTAAGCAGAGTCCCTGCCTTTTCTCCATCATCTTGTCTCTGCTTTCTACTGTTATTCTTATTATATTCATTGTTCTCCTGGTTCTCTTTATTCTGCCTCAATTCATACAAATCTTTCCATGTCTCTTCAACATCAACTATTTCCTCATTTTTTAATACCATACTATTGTATCACATTTTCATATATCATTATAAATACAATAATTCTTTAATTAATAAATATCTCTTTAATTTCAAGCTTTTGTCCCCACAAAAATAAAAGAGCTGCTATAAATGCTTTTTTTCACATATAGCACATATCTTTTCTAAAAGAAGAAAAAAAATGTCTATGGGGACATGGTTATGACATCATCAATGGTAAGGCATATTCTCATGGAATCACAGAGCTGAAAGACATCTTTAAGATAAACTAAATTAACTATAAAGGAGATATGAAGAAAGACACTATCTGTATCCAGAGGGGGAGGGGAAACTAATAAAATGTTATGGGAGGGAATGGACATAAGAAGAAAAATGCTATCTTCATCCAAAGAAAATACTGACAAATAGAATCTGTGTCTAATGGTAGCCATCTGGCAGGAAGAGGCATGAAAAAGAAAGAAATTTATATGATAATTTTGTTATATATTTGAATGGAATTGAGTTGTACATAGTAGATTTGCAGTTCCTTGTGCAATCATCTTTTTTTATTATACTGTTATGGAAATGTTTGGTTTTTCTTTTGCATAAAGCAAAAATAAAATTTCAAAAAAAAGATGATATAACCTAAGCACATTGTTTTTTAGAGAGTAAAAATGAATTATAATGAGGTAATGTGACTTGATCAAGGCTACATATGCAGTACACAGCAAAGCCAGGATTCAACCTCAAGCCCTCTGCCTTTAAATACATGACTGGTTTAACTGCAGAAGCAAAAAAAACAAAAGAGCACTCAATCAATAAATATGTACTAGTCCTTGGTATGTACTAGACACTCTATTTGGTGCTGGAAATACAAAAACACAATCAAAACAGACTCAGCCATCAAGGAGATTCCATTCTAAATGAAAATTTTCAAATACATATGTGCACACACGTATATAAATATATATATATATATATATATATATATATATATATATATATATATATATATATTACACATCTATATCTGTATATCATCTTTCATTATAATTTTTGGAAGATGTAATATTCCATCAAGACTAAAAATGTGAGGAGTCTAAACACACTTGGATAGAGTGATAGATGTATCCTCAATTCGTATAGCTCTAGAAGACTACAATATGCCTGTTTTTTCTGAATCTCTGACTTTATCTATAGTGATATACAGTCTCTTTTCCAGCGTAGCCCTTTCTGGGCAACCTGGCCCTCCTACACTTGCAGGTTATAATCTTACAGTTTCTAAATCACCTGGGTGCAAGTTCTTTTGTGGATCTGTACTAAATTCTAATTCATGTATCCCCACCAATGGTTTTACATTCTATTGTCAGCCAGTTGACATACTTAATTCAAATCAAAGACATCTACTGACATAGCATAATGTAATCAGAATTAACATACTTATCTTTTCCTCCTCACAGAGATTTGAGTACTCTTTCCAATAAATACAAACAACATCAGTGAGAAAAGTAAACGCATATCAAGTAAACTTTAGTATAGTCAATGTTTAGTCACCTAGACACTTTGGCAGTTGACAAACACTGGTCTCACAAATTCTAGTTAGACTCAAAAGTCTGGCAGCAAATTAACAAGATAAACCTTTTGGTGCAATCCAGGTGCTAAGTAGTGTGAAGCAATAATGCATAATCATATCATATTCATTAGTAGTCATTTCTATGGTGGACAATATTCTATGCAGGAGACTGGAGATCAGGTCAGGAAATAGAAAGAATGTCATAGATATTTGAACCTAGTGGTCATGTATAACTATAGTCTCTTTTATGTAATACAGAAATTGAAAGTTGTTCAGAAATGGGTTTCAGTTGACTGAGCTTTCTTTCCTAGACATTTTTTTTCTTCTCTCTTTAATATTTTGGTCAACCTATGACAATGCTTCAGGTTATTTCCTAAATATTGCTTACTAGTGCATGCCTGGGAGAGCATAAACCTGTTGAACATAGATATTCATTACTTAAATGACAGAAAGTGTGCGTGATACCTTTTTCATTTTAGTGTGTGGACCAAAAGGGACTGTGGAGAGCAATAGTGGTTAAAAAAGATTGGGAAATGAATATGGTTATTATAAAATGGACACTGTTAGAAAAATGAAAAATAAATAAACATTTAACTCACAAATGAATGGATAAATAGAATAACAAATGGTTTAGAAAGTATGATTATGCATCAATATGGATTTTACTTGAAAGGAATTCATCCAATTTGTTTCATATAGCAGAAAGAAAGAATTACATGAACAACAACCTGATATCAAGGAAATTCCTCATATTGGGAAAGGAATGGAAGTGGAAGAACTTGCTGTGATTGGCGATTTGAAAAAACAGTCCTTTGGATGAAATCAATTCTGAATGAGTTAACTTTAATAACAGAGAAAGATCACTTTCTCCTTTTTTTGTAAAGGCTAGAGGAAAACTAAATATTGTTCTTGAATAAACATTCACATAGGTACACATGAAGTCACACATTCAGTTCAGAATTTCTGTTAATTACTGGTACTTCCTGTTTAATCATGAGGTATTTTAGTTAAAAACTTAACAGATGGTTATGCTTTTATAGGTGTTATGGCTAACTACAACATTGATCTTTAATGGAAAAAAACATCAAGGAATATGCTTGGATCAGTTTAAAAAACATGTTTAAGTAGGGAAAAGTACCCAATTAAATGATCTCAACTTTCTCAAATCAATGATTATGCTACATATAACATGCCATACCCTGTGACAGAAAGTTACTGAGGGCAGGACCCTCACCACATGTCTGTGAGCCATTTTGTAAGAGATTACAGAAGTGGTCCAAAATCATGTGGGGGATTAGAGGAGGGAAAAACTAAATTGAAAATGTGAAAATATAAAGAAAGATAGCAAAGAGACTGTGTGTGTATACATTGTGCATTTGTTAAGTGACAAAAATTAGTAAGGAGAGTTTGACCTGGTAGGCTATATAAAATAGAGAGGAAGCAGCCAGCTGGTACAATAGATAAAGTGCTAGACTTAGAATTAGAAAGAACTTAATTTGAATCCTGCCTCAGAAGTATTAGCTCTGAGATCCTAGATAAGTCATTTATTTTTCTCTGATTCAGTTTACTTTTCTGTAAAATGAGGATAAAGGGCAGCTATATATCATAGAGTTGTGGTGAGGACCAAAGGAGATAAGAAATGTAAAGCATTTTGTAAAACAAAGTTTTAGCAATAATGGGAACTTGGTATAAACAACTAAGAAAGCCTCAATAATTACTCTTTGCAAAAATATCATTGTTGGGGATGTTGCTGTCCTTGTTCAGTTGTTTGTGACTCTTCATGCATGGCTCTCTTTGGGGTTTTCTTGGCAAAAATACTGGAAAGGTTTGCCATTTCCTTCTGCAGCTCATTTTACAGATGAGGAAACTGAAGCAAACAGGTTAAGTGACTTGCCCAGGGTCACACAACTAGTTAGTGTCTGAAGTCAGATTTGAACTCAGGTTTTCCTAATTTCAGGACCAGTGCTCTATCCAATGCACCACCTAGCTGCCCTAAGCTGAGAATGATTTCTTTCCAAAGTTTATTTTAATTTTTTTTTCCATTTCAGGTGTTAGAAGTTGCTTTTGTTAACTATTTTGTGTCTTTCATAATATGACACACTATGTACAGCTGATAGCATTCAGTTCAATGCAATGCAATTCAACAAGCATGTATTTAGTACTTACTAGACATAATGGCTTTAAAGAGGTCCTCAGAGTGAGTGGTTTATTTTGAGTTTGAGTTACACCTCCGACACCTATTGGCTATGAGGCCATTGGAAGATTGCTTACTCTATTAGTACCCCAGAAGAGGCCCTCTCCATTGGAGAACATTTGTAGATTCACATGGATGGAGGGCTTTTCTTTACCAGGACTTCGTACAAATCAAATTAAATCACTAGCTCGTGCAAAGGAAAAAAAAAATGTGTAAGGTATGGTGCTAGACACACACATACATAAATACATGTATAATTATTATTACATCTATAAATAAAATTTCCATAGAGCTTCTTTTCCTGCTTAAAAATAAAAGACTTTAGTTATAGAATTCTGTATTGGTTTGATATCTCTCTCTCTCTCTCTCTCTCTCTCTCTCTCTCTCTCTCTCTCTCTCTCTCTCTCTCTCCATCCCAGCTGAATTGTGTCTACAACTTCCAGTGGAATCCTAAGTCTACCTTTTGGGATGTTGAAGGAAGACTAGCACCTCTGGTATGAGGGTTGCCAAACTATTTTCAAGGCTGCTCATCCACATTTGGTATCCACCTGGCACTCAACTCTCTCTTGTGCTCCAACAAGCTGTAGCAGGCACCACCTGGTAAACCATACTGGCAGACAGGCTAAACCAGATGGAGAGTAACCAGTGAGCCACAAGCACACTGACGAGTTGGAGTGTGTATGTGAGTACTCCAAGCATGTAAAGAAATTCTCCAGCAGAATGGGCAAATGATCACAATTTGTGCCATGAAGGCAGCTGAAGCAGGTGCTATGAAGCACTTAGGGATTGATCAGACTTTAAAGACACCAAGGTATTCCACTCCATACAGGACCATTGCCAATCATACTGATATTTGTCTTGCCACTGGACTTTAATGACTCTAGAATAGTGAGTGAGACTGATGACTTTGTGCAATCTTGTTTCACTTAAATCCAATTCAAGCATGAGTCAAGACATCAGTCATGATTTCATTCATCCTCTTCAGAAATAAAGAACAAATAACAAGTCTATCCTTTATAAAACCAGGATAGAAGAAAGAAAAGACTGAGCAAAGGTTCCCTTCTACTGTAGCCTAATTCCCCACACTTAATATCTAGGAGGAAAACAAAACAAAACAAAACTATAGACAAGGATCATTCATCTGCGACAATAACAGTTGCTAACCAATTCTAATGGTCAGGGTAGGCATACAGTCAGTCTCATTGAAACATCAAGGCATCCAAAGATAGAGATAGAAGATAGCACATGTCAGCTGGGTCCAACTACCACTGCTACCAAAAAAATACAATTACCTCTTGAGTAACAGTGGAGGCATCCCAAGATCCAGAGCTGAAAGCCTAGATGTTGCAATATTCTTCTGTCCCCAGACCACCTACCCTGTAATCAGCCTGGCCCACAATGTCATCATACAGGGGAATAACTCTTGTGAAGATGGAACCTGTCATCTGCCTCTGTAGATGCTGTAAACTCTACCTGCTAAGAGCAGCCCCAAATATTGAAGATAGAAAGTTCTTACCTTAAAGTTTATGGCATTTTCAAATGGTTCAACATTAGAAATATGTATAGTTTTATGAGTCAAAATGCCATTATGGAAGATGCATTGTCATCTTCTTTGTTGCTGCATTCTAAAGGCCACCATTTTTTTTCTATTTTATTTGCAACTTAACATGAGTCCCTCCATTGATAGTGTGAGATCTTTAAAAGCAAAGACTCAGTACTTAACATACTGATTCCACAAGTACTTAATAAATGTTTTTCAGTTTCTTAATAGATCAATAAATTAATTTGAGCATTTAACTAAATTATTCCAGTAAGTCAGTTGTAGATTACAAGTAAATATATAGAACCTATCAATTAAATTTTATTTTAATTGTTGTTTTTTTTCTTATCTGTTAGTTAACATTTTCTTTTCACCATGCAGTCTATAATGTATTTTTTTCCAAAAAATCATTTTTATTATCAGTGTTTCCCTACCCACCTTTTCTGCTTCCTCTAATTTCATTCAGAATCACAGAATTTGAAAGTTAGATGGGACCTCAGCAGCCATCTAATCCAACTCATACACAAAAATAATTCTTACTATGACATACTGATCAAATGATCATCCAGCCTTTACTTGAAGACCCTGAAGGAAGATGAACCCACTATCTCTTGAGGCAGCTCACCCTACTTTTGAACTTTGCAAATTCCATCTTTTTCCCCTGGTTCACTGGGGTGAAACAACAAATTGAATACCTCATTCACAGACCAGCTCTTAATTAAAAACAGCTATCATGTTCCTGGGGTATTGAGATAGCATAGTGGATAGAGTGTGGGTCCTGGAATCAGGAAGACCTCAATTCAAATCTGATCTCACACACTTACCAGCTGTGTGGCCCTGGGTAAGTTATTTAATCCTGGTTGCCTCAGTTTCCTCATTTGTAAAATGAACAGGAGTAGGAAATGGCAAAGTATTCCAGTATTTTTGCCAAGAGAATCCAAAATGGCACCAAGAGTGGGACACAACTGAAGTGACTTATCAACAACAAAAATCATGCTCCCACTGAGCTTTATCTACTCCATGCTAAAATGCATATTTTTTCCAAACAATTCTCATATGACATGGACTCACCATAGTATTAACTCCCCTCTAGATGCTCTAAAGCTTTTCAAAATCTGCCATAACCTCTGATGTCCAGAGCTGACGTCCAGATGAAGTCTTATGAGGGCAGAGTGCAGTAGGACTTATTTTTAGAAGCCATATCTCTCTTAATGGAGTTCAAGATTACATCAACATTTTTGTCTGCTTTATTACACATATACACTAAAATTCTCAGGTTCTTTTTTAAAAATTATTTATTTTTAGTTTTCAACATTCACTTCCATAAGATTTTGAGTTCCAAATTTTCTCCCCATCTCTCCTCGCCCTCCACCCCAACACAGCATGTAATTTTATATAGGTTCTACATATACTTTTATACTAGTTGTGTTGTAAAGAAGGATTAGAGCCAATGGGAGAAACCACAAGAAAGAAGAAACAAATAGAAAAAAAAGAGAGAAAAAAAAGAGAGAGAGCAAATAATATGCTTTGATCTATATTCAGACTCCATAGATCTTTTTCTGGATGTGGACAGCATTTTCCATCATGAGTCTTTTGGAGTTGTCTTGGATCCTTGCATTACTAAAAAGAGATGAGCCTATCAAAGTTAGTTATCACACATTGTGGCTGTTATTGTGTACAATGTAAAATTCTTACATTCTTTTAGGACAATTGTCGTCTAAACATGCCTACCCCATTTTGTCATCATAAAGTTGTTTTCCCCAATTAATAATATTTTATTTTTTTCCAATTACAAGTAAAGATAGTTTTCCACATTCACTTTTACAAGATTTTGAGTTACAATTTGTTTTTCTCCCTATTTCCCTCCCCACCCTCCTCCCCAAGACAACAAGCAATCAGATATAGGCTATATATATATATATATATATATATATATATATATATATATATATATATATATATATATATATATATATATATATACACAATCATATTAAACATATTTCCACATTAGTCATGTTTTGAAAGAAGAATCAGAACAAATGAGAAAAAACACAAGAAAGAAAAGAAATAAAATGATATGCTTTGATCCGCATTTAGACTCCAGAGTTCTTTCTTTGGATGTGGATAGCATTTTCCATCATGAGTCTGTTAGAAGTATCTTAGGCCCTCGTATTCCTGAGAAGAGTCAGTATTAGTATTCCTGAGAAGAGAAGATCTCAAAATTGCTCATTACACAATGTTGCTGTGACTGTGTACAATATTCTCCTGGTTTTGCTCACTTCACTTAGCATCAGTTCATGTAATCTCTCCAGATTTTTCTAAAATATGCCTGCTCAACATTTCTTATAGCATAATAGCACTGTATTACATTCACATACCTCCACTTGTTCAGCCATTCCCCAATTGATGGACGTCCCCTCAATTTCCATTTCTTGGTCACCACAAAAAGAGCTGCTATAAATATTTTTTTGTACATGTGTGTACTTCTCCCTTTTTTAGGATCTCTTTGGGATACAAATGTAGTAGTAGTATTGCTAGATCCAAGGGCATGCACATTTTTATACCCTTTGAGCATGGTTCCATATTGTTTTCCAGGATGGTTGAATAACTTCACAACTGCACAAACAATGCATTAATTTTCCAATTTTCCCACATCTTCTCCAACATTTATCATTTTCCTTTTTTGTTAACTTTTATTTCTCTAATCAATAGCTATTTAGAGCATTTCATCATATTGTTATAGATATCTCGAATTTCTTCTTCTGTAAACTGCCTGATCACAGCCTTTGGCCGTTTATCAATTGTGACTTACATTATTATAAATTTGATTCAGTTCTCAAAATATTTGAGACATCAGGCCTTTTTCAGAAACATTTTTCTGTAAAAATTGTTTCCTAGCTTTTTGTTTTCCTTTTGATCTTGATTGCATTGGCTTTGTGCAAAAACTTTTTAATACAATGTATCAAAATTTTCCATTTTGCATTCTTGCATTCTCTGTCTCTTGCTTGGTCTTAAATTATTCCCTTCTCCATAGATGTGACAGGAAAACTATTCCTTGCTATCCTAATTTGCTTACAGTATCACCTTTTACATCTTAATCATGCACCCATTTTGACCTTATTTTATTATATGGTATAAGATGTTGGTCTATATCTAGTTTCTGTCATACTATTTTCCAGTTTTCCCAGCAGTTTTTGTCAAATAATGAATTCTTATCCCAGAAGCTGGAGTCTTTGGATTTATCAAAAAAAGTAGATTACTATAGTCATTGATTACTATGCCTTGTGTACCTAACCTATTCCAGTGATCCAATGCTCTAATTTTTAGTCAATACCAAATATTTTGATGATTGCTGCTTTGTGATACAATTTAAGCTCTGGTATACAAGGCCACCCTCCTTTAATTTTTTTTTCTTTGATTCCTTTGATATTCTTGACTTTGATCTTTCAGATGAATTTTTTTATTATTTTTTCTAGTGCTATCAAATATTGGTAGTTTTATTGGTATGGCACTGGAGAAGTAAATTAATTTAGGTAGAATTGTCATTTTTATTATATAAGCTCAGCATGCCCATGAGCAACTATTATTTTCCCAGTTATTTAGATCTTATTTTATTTGTGTGAAAAGTGTTTTCTAAGAAGTTGATTTTTTAAATTAATTTATTTTTAGTTTTCAATATTCACTTCCATAAGCTCTTAAATTCTTAATTTTCTTCACCTCCCTCCTCTCCTCTCTCCCCAAGATGGCATGCAATATGATATAGGCTCTACATATACATTCCTATTAAACATATTTTCACATTAGTAATGTTGCAAAGAAGAATCAGAACCAATAGGAAAGATCACGAAAAAGAAGAAACAAAACAAAACAGAAAAGAAGTTTTTAATTTTAGGATATCTTTTTAGCCATATGTGCACAGGCATCAGGTTAAGGGCTTAGTGATATGCACTGGGTTGCAACAACTTCCTCCTGGAACCAGGAGGGGGATCAGTGGCAATTGGGCAAAGTATTGCACAGCCCTAACTTCTGTCATTTTCTTAACAGTAAAATACCTGCATTTGAGTCCCATGTTTACATTGGTTTGTAGGCTTATATAACTTCATGCATTCTGTCAAAAGCTATTTGCTTGTTTACTAGTCCTTTCTAAGCAATTGAAACAAAGAAGGTCGATTCAATGAAGGTAGTTTTAAATATATTGTGACATACTGCCTTGTAACATCTAGCTCCTTAGGTATGGCATATGGCTTTCACTCCTTTATTAACTTTCACCTTAGCTCCAGCATTGTGTAGCATTTTGGTCAGGACATCTGTGTCCAAAGTAGCAATCCAATGCCAATATAATATGCTGAATTTATAGTTGACTTTTGCTGCCATCTGTCTCTGGCAAATGGGATCTAAATTGACACAGGTCTCAATATGTCAGTGGATTTGCATCAGTCCACACTGAAAAACAAATGTTTTCATAAGGGCTTGTTGCACTGGATTTCCACTTTGGGCTAAAGAACAACTTAGCTCCATATGCACAGTTTGACTTCATCCATAATAGCGAACTTCAAATGCAAGAACTCCAGCTTATGAATGAGGCAGTGTTTTCCCCTGTTGTTCAAACCTGTTTTAAATGCATCTATTTCTATTAACAATTATTTTATTTATTCATTAATACATTTATGTATGTATGTATGTATGTATGTATGTAAGAGCTCCGAAGACCTCCAAGTTGATATTTGAGTGCAGGACAAAATATTTATTTGGATTTCCATAAGGACAAACTGGTTCACGTGTGAAACAGTAGACAAAGTCATCGAGAACTTGCTCCTGTCTGTCCACTGATCTCCAAACAGCTTTACTGGTGTTAAGACAACATTTCTTATCCTTCTACTGCTGTGCTTCTTTGATCATATATGCTTAAGGGAGGTTATTCCATAGCTGAGCATTGGTAGGATCATTTGTATTAACCTTGTGTTCTTGATTGACAAAACTTGGGAAGTTTCATTTCTCAAAAATCTTTTGGATATGGCTAAATCAAGAGGGCCTCTATTGTCTATGTCTTATTCGTTACTTATCTAGTGATGCTATTTGACCTATGCACTTGACAAAGGCTTTATAAAACAGGTACACATCAACTGAAGGTATGAGATGATTGACCTCTCTCTAGTCAATACAACTAATAATCATTCCTCTTTCTTCATGTTTTTCCAGAGATTTCCCAAATAAAATGATGTTGTCAAGGTATACAATCACGTGCAATTAGTTTTTATCTCTGAGTCCTTTTTTGATCTTTGAAATGTATTAGTTGCCTTTTAGGTATATTTAGGAATGTACTCGAACAATTCCACTGGAAAGATGAAATCAATCTCCTTTTGTTCCTCAACCATAAAAATTAGGTGATGAATAAGGTACATTTTCCTTAAAGCCCTTTTCATTAAAAAAAAAATAATGATGGATGAAAAAGGCAGAGGAAGAGATTTTATGCAAAGGAAGAGGTTTATATTCATTGTCAAAGGGCATGGGATATTGCCATTGCTATGGATGAACATTTTGAATGCCTAATTGAATGAGTAGAAAAACAATTTTGTATCTATCTATCTATCTATCTATCTATCTATCTATCTATCTATATATCTATATATTCTTATAAAGGCCTCATTTCTCAAACATATAAAGAACCGAGTCACATTTATAAAACTAAGAGCCATTCTGGAATTAATAAGTGATCAAAAGGTCTGATCAATTTTTAGGTAATCAGAGCTATGTATAGCATATTAAAAATATTCTAACTCACTATTGATTAGAGGAATGCAAATTGCTACATTACATGTAGAAAGAAATAGCTTTCAGGAAGGATTAGGACAGCTTTAGCAGAAGAATGAACTGTAGTTTAGACTGGAAGACTTAGATCTCATTGTAAACATTGTGGAGTGATGCTTAACTTGTGTGGGAAGAATTTAATGTTATATAGAGGAAAAGAAAGATATTTTATTTATTAAACAATAGAGAAATATGATTGTACCCAGTTTAAAGGGCACCAAAAAGATATTGCTTTTGTTGAGACTTCAAAAGTAAGGCATGAAGGCTTCCTTACCTTATCTGCATATAAATGTTTTATGAAGAGACTAAAACTAAGAAAATGAAATGAGAAATCATATAAATATTTGTTAATTGAAGTACCATTTGAAAATGATGATTGATTTGATAGTGGAAATTTGAGAATCTGTGGCTTTTTATTAAGGATAAGTTACTGTGATTCGGGAGGCTTGTGTTTAACCTTTTGAATGTATATCATACAAGACAGCAGTAAGAATGAAAAACAAATACGAGGATATTTGAAGAAATAGATAGGGGGTGAAAAACTGCTTTACTGAAGGGCTCATAATTAGATGCAAATAACTGATAGGACTGTAAGAAAGATTTTAGGAGTTTAAGCTTCCACAGCAGGATAAGAAATTCCAAGATCTTGTGTATAATCCCTCAACCAATCAGAAAGTACTCCAAACTTTTCTGTAAACAACTAATTCTTAAGAAAGAACCCTAGGGAATAAACTGGTTCAAGGACGGGGATTCCCCTGGGCAAAGGCTTTTCTCCGCTGTGCTTGCTTAATAAGCTTATTGAATATGAACTGACACACACCAAGGGTGGAGATAGCCACCATTTTTGAACATGGGACTCATGAAGTGGGCAGAATTAACAGACATGGACAAACATGCAATGGGCTGTCCAGGAAGGGTGTAACTCAGATGAACTAGACCAATAGGAGCCCTGATTGGTGGAGTATGGATCTTACTAACTGCTTAAAAGTTGATTATCCCACTGAACCAGTGCCCACATGCTACTAACATGTGTTGTGCCCGCTTCTCTCACAAGAAGCATAATACTTTCCTTCACTCACTCACTGTAGTAGATTTTCGTTTCAGATTTTTCTAACAGGACTTTCAGTTCAGTGACTATTGGTCTCAATGAATGATGTCATTGGCAAAAAGCTCCAGTTATAATAATTGCATTTAATTTCCACCTAGAGTTTGGAAAAGCAATGTTTTCATAAGAGCTTGTTGCACTATGCTTCTACTTTTGGCTCAAGAAGAAAAAAAAATAGAGGAGCTTTTTGTACCTGCCTTGGAATCCTCATGAGGAGAGCAGTCATTCTGACTTATAGAAAAATGCCTATTTGCATTAAGGGCTAATATTTTACAAACGCACTATTAGGTTGATGATTAAGAAAAAAAAAGATTTTAAAGGTTATATTCAAATAGAGAAGAGAAGATAATTTTCCTGCTTAAAGGGTGCTAAAGATGAACAATCAAGTAGTGATTGGAAAAGTACTTTTTGGTCATGCAGATGTTTCTAAATGGACCAATAACATTGAATGCTTCAGTCTAGAGCAGGTCTGCACAACCTGTGGCCTGTGGGCTGGAAGTGACCCATGAGCCCCAGGTTGTACAGGACTGCTCTAGAGTTTTGAATTTTCACTAAGCTCATACTCATGAGTTTTTTCTTCCCTCATGTGTCTCCATCCCAGGTTCTGACATGTTGTGCACATTGTTTGTCATAGCTATTGAGTTCATTTGGCACAGAGTTCTATAATGGTTTATATGTGTATGGTGATCTATGTTATGTTGTATGCATTTGATTTAATGTTAGTATCCATAATGTTACCATTTCTTTCAGACATTTTAAAATAAAATTGCATAATTGTATTGTTTCTTTTTAATTAAATAATTTTCTCCTGGTATCTCTTCTTGTTCCCAATTCATTAAGAAATTCCACATAATAGTTTTGTTTTTTTAAGAAAAGGAAATCAAGGAGCAACTAGGTGATGAAGTGGATAGAGCAGTGGCCCTGGAATTAGGAGGACCTGAGTTCAAATCTAGACTCAGACATAATACTCACTAGCTGTGTGACTAGTCAAGTCACTTAACCCCAATTGCCTCACCAGAAGAAGAAGAAGAAGAAGAAGAAGAAGAAGAAGAAGAAGAAGAAGAAGAAGAAGAAGAAGAAGAGGAAATTAAGGGTCAGAACCAAGATGACAGAGTAAAGGCAGGAACTCACCAGAGTTCTCTCCCAAACCCTTTCAAACGCATTTGAATAATGACTCTAAACAAATTCTAGACTGCAGAACATACAAGAAGACAGTGAAACAATTTTCCAGCCCAAGATAACTTGGAAGGTTAGCAGGAAAAGTCTGTTGTACCATGGTGAGAAAGGGGCACAGTCCAATGTAGGCTGTGCCAGCACAGATCAGGCACCAGCAAACCAGGAGCAGGCCTTGGGGCAACTGAATCAGACAGAGCAGAGGCATTTTCCAGACCTCTCAGCCCATAGACTCCAGAGATAAATTAGAAGATCAGCAGAAAAGGTCTGTCACAAAGGGGTGAGAGTGGAACACAGTTCAAGCATAGGCAGTAACAGCACAATTCCAGACCCAGAAAACCAGGAAGAGGCCTTAGGAGTAAATTAATCAGCAGCGACAGTAGTTGGTCCTGTAGTTCTTAGTCCATAGATTATAAGGGGGTCAAACAACTGATCAAAAGGAGATTATAGGGGTCTTTTTGATAGCACTGAGACAGCACTCTTTTGCTTTGCCTGTATTCTGATCCAGGGCCCAGTCCTAGGTGGCAGTCCCAGGGTGAGGAAGAACACTAGCGCAACAGAGCCTGTGGCCACAGTGGGGTAGGGGACCCTCCTCACAGTTCCAGGGCAGAAAACAATGCTCGTGGTTACTCACAGATGAAGGCACAGGCCAGGAGAGTAACAAGCACATCTCTCCTTAGATCATACCATATTGGAAGAACTAAAAACTTATAGGTCCCTAGAAGTATTTTTGAAAACAGCTGCATGAAACCCTTGAAGCTTGGAACAGTGCATCCTCTACCCTGGAAGCAGAGCCCTACTTTAACAAAGAGTTGAAAGTCAAGAAATAGCGTGGGGAAATAAGCAAACAACAGAAAAGTCAGTCAATCCGTTGGAAAAAAAAATCTGAAAATTTGTAGTTTTCTACATCATAATACTTTTTACCTCTGTAAATCAGTGTGTGTGTGGGGAGTACTTCTAGTACCTTTTCTTTGGGGCCATGTTTATTCTTTTCAATTGTGTGAAATTCATTAAAAAAATTTTTTAATTGTTGTTCTTATAATTTGCATTGTAATTATTGCACATTTTGTTTTCTTGCCTCTGTTTGCTTCATATTTATATCAGTTCATGCCTTTTGGTGCTTCTCAGTATCTGTCACTTCTTATAGCAGAGTAATATTCCCTTATGTCCATGTGCCAAGACTTGTTTATACATCCTCCAATCAATGGACAAATATTTGTTATCAGTTTTTTATGACCACAAAAAGGACTAATATAAATATTTTTATGTATATGGGGACCTATTTCTTATCAATTTACTCCTTGGGGTAAATGACAAGTAGTGAAATGTCTGGGTCAAGTAACATGCACATTTTAGTTCCTTTACTTGCATAATTCTAAATTGTTTTCCTAAATGGTTTATTGATTCACAGCTCTATCAACAATTAACTGATGCCCTTGTCTTCCCATATCTCTGACACTATTTCAATTTTTTCTTAACTAAGTAGGACAACCACCAAGGATGATCATGAGAATTACTAGGTCAAGTTCATTTTTTTGAATGGGATCTCATTAATAAGTAGCAATGTCACTTAATGATTAAAAGAGGATTTGAAGTTAGATGGCATCATAGACATTATTTAATCCAAATCCCACATTTTTGTAGATTAAGACACTGAGAGGGGATATTTTGTTGTTGCCATTTAATCATTTTTTCACTCATGTCCAACTCTCCATTTCCCCTTTTTTGGGGAAAGATACTGTAGTGGTTTGCCATTTCCTTTAGTTCATTTTACAGATGAAGAAACTGAGGCAAACAGGATTAAGTGACTTGTCCAGAATCACACAGCTAGTAAGTGTCTGAGGACAGATTTGAACTCAGGAAAAGGATTCCATAATTTACAGATAAAGACACTAAGGTACCAGTAGGGGGAATGTTTTTGCTGTGGTCAAACAGATTGTAAATAGCAAACCTTGTTGCCTCAAGTGAAAGATACCTAAATGAGTAATATAATTGCCCACAACTGAGTGACTTTTAAAACATTCTCTTTCAATGTGCTTAACAAAGGTTTCTTAAATTTAACCCCCAAAAATAGTAGAATTCACAAACAGTTTTAATGGAAAAAGAGCTAAATTGGTCTAAAAGCAATTAAATGCCCTATTTAACACTAATATTGTATAAGAAATTTGACAAAAATTAGTGTTTCCTCATAGACATTTTGTAACATAATATGCAGGTTTGAATGTCTAGCATAATTATGAGGGACACTGGAGACATCTGCAGATGCATTTAAAATATTTGATCTTATGCAAGTGATACAATGTGAAATTTTCATTATTTTTTATTTTTTTCTAACATATGTTAATTTATTGACTCCTAGCCTTTTTCAAGAATAAACTTGATTTTTTTGTTGTCTGTAATCTTTTGATACTTAAAAAAAGAAATTGTAAGTACATTCTTAATGTTTTGGCTTATCTAATAATAGTTCACATTTATATGGTGCCTTTGGATTTGGCTAAATGCTTTTTTCACCAACAATCTAGTGAGGTGGGTGGTATCCCCATTTTATAGAAGACTAATCTGAGTCAGGGAGTAG
The DNA here is from genome assembly GCF_003287225.1 of Phascolarctos cinereus. Taxonomy (NCBI): domain Eukaryota; kingdom Metazoa; phylum Chordata; class Mammalia; order Diprotodontia; family Phascolarctidae; genus Phascolarctos; species Phascolarctos cinereus. The sequence continues at coordinate 240,828,506 of NW_027555847.1, forward strand.
GAGGAATAAAATAACTTGTCCAAAGTCACATAGGTAATAAAAAATAACCTGGTGCTCAAAAATACATAGTAGGTGATTAATAAATGTGCTTTTTTTATTGCCTGACTGACCCAGTCCTTTTGCTGCCAGATTCCATATGCTTTGTATAACATTTTGCCTTTTAATGTACTGTTCATTTTTCCTTCATTTTCTACTAGCTTTTACCACATTTCATTCTGTCTCTGTTTTTCTGTCTCTATCTCTGTCTCTCTGCCTCTGTCTATCTCCCTGTCCCTGTCCCTGTCTCTGTCTCTCCTTCTCCTCCTCAACTCCCAAAGCTCCTTTTTCATATTTGCCTTTGTCTCTACATTGCTCATTTTCTTTAAGTTCCACAGTTCTGAAAGCATGAAAAAATATGGCTGTTCTGCTTAAGATATGATCTGCATGTCAATTGATATGTCCTTTTGCAGATGAGGAAACTCGGAAAACCTAAGAATATAGGTAATAAAAGAAGGAACCAGGATTTGTACCCATTTACTAACAGTCCTGAGCAAAAGTTAACCATGCCATCACATCATCCTTCCTTTCTATTTTCTCGGTGAGATCCTAAAAAATGGAATGGTTTGAATGGGTCCTATGGTGTTTCCTTCATACAGTCATGTACACAGTTTAATGATCCAAAGATCTGTGGCTGCAAGGTATAATTGAGTGAACCCATTTATGATATTTCCCTTTTGGTCATCATGAATATAAATAAGGAGCCTCTGAAAAGTTTCAGGCCTAAAGATAGTTAGAACAAGAAATGAAGTGCTGTAAAGTAGTAGATGCTAGGGAGTAAAGACAGAGTTCCTTGGATACTTACATGAAGCTGGGAAAGGCTACTACTCAAATTGTAGGGTGCAGGGCATGGCAGGGGTGGACCATCTAAGCTGAGATTGTAGTAATCTCCTATTTTAACTCAATATACTTCCTAAATTGTCTGGCTGTGTGAAACTGGATGGAAAACTTAACTTCTCAGTGACCTAGGACGTTCTAAGATGACGCTGAACAGATGAGAATCGGCATTGAATGAAATAATTTCCTTACTGGAAGTTACTTGCGTGAATGAATTCACAGTTTCAAGTCAAATAATAACATATTCTGTTAGTATAGTTCAATACTTCTATAAATAGTGTAACTTCTAAGTATGTCCTGTAACTTTTGTAATTTTAAGTTTCTGTAACTGGGTGAGTATGGAAACTCCCTTTACTAATTCACATTTTAACCCCTCTTCGGTTTATTAGGTTGTGCGTGGCCAAAACATTCTTTGCCTTGTAGCATTTTTTGCTAGTTAATCTGTTACTTGGACAACAGACATATTATCTGTCACTGGACATATAAACTGAGAGCCATTCCAATTTGGCAGTTGCTTCCAGTGTTCATGTTCTACTGTCACAGCCCTCCGGAAAGGAAGCTCATTTGTATATCATGAAGCAACAGAATAAGAGTTTTGTTGAAAAACACTGGCATTGTTTCATCCAAAAATAGCCTGAACTTTTTTTCCTCTGTCACCCTATGCATCTTGCTTTTGAAACTTCACATAGAAAGAGAAATAAAGAGAAAACATCTGATTCCACTCTTATACTCAATAGCCTTGTTGAGAATTTTATAGTCTTTGTGGAGTTGTTTTACTGATTGGGGAAAAAAAAGTTAAGGCCTCAAAGAAAATGAAAGTGTGACTCAAACACCAGATGGGTTCATGATGAGTCAAGCATGATTGAAAACAACTGAACAACAAATTTTTATTTTTGCTATGGGATAAGAATTTATTTAATAATGTCTTAACATAGTTTTACTACAGTGCATTGCATAAATACAGAATGGTATGCTAAAGAGAAAGCTGACAACAGAGGGGACCCAGTTTGCTGAAATGGCACAGAAGTGTTTTGGTACTAATGTTTAAAATATTATTTTTACCTGAGCATTGTGTCATGTACTTTTGATCCTTGTTAACAGGGAAGCTGAAGCTGGGGATCACTTGAGCTTGGGTGAACTAAAGTCTACCAAATGTCTGTATCAAGGTAGCCACTGATATGATGCACACTCGAAAAAGAGAGCCACTAGTTTGCCTGAGGAGGAACAAAATGGCCCAAATGCAAAACAATAGTACGCTAGCACCTTGTTTATAATACTCTCTCCTTAACACATTAGCAGATGTCTAGAATTATGTACTTCCAAATGAGATAATTTTGAGAAAAATTCTTGCTTTGGCTACAAGTTCTCTTAACTTGCTTTGTCTTCATTAATATATATTAGCCAATTATTAACTAATTCATCAACTATAAAGGCACATTTCTTTCTCCTCTTGTTTAAGACTAGTTCTGGATCATATTTTGGTTAATATCTGATATGCCTTTAAGTTCACTTAATTTTTTTTCTTTTTTTCAAATTTTGCTATGCTGCATATGCCCCAGATTAATGTTTTTAATATGTGACAGCTATTCTAGCAATAAGCCCTTGGATTGATGCTTCTAATGTGTGGTGGCCAGAATTCATGAAGCAGCATAGCACAAACATTTCTCCCAAACCCCACCATTTTCCCTTGTGCTGTAAAACCTCTTCATGTTTCACCTCATTTAGGTGTGATAATTTACCCTATTCTACCTCTTCCTCCCCCTTCTCATAGTGCATTCCTCTTTCTCACTCCTTAATTTTATTTTTTTAGATATCATCCCAAGCCTAGTCAACTCACACTTGTGTTCTCTGTCTAAAAGAACTCTACCAAATTCCTTTTATGGCTCAGCACCATATTTGTATTATAAAAGGAATTTGGTATGAATTCTTTACCTATTTTTCTGAATAGTTTATATAGTATTGGGACTAATTGTTCTTTAAATGTTTGTAGACTTGTGAATCCATCTGGCCCTAGGGATTTTTTCTTAGGGAGTTTATTGATAGATTGTTCAATTTCTTTTCTAAGATTGGGTTGAATATTCTATTTCTCCTTCTGTTAAACTAGGCATTTTATGTACTTTTTTTGTAAATATTCATCCATTTCACTTAGATTGTCAGATTTAATTGCATATACTTGGGCAGAATTACTTCTAATAATTACTTTAAATTGGTGATAAATTTATACTTTTCCTTTTTGATACTGGCAATTTGGTTTTCTTTTTCTTTTTTTTAAATCAAATTAATCTATGGTTTGTGTATTTTATTGTATTTTTTTTCGTATAACCAGCTCCTAGTTTTATTTTATTTGTTTCATTTTGATTTATTAGTTCAATAGTTTATCTACTTTCAATTTTATTAATTTCTTCTTTGATTTTCAGGATTTCCAATTTGGGGTTTAATCAAGGATTTTTAATTTGTTCTTTTTCTATTTTTTTTAATATGTCTGCCCAATTCATTGATCTAGTCTTTCTTTATTTTATTCCTATAAGCATTTAGAGGTATAAATTGTCCTCTAAATATGATTTTGGCTGTATCCCATAAATTTTGCTATGGTGTCTCACTGTTGTCGTTCTCTTTAATGAAACTATTGATTGTTTCTAAGACTTGTTCTTTGACCCACTCAATCTTTAGGATTAGATTACTTAGTTTCCACTTAATTTGCAATATATCTTTCCATGGTCCTTTATTAAATATAATTTTATTGCATTATATTTTGAAAAGGATGCTTTGACATTTCTGTTTTTCTATATTTGATTTTTAGATTTTTTGCCCTAACATATGGTCAATTTTTATGTAGGCGCCATGTAACACTAAGTAAAAGGTATATTCCTTTAAAAAAATTGGATGTTATAGCATTTGGTGCATACGCATTTAGAATTTATATTACTTCATTATCTATGGTACCTTTCATGAAGATGTAATTTCCTTCCTATATCTTTTAATTAAATCAGTTTTTGCTTTTACTTTGTCTGTGATCATGATTTATTATATATATATATATATATATATATATATATATATATATATATATATATATAAGCTTTAGTTAAAGCATAATAGATGGTTCCAGCCCCTTACCTTTACTTTGTGTGTGTCCATCTGCTTCAAATATGTTTCTTTTTCAATTAATTAATTTATTAGTTTTCAACATACAGTTCCATAAGCTTTTCAGTTTTAAACTTTCTCCCCCTCCCTCCCCTCTTTCTTCCCCAGGGCAGCATTCAATCTTTCATAGGCTATACATATATATTCATATTAAATACGTGTTTATATTAGTCATGTTGTAAAGAAGAATTAGAATCAATGGGAGGAACCATGAAAAAGAAGAAATAAAACAACAACAACAACAACAACAAAGAGAGAACAAATAATATACTTTGATCTGCATTCAGACTCCATAGTTCTTTTTCTGGATGTGGATAACATTTTCTATCATTAGTCTTTTGAAGTTGTCTTAGATCCTTGTATTGCTGAGAAGAGCCAAGTCTAGCAAAGATAGTCATTGTAGTGTGGCTGTTACTGAGTACAATGTTCTCCTGGTTCTGCTCACTTCACTCAGCATCAGTTCATATAAGTTTTTCCAGGTTTTTCTGAAGTCTGCCTGCTCATCATTTCCTCTGTGTGTGTGTGTGTGTGTGTGTGTGTGTGTGTAAATTGCAGTTAAGTGACTTGTCCAGAGTCATACAGCTAGTAAGTATTTTGTGTCTGAGGATGAAATTGAACTCAGTTCCTCCTGACTCCAGGGCTGGTGCTCTATCCACTGCACCACCTAGCTGCCCCTATTTTTTTTTCTGCTCCTCATTTCTTATAGCAAAATAGTATTCCATTACATTCGTATATCACAACTTGTTCAGTCATTCCTCAATTAATGGACATCTCCTAAATTTCCAGTTCTTGGCCACCAAAAAAATTGCTGCTATACATATTTTTATAGATATGGGTCCTCTTCCCATTTTTTTATGATCTCTTTGGGATACAGGCCTAGAAGTGGTATTGCTGGGTCAAATGATATGCAGTTTTATAGCCCTTTGGGCTCAGTTCCCAATAGTTCTCTCTCTCTGTCTCTACTTGTTGTCTTTCTGTCTCTGTTTCATTGTCTCTGCCTCTGTCTCTCTCTTTCTCTCTCATGGATATTTTGCTTCTGACTAATGCCTCTCCCAATCCACCTTCCTTTCTATCAATCTCCTTCCTTCTCTTATGCCTCTCCCTTCCTGCTTCCCTGTGATAGATTTCTTTATCCAATGCAGTGTGTGTGTTATTCCTTCTTTGGGCTAATTCCAATGAGGGTAAGGTTCAAGCATTGTCTGTCACCCCTACCCCATCTTTCTGCCCATTGTAAAAGCTTTTTTCAGGTCTCTTTTATGTTAGATAATTTAACTCATTCTACTTCTCCTTCCCCTCTTCTCCCAGTGCAAACCTGTTTCTCACCTCTTAATTTTTTTTTATTTTTCCCATTATAGCCAACTTATACCCATACCCTCTGTCTATGTATACTATCTCTAACTGCACTAATAGTGACAAAGTTCTTAAGATTTACAATTATTATCTTCCTGGGTAGGAATATAAATAGTTTTGCCTCATTGAATTCTTTGTTTTCTCTTTCCTGTTTACCTTTTTATGTTTCTCTTGAGTCTTGTATCTGAAAATAAATTTTTCTATTCAGCTGTGGTCTTTTCATCAGGAATGCTTGAAAGTCTTCTAATTCATTGAATATCCATTTTCCTCCTGAAGAATTATATTGTTTCCCTGAGTAGGTGGTTCTTGATTGGTATCCTAGTTCCTTTGCCTTCAGGAATATCATATTCCAAGCCCTCCAGTCCTTTAATGTAGGAAATACTAAATTTTGTGTGATCCTGACTATAGATCCATGATATTTGAATTATTTCTTTCTGGTTGTTTGCAATGTTTTCTCCTTGACCTGAGTGTTCTGGAATTTTACTATTCATTTTGGTATCTATTTCAGGAGGTAGTTGGCAGATTATTTCAATGTCTATTTTATCCTCTTGTTCTAGAATGTCAGGGTAGTTTTCCTTGACAATTTCTTTAAATATGATATGTAGGCCCTTTTTTGATCATGACTGAAATATTCCAGTAATTCTTTAATTATCTCTCCTGGATCTATTTTCCAGGTCAGTTGTTTTTCCAATGGGATTTTTTAACATTATGATGGTTTAATTTGTCCTTCACTTGATTCCTTCCAATAGCTCTGTTCAGGGTTTGTTCTTTTTCTTATTGTTTGTTTTTACATAGAAAGACCTCTAAAAGTGTAGCCCCCCTGAAAATATCATAAGGACCTTAGAGTAGAAGCCAGAGGATAGCCCTCATTAGGCTTTCCTGGGATATACATTATTGTTGCCTTCACTTGAAAAAAAGAGGACTTGTTGGTGACACAGAAATAAGAAATACCAAAACACTCAGATGGTGAATATGGGCCCAGAGACTTTAATAATTTTCTGAGGTTCCTTTTTCAGACTTCGAGGTCACAAGTATCAGTAACCTATTATGGATTGCATCCAGAGAAATGATCTGGGTTTTCCACTTGTATTCCCTAAAATTTAACAGAGTGGGCAGAACCCTGAAATTTATGAGGGTTGATCTCCTATCTTTTGACTCTCATATAAGCTATCATCCACCTTCAGAACTCCACTAATGTAACTGCCAGATCAGTCAAAATTATGTCATCACTATATGGTGGGATTCAATGTCCTCAAGAAGTAGGGCTTTTTCAATTCTCTGATTACCAAACTACGGCAACATGAAGGAGAATTCAAATAACCACTGGAAAGGCTGATAAAATTATTCTGAAAATTTTTTCCAGGAAAAAAAAAAACATGTTAAAGTATTTCTGATTAATTTCAGTCATTGTGAATAGATAAAAGGCATTGGTGAGATCTTCCATACTATGCCCCAGGTTCTCAGTGGTATGTTGCATCTCAATGTCAGCAAGAGTCACTTGCATAGCAACTTTATTCAGCAACCTGTAATGCATGATAAGCTGCCAAGTAACATGTTTTCACCAGCCATAGAGGGCTATTTTAAAATAGATTTATATGGAAATCCAGCCTCATTCATCCTCATCATTACTCAGGAGATAGCTTTCCCCACCCCCACCTGGTACCCACTATTATTTAATATTAACTGTACAATGGTTCAGGCAATAACAAGAGTTTCCATTGGGCTCTATCCCAAATAAACAACATAGTAGTTATTGTAAGAACTCATCCAGGTGTTGACTTCCAAGAACTGTTAAGAATATACATTCTAATTATATACAAACCCAGCCACAACTGTGACCTAGATCATGATTCTCCAGCACCTCTATTTGAACAAAAATACTCCTTTCCTTAGTGTTGTTTTTTCCCTAAAACAGATCCCCATTGAAAGCTAGAGTAACCTTATGTACCCATAGAAGTTTCCTTACTCTATAAGCAACCTAGAGGCAATATCCAATATCTCATATGTTTGACACATTTCTCTCATCCACTCTTTCAAAGTCACTGTGCCTCAGACATTTTTGTCCTTTCCTACTCATGTGGTTGGAAGTGCTATAACTATTTGCTCCTTTTGACCTAAGGGGATTCATCCTAAGAGTCCATAAGTCTGGATATCAGGGCTTATAATGATAAAGTACAAAGGATTCTTTTGGGGTATATTAAGTTTGGATACAGCAGAAGAACCATTTCTGCCCTAATACTAGTTATCCAGATATAGTTTTACTATTTCTACCATAGACTGATGATCAAATCATTTCTTTTCAACCTCACATTTGGAAAGCCATATTCAGAGCCCATAATAGGAGAATATATCATCATCCCTATCTAATATGGTGGTCAATATAGTATATCTCCTCCCATCATGCCAAAACTTTTTATATATAGGCAGCTGTATTTGCCAAAAAAAAAAGCCCCTATGGTTATCCCAGAATCACACTAATTTTGCAAGTTAGTCTGCCCAGGCCTCTACAGTGGTGCATCAAAAGAGGGCCATAGTGAAAGACCAATCCTACTCAGGTGGGTTTCCACCCTAGAAGTGGATATGGATTTTACTTTAACAATCTGGTTATAGGAGTTGAAGTATGTGTGTGTGTGTGTGTGTGTGTGTGTGTGTGTGTGTGTGTGTGTGTGTGTGTGTTGTGTGTAGAGGCACAGCATAAGCATAATTTTTGAGATCTATTTATTCCAGGAATTTTATTCCCTCTCTTGCTGTTCCCTACAAGAGAGATGATTACAAAAAAGAATTAATGTTTATGTCCCTAGGTATGCAATACTCCCCATGTTAGATACCTAAAAGTTTATAAACAGTTCTGCCTATCTAAAACTCAAATTGATTTAACTGACTTTGTAGAAGTAAATCAGTAAGTTCCCTAAGCCAAGGAAACTCTTCAACTAGAGAGATAGGTTAAATTTTACTCTTTTTCCTTGAAAGATATTAAAATTTCACTTGAGATTTTATTGGCTTAAGGGACTAAGGTTTAGGCAGAGCTGGGGAACCTCCTTTCCTTAAGGGAATTTGTTCTGTGAATTTTGAATTCAAAGGGCTGTACTTGAGGACCTAGAGGGCCACGTGTGGCCTCAAGGCTGCAGCTTCGCCACCCTTTGTTTAGGCTATTAACATTGCTTCTTGATCTTTTGGGTAAAAGCAACCAGTACCGTAGTTTTCTATGAGGCTTCAAACCAAGGAACAGTGGCATGTGTATCACTAGGATGCTATGTTCAATTGATACTTTGTCATGGATGGGTATCCTTTTCCTGATCTGGGGGAATGGAACAAGTATTTATTAAGCACTTACTATGTGCCTGGCACTGTGCTAAGTGTTTTGCAAATATTATCTCATTTGATCCAGAATATCATTTCCTCTGAATATTCTTTACCTACTATAGCTAACTAAACTTACTTTTTTTTAAACCATTAGATAGATTATAACAAGTAAAGGAATACTGGGACCAACTCATACTGGTTCAGAGAGTTGATTGTTAAATTTTTCATATGAGTATTTACACCTTAGAAATTAGCAAACACTACACACCAGGGATTGTTTTATTGATTCTCTAGGATGAAGAAAGTGATAGAATTAGTGATAGAAGTGATAGAAGAAAGAGATGAAGAAAGAAAAAAGAGAGAAATAAAGGAATCATGCTTCAGATTAAACTTCAAAGACCGTGTGCCTTCTCCTACCCCCAGATTCAGTTGTTAACACTCCTAATTATAATGTCTCATTCTGTTCCAATTTTGGACCTAAAGCACAAGGTGGTTGAAACATTACAATGCATAACAAAGAATGTAATTTACAAAAAGACACTTCTCTACTCCATCTTTGCATTTGCCAGGGCAGCAACTCTGAACCAGAAAAACTTCTTGTGGGAACTTTGACAAACCTTAGGAAGGTCAACTCCCCATTAACTATATTTCTTTTTTCAAATTATCATTCCTATTATCTTCGGTACCAAAAAGTCCCAACAGCATTCTTGCTTTCTTAAAGGGGAACCATCCCAGATTATATAGAGTATATGCTGCTCCTAGAAGCAAAAAGAAAAAAAAAGGAAAGAAAAAAGGGCAAGTGAATAGTGGACTGCCACAGATGTGTGTGTGAGTGTATGTGTGTGTGTACATATGTTTCATAGATGAGGGTCTTTTCTTCCAATGGAAATTACTGAGTAATATTTTCACCATATGTAGCCAGTTTAGTGGTGAGTCCTTACAAACTTAGCTAGGTTTATCATTGGACAAGAGCCTTAAAGTTCATCAAATTAGAGAACTTCAAGAATCAAAGAATAATATTGTTTCGTTTGTTTTTTAGACCCATAGACAGTCTCTTGAAACCTAGCTGTAGTAAAATTGCATTTAACTTTCCTTTAAGATAACGGCATTGAAAAGAAAAAAAAAACTACAGTCCTATAAAAAATGTTCTACATTATCATTGATTAGAAAAATGTAAATTATAACAACTCTGAGCTACCACATCACACCTATCAGATTGGCTAATATGACAAAAAAAAGGGAAATGATAAATGTTAGAGGGGATGTGGGGAAACTGGGACACTAATACACGATTGGAGGAGATGTAAACTGATCCAATCATTATGGAGAACAATTTGGAACTATGCCCAAATAGCTATGAAACTCCGCATACTCTTTGAACCAGCAGTACCACCACTAGGTCTGTATCCTAAAGAGATTTTTTTAAGGGAAAGGAATCTATCTGTACAAAAATATTTATAATAGTTCTTTTTGTGGTGGCTACGAACTGGAAAGTAAAGGGATGTTTATCAATTGTGGAATAGCTGAACAAGATATACGCTATATGAAACGATGAGCAGGATGATTTCAGAAAAACCTGGAGAGACTTACATGAACTGATGTAGAGTGAAGTGGGCAGAACCAGGAGAATATTATGCACAGTAACAGCAAAATTGTACATAGAAGAAGATGAATAACAGCTATTCTCAGCAATACAATGATCCAAGACAATCCCAAAAGTTTCATGATGAAAAATACTATCTGCCTCTAGAGAAAGAACTAATGTCTGAATATAGATTAAAGCATACTATATTTCACTTTCCTTTTCTTTCTTTCCTTTTTTCTTTCTTTTCTTTTTCTTTCTTCTCTTTCTTTCTTTCTTTCTTTCTTTCTTTCTTTCCTTTCTTCCTCTATTTCTCTCTTTTTTCTTTTGTTCATCTTTCTTCTCAAACAAAATGACTAATATGGAAATGATTTACATGACTGCACATGTATAACCTACATCAGATTATCATATTGTGTATAATCTCAGGGAGGGGGAGTGGAAGAAGGGGGGAATAGGATTTGAACTCAAAACTTTAAAAAAAAGTTAAAAATTATTTTTACATGTAATTGAAGGAAAATAAAATATTATATTTAAATAAGAAAACATATAATGGCATTGAATGGAATTCTTGTCTTATTTTCTCTTCTCTCTTTTCCCTTCATCCTTTTCTTTCATTCTTTTTTCTTCCCTTACCTTCCTTATGATCATGGTTTAAGCACTTTAAAGGAAAAACATTGTACAGATTCAATGCATGTATTTAGGACTTCTAAGAAATATAAGCCTTTTAAATTATCTTATTTTTATTTTATAATACTTTTCCCCCCAAGGTAAGAACAGCAGAATATCATCATCAATTCTGAAAGAATATGCATCAAAATATTAAAATACATTGTTTTAAAATTTCATTTAAGAAAATCCTCATTAATGAAATTTAGAGGCAAAATATAAGTAAAATAGCATTTTGTAATTTCTGCAAATAAATTGTTGATGCTGCAATTCAGAAGAAAAGTATCCAGTACCTTTTTTCCACCTCTTCCCTTCTCTTCCCTTCCCTTCCCTTTTCCTTTTTCTTTTCTCTTCCCTTCCCTTTCCATTTTAGGTTGTTTTGCAAGGCTGGCTGATTTAGAAAAGCATTGCTACCTCCGGAGATGACATATATATTTTGGAGAGATTTGTTTATTTTCCCCTCCATAGCCTTTTCATTCATTATCCTGACACTAATGTACCCTGATGTGCACTTAGATAGCACTATGTCTAATGACTTAGTATTGTTAATGGATGTTTCACTTATTAGAGATCCCCTTAAAAGTAAGCAGATCTAGCAAGGGTTAAATATTTCTCCATTAGTACATATTCCCTGGCCAGAAAATTAATTTGTATTTTCAGTACTTTCACATTCAGGCCACCCAAATTGCATCTAGAGATTAATTTACATAATGCAGTCAGCTGTTAATAATTTCCCAGTAATGTCACTAAGAATATCATGCTCTACTGAAACTGATTATCATTAAGACCACCCACTCACCAACATGGAGCATGGATTGGCTTTCATTTTCAGTAACTGATTGTTAGTATAAGTAGTACTGATTGTTAGTATAATACTGATTGTTACTGTATCAAATGTTATATTTGCCCTTTAGTTTCTGAAGAAAATCATTGTTATCCTTTCATTCTAATAAAAAATGGTTATGAGGACTCAGTGTGCTTCAAAAGAAAAGGAATATCTCTTTATAGAATGAGGTCCTCTAAGAGGAGGTAGGGCAAATGAAAGACCAAGTACATTATGCAGGTAAAAGACTTCAAAAGCAACCAGAAGAAAACACATAAAAATACAGCTAAACCTGCCAAGAAAAAGAAAGCCCCAGAAACTAAAGGAAATTAGAGCTAAGAAGAAACAGTTTTATAGTTTTTAAGTACTTGTTTTTCCTCTCCTAGCCCTGTTCATGACTTCCCAGACTTTAAAACAATCCTCTACTTGCTGTTTTACCCTGGAAATTGCCCCAGCCCCTGGGGACTCCTTGTCCTAGAACATCCTACCATCTCTGAGGCCTAGTTTTCTTGTAACATCCCTCTATATTGCCTGCATTTGTTCTCCAATTCATGAGTTCCTGCTAGAGTATTCATTTTGTAAAGTGGCCAAGGGAGACTCACCTTCATTTCCCTAGTCATCCTGTTACTGACTTTCTGGACTTCAAAATCATCCTCCACTGTTTGCTCCTTTCACCAGGTATCTTCATTCTTACCTCTTTTTTCCTTGCCCTTCACTTTTGAATTTCTTTTTGTGAGATATGTTCTCCCATTAGAAAATAAGTTCATTAATGGCAGAAACTACCTCCAGCACTTAGCACAGGGCCTAGAACATATTAAGTGCTTGATAGGTGTGTTTCCTTCCTTCCTTCTTTCCTTCTATTTCATAATATATCAGAGTTTCATATAAGATTTGGCTTATTTTTCATTTTTCATTCATCTACCTCCTCTTAAACTGTATTAAACATTATTCTCCTCTCCACAAATCTTCCATTCTGCCCTGTCTTTAGGCAGTAACTGCCAATTTTTTATCTCTGCCCAGGGGCTTTTCTAATAATCCAGTGTTCTATCTTGAATTCTCCAGTATCAATGAAACATATAATGCCAAATCATGCTGTTAGAGGCAGGCTTAACATCAACAATTTCTTAGTTCAGATTCAATGTTGGGACAAAACAAGGAAGTAGAAAGTCATTGAACAATTTTATAAAAATGGAGGATTACTTTGTCCTAACACAGCAAGTATATGCAAACATAAACAAAGAAAAAAGATATAGTGGCACTTGGCTTCTTTGGCCACGATTCCATTCTCAATATAGACACTTTTGTGGTCAGAAGGGCAAGGTGTGGTGATTTGTGTTGTCTTCAGAAATTCAACAAGTCAAAGAGGCCCTGACTCCATTTGGATGGTACTTTAAATGACCTTAGACAACCAAGAAGATGCATTAAGGGAAGCAGGAGATAATCAAGTCCCAGACACACCTTTACTGACTTTCTAGAGAAAACAAATTAATGCTGTGTAGAAACAAGGAACCCTGATCCTATCACACATGCCTTCAAGGAAAAGAAAAACTGAAAACCGTACACACACCATCACGATCATATTAAAAATACAAAAAAAAATTGAGAATGCTTTATTTCATTAAGTTTTATAGTACTCAGCAAAGTGCTTTGCAAAAAGTTCTCTGAGAAATAATTCTGCAAATGATAGTTATGAAAATAAAATAGGGGAAAAAAAAGCTAAGATGTAAACATGGCCAAAAAGGAGGAAAAATTACTCACAAAAGTCAACAACATTTTTAGGTAGCAATAACAGGACCACTGAGGTAATAAAAACAATGATATTCCATTAAAAATGCAAAACATATTAAGCCATATTGCCAGATATAACTATGAAAAGCTTCTCAAAGAAATAATGACTTAAATAATTAAAGGAATATTTAGTGCTCACAGCTGTTATGTCAATATAATAAAAATGACAGTATCACCTAAATTAATCTACAGATTCAATGCTATACCAATCATACTACCAAAAGGGTACTTTATAAAGGTGACAAGATAATGTAAAATTTCTTTAGAGAATCAAAATGTGAAGAATGTCAGTGAAAATGATGAAAATAAGTAGCAAGTAAGTGAGAGTAGCACTTCCAGATCTCAATTATACTTCATCATCAAAACTACTTGCTCCTGTTTGAATGTTTTAAGTAGATTTGTAGAACAAAAGTGAGAAGCAGAAGCAACTGAACTAAGTAACTGAGGGTTTGATAAAGAAAAAAACAAATTATTTTGTGAAGAACTCAACATCCTATTTAACAAAAATTATAGGGAAAACAGTAAAAACTTTGAACAAGATTAGGTTTAGAGCAACAGCTTTGATTATGTAACACAATGAGCTCAAAAATAATCAATAGACTCAAAATTAAAGAGAAGTAAAAAAAAAGCTAGAAAGGGAATTCTCAACCAAGCTAAGAACAAAATGTCATCCAAAAAGAGAAAATAAATAATTTTGATTACATGAAAAATTGAAAATCTTTTAAACAAATTCATCTTACTCATAATATGAAGGGAAGTAACTGAAAAGGGGAATTTTTTTTTATCCAATAAATATCTCTGAAAAAATACTGATATGCAAGCTACATAGGGAATGACAAAACTGTATAAGCATATGTGATAGAAATATATAAGCGTCAAAGACAGAAGTAGATATTCATGGAAGAGCTGTGGAAAGTGGATAAAAGAAAGGGTATCCCTTCTATAATGGTACGCTGTATATGATATGGTTCTATGTATATAACACTGCATTTTCACCAATGCAAAATTTTTTTAAAAATGGAAAGTACTCATAAAATGCACAAATAGACAAACATCAGACTCATAATGCACATTCCATTTCTCTAAAAAGTAAAGGCAACTTTGTGAAACTGAATAAAACAGATACTTTTCTTTCATCTCCAATGTATACTGTCTGAGCAAATACCAAGGTTCAGAATTCTAGCCCAGCTTAAACATAGGTTGGCTTTCTTCATCCTGTCAGCTATAATATCCTCCTGGCAATGTCAATCTTTTCCCTCCAAGAATGGATATCACCACAGGATTCATCTCCCACTGGGCAGATGTCACCAAACTTATAATCTCTTGACACTTCTGACTTAAGAGGTTACCTTCAGGGATAGAAATGTCTATTTCTCAGACCCATCAATCACCAGTCTATAGTGAGGGAAGAAAATGAAAGCAAAAGTTGATTTGGCAGCATGATGGAAAGAACACTGAATTTTGAGTGAGAGAACTAGGGTTCATAATTCAGCTCTTCCTCTTCCTACTTGTTTGACATCAGGCAATAAACTCTCTGGGCCTTAGCTTAGTTATCTGTAAAATTAAGTGATTAGACTGGATACTCTCTGAGGTCACCTTTGGCTCTAAACCTATCACCCTATACTACAACTAAGACTTATTTAGACAAGCACATCTTCTCACTGCCAATGAGGAAAGACATTCTGTGAGACATTTTGCTGGAGAGTAATGTACTATGAGGAGAAATATTCCACAAGCCTTTCCCACTAGAAATATAAGAGAAAGGAAACAGTGAAAGTCATGGTTTCTCCTCAATTCTTGTAGACCAACAAATATGTCATTCTTTTTAGCTTGATGGTCAATGAACTTTGATGACATCCCTACTAATAGTTATTAATTTAGTGGCACTGCATTATCTCAATATGTCCTCTAGCAAGGAACCGGAGTATGTTCCGTTGAAATAAATCAGAATTCATGCCCAGCTCCATGGAATGTGCTCTAGTTTAGGAGATCAGAGAAATCCCCTGATTATATATTTTTACATTTTCCTCCTTTTTCTTTTCTTTCTTTTTTTTTTGTTATTAAGAGGAAAGAAAGAAATACATTGAGAAATGAAATTATATAAAAGCAAAAATTATCAATAACATTTTAATATAAAATAATTAGATTAATAGAAATAATCCTCATGATTCTGGGGTTAGGCAATATTCTTACTTTTTGAGGTGTACCTTTCCAATCCTTATGATGATAATTTGCTTTTACCAGAGTCATTTTCATTTTCAAAGATGAGTATGTGACAGAAAATGATGTTAAGAAAAATTGTGCTCTTCAATTTAGTTCAAAGAATCTTTGTTTCTCTTCTGATGCAATTAGTAGTTGTAGGATCAGAGAATTAAGTAGTATTTCCTGTTTTCTATACTGATTAAGCCCTCTAAAACAGATGTGCAGAACCTTATAATGATAGTACCAGTTAGAATTCAAATCCCTCTACCTGTAACACTGTTTCTATCTGGTTTACTTAGTATTTTCAGTTTATTTGCTGCAGGCAGATGCATAGTCGTTTTACCCTAGTTTCCTAGATTATATCCCTAGGCCATAAAGCATTCTCTGGGGAATCTTTAATCAAAGTCTTCTAAGTGACTCCTAGGCCCAAGGCCTTTTCTAAGAAATATGATGTCCAAACAACTCACTCTGTATGCTCAAACCCACACTCCCTTGCCTTCCCCTATCACCCCACCTCAAGTTTTATACAAATATAATTATACAAATATAACTAAGTATATATAAAGACATCCAAAGTATATATTTTGGCATCCAAAAACACATTTCCTAATAAAGAGGAACAAAACCTAGGTATAACCCCAAAGGGTCTGAAACCCTGAAGTGTTCTCTTTCACAAACTAACCAACAAGCAGAGCAAGACTTTATAATATTTTGGTTATAGGGGTGAGATTGAAAATTTGAGCATGAAACCTACTATTGGGAACCTGAGTGACTAGTAAGATGGTGATACCATACTCTCTACAATAATATGGAAGCTAGGAAGAGGAGAGAATTTGGGGTGGGATGGAGGGATCACAAGTTCAAGTTTTAGGCGTGCGAGTTTAACATGTCTAAAAGACGTCCAATTTGAGATGTCTAATATCACATACTCTTCCTTCTTTCCACTACCATTATCACCTCTCTGGTACAGGCCCTCATCACCTCTGACGAGATGATGCGTCCAGTCATTTTTCAGCCATGTCTGACTTTTAATGACCCCATGTGGGTTTTCTTGACAAAGATACTGCAGAGGTTTTCCATTTCTTTCTCCAGATCATTTTACAGATGAGGAAACTGAGACAAACAGGGTTAAGTAACTTGCCTACTGTCACACAGCTAGTAAGTGTCTAAGGCCAGATTTCAACTCAGGAAGATGATTTTTCCTGACTCCAGGCCCAGCACTCTATCCATTGTACCACCTAGCTGCCCCCATCACCTCACAACTGGACTACTGCTAAAAACCTATTGCAGTGGTCTCTCTGACACAAGCTTCTCTCGACTTCAGTTCTTCTTCCACTCGGCTGCCAAAGTTATCTTCCTAAAGTTCATCTTTGACTGTTACATAGTCACTATGTCACTATAGTTATTCCAATGACTCCCTGACACCTCCAGAATCAAATATAAAAATATAACCTGTTTAGAGCCCTTCATACCCTTTCTACCCTCACCTACATTTCCAATCTACTTATACATTACTAATTTCTACATATTCTGTAATGCAGAGATGCTGGACTCTTTGCTGTGCCTCACTCAAGACACTCCACCCCTAACTCTGGGCTTTTCATTGACTGAACCCCAAGTCTGGAATATTCTCCCTCCTCACCCTCACTCAACTCACCACTCCCTCCTATACCCCTTGCTTCCCAGGTTTCCTTCAAGTCCTGATAAAATCCTACCTTCTGCAGGAAGCTTTTCCTGATCCTCCTTAATGATAGTGACTTTCCTCTGTCAATTATCTCCATTTTATTCTGTTTGTATCTTGTTTGTACATACTTGTTTACATGTTGTCTCCTCCATTATACTATGAGCTCCTCAGGGACAAAGATTGTCTTTTACCCTTCTTTGCCTGTCCAGCATTTAGCACAGTGCTGGCACACAGTAGATACTTAAATTGATTAACTGGAAGTCAGGAGAGGTTAGAGTTGAATAAACAGGGCTGAGAATCATTTGTACAGAGATGATATTTGAATCCATGGGAACTGATGAGATCACCATGTGAAATATTATAAAAGGAGAAGAAAAAAGGGCCTAGGACAATGCCTTGCAGGGCACAAAATTAGAGTCAATGGTTTTTCCTTTGTGCTAACTACTGTTATTTTATCATTTTTCAGCATCAGCAACAATTGGTTGGAACTCTTGTAATTTCACACAGGTTTCTTTTTACCTTTACCTTGTTTTTCCCCCTTCATATTGTATTGATTTTGTTCTTTGCTCTAACCAGTCAATCTTTCCATTGTACACAGAAAAGTGATTTGGAAGTGACTGCAAGGAGAGGTCAGACTTAGGAATAGATTGTTCCATATTTGGGTGCTGCATTTTAGTGTATAATTCTAGCAGAGGCTACTAGAGCATTTAGTGGACAGAATGCAGGGCCTGGAGTCAGACCCATTTCAGTTCATATCTTGCCTCAGATACTCATGAATTGCATGATGCTGCACAAGTCACTTAATTTTTTGCAGTGTCAGTAAAATGGGGATGATGACAGCACCTGCCTCATAAAGTTGCTTTGAGCATCGATGAGATTATATATATGCATATATATATATATATGTATGTATGTATATATATAAAATACATGTACACACACATATGTATGTATGTATGTAAAGCACTTTGAAATCTTAAAGTGCTATCATTATTAATGTCTAAATTCTAAGTACAAATTATTTAAAGTCATACTATTAGTTCATATTAGCTATTTTTGTAAATAATTATTAAGCATTTATAATGTGCCAGCACTGTACTAAGCATAGGTGTTACAAAGAATAACAAACAGTTCCTGACCTCAAGGAGATTATTTTCTGAGTGAGACAACATAAAATTAACTAGGTACATAAAAGATCCACTTCATTAGTAAAGCTTACTGATTTAACCAAAAATTGATTGCATTTTGAATTAATAACATTCAATTGCATGATTGCTAGGTGTATCCTAAAGATTTATGTGGATTAGAAAACCTATTAGCAGTAAGAAAAGAGAGTGAGTGAGCCTTATATGTAGAAGGTCCATCTATGGCAAGGATCTGTCCTTGTGTATGTAGCTCAAAGGGAAACAGAATAGATATCTCTAGCCTCTTTTACCCTCGTCCTTCTCCAAGTGAGATTTCAATTCCTCCCAAGAGAAGTAGGAAATTAGGTCCAAATGCTACCACTCTGCTCTCCTCAGAGAGAGGGGATACCAGATCAGACATTTATTTATCTGCTCCCTTAAATATTATTTCTAGAGGATATGATCAGGTTCCATATAACTTCTGATCACTATCATTATTGTGAGGGAGGGGGAATTCAAGTACTCTTTTCAAGGCTTGACTCCTTTTCCATCTAATACTAATTCTATGATGAAAATACGCAGCAAATAATAAAGAAGCCCATATATCCAAATTGTAACATAACAGAAATCAGAGAAGCTATACATAAGAGAACATATGCCAGATAATACAGAGTGAAGGAGCTCTCCTATTGGGAGTGAGGTAACTCATGTCAACCAAGAGAATGTTTTATCTCACCCAAGAGGAAACCCTTCAAAGTCTCTAGTGTAGCAAGCTAAGGGTAGAGACATGATGAAGACTGCCAGTTCCTCTCGTCTTTCCAGAGCTTTTTCCTCCATCAACCTGAAGTGGGGTTGACCTCTTCCATCTTCTCTCTTGCAGGTGGACGCCAGGAGTGCTCAAGTCATTCCAAGAAGACTCAAAGCTTAACAAGTCCTCAAAGTGGGGAGTCCACAAAGGGGAATTGGTTGAGAACTGAAGCCTTTGCCTCTAACCAATTCTGCCCTGCCCCTCATGTAGGGCTGGGACTTCATCTTCATCAATAGGGAGAGAATCCCATAGAGATAGGCTTCAGGGTTCTACCTATGAACACTAATACTTCTGTGAATCTCACTCTCTCTCATCATTTACATTCTTAACTGCAAAATGACTAAAACAATTTGGGATTTTTTTTTTACTTTTTCAAACTAAGATCATATAAAAACTAGCTGTGTACATAATCACATGTTTTGTTTGTGAAATGGCAATCATTAGCGCCAGGATCACTTTAAGTATTCTCCAGGAGTGGACACTTTTGCACAGGGCTACAGTAGTTTCCTCTATCATCATGAAACTGACACAAGAAACAAGCATAATATTGCTTTGGATACTAACCACCTTCCCAATGCTCTCAGCCTCCTTTCTTTGTTTGGATCACTGGAGGGTAGAACTCTAAACTTCTTTCAAAATATTCTCTTATAGAGGGCTGAGATCCGGATTTTCCACTTCTTCTTGGTTTGAACTCCACAGAATATGATCTCTGTCTTGGCACCCCACATCCCACTAAACAACATCCTACCTCTGTTATCTTCTACCTTAAGATTGTAAGCTCTTTAAGGGTGGATAATGTCTTGCTCAGCTCTGTTCCTGGCACATAGTAAATGCTTAAAAAATGTTGATTGTGTTGTATTTGTATTGTATTGCATTGCTTTAAGTGGAAAAATTGAAAACACTAGGGAAGAGAGTTTTGTTCCTTTGTTTTTTCCAACGCCACTTACCGTATCCTGCGTTTCCAGAAGCACATCAGATAGTCAAGGTTGTTATAAAAAACTATCTCAAAACAAACAATTTTCTTTGAGTTTTAAACTCAACATTTTTAAAATATTAATGTTTTGGTCAAAATATTGACCAAAAAGTCTGAATAGGCAATTACAAAATTATAAAAGAGTCAATATTAAGTTTTATTTCATAACGTAGTCTTTAACCAAGCATATATCAAGCTAACATGAAGCAAACATATTTCATGTACTACTGTTCCTTTAGGAAACCTATTGGTGGCCTATACAGAATAGGAAAAAGAATACAGCAGGTAAAAATAATTCTGATTAAATCACTGAGTGCAAGTATTTCATATACCAGTACTATAAGATAGTTTCTCCTTACTGAAGTCTTTCTCTACTGCTTCCTTATAGTATGCAACTTAATATCAGTACTAGTATTTTAATTGCTATCAAAATCTTTTTGCTATTCTCACACCAATGATAATGCAATCCATCAGTAATGTGTCTGAAACATCTAGAGACCTTCCACCTTCAAACTGTGAAACAACATCCCAGGAGAACTTTAGGGCTACTTGCCCTATTTTGACAACTAGACCTCTTGCTATTAATCGTAAATCTAAAACCAAAACAAACCAAAACAAAAAAAAAACCCTTTCTTTACTTGTTTTCTTTTTAATTTTACATTTCTCAGGATATAAAACCATTTTAATATAAAGAGATCCAAAAAGCAGATTGTATATGAAACTAAGAACTTTTTTTGCTAGTCTCAGTCTCTTCTAGAGTCATCAAAGTCCAGTGGCAAGATAAAAGTCGAGACAACTGGCAATGGCCTGGGATGTAGTGGATGACCTTGGCATTTTCAATGTCTGAGCAAGCTCTAAGTGCCACACAGGGCCTGCATCAGCCACCTTCAAGGCCATTAGGACAAATCATTCCACCAGGGTAAATCTTCACACACTTAAGGTAGACATCCCCCTAAGTCACCAACAAGTTTAAGGCCTCCACCAGATTTAGCCCACCTGCTGAGATGGTTTTCCTAGAGTGTGCCTGCTGAACTGTTAGAGCTTTTTGGAGCCACAGGTGAGAATTGGGTAACCAGTGAACATCAAAAGTGGATGAGCAGCCCTGAAATGGGCTCTGCAAGCCCTAACACCAAAGATGAAAACCCTCTCTAAGCACTCCCTCAAAAATTTAGTTCTTAAAAAAGCCTTCTCATAGGCAGCTAGGTGGCATAGTGGATAGAGCCGGCCTTGCAGTCAAGAGGACCTGAGTTCAAATCCGTCATCAGACACTTGACATTTACTAGCTGTGTGACCCTGGGCAAGTCACTTAACCCCAATTGCTTCACCAAAAAGAAAAAAAAAGATCCTTACCCCTTTAAAGTGGTTGGCTTTCATTACCTGTAGCTACTTCTATTGCTATTAGCAATAGCCATCTGATAAAATCCTTAGCTAACCTGGGGTTAATTTCTTATTCCCAAATTAGCCATCATTGAAATCTGTGTTTGGTCTGAGGCACTCAGGTGACCACTGGATGCCCTTTATGTAACCTAAGTCTCCTGACTCCTGGTCACTGTATCCAAGGTGGGGGTGAGGGTTGGGATAGGTATGAGGGGGGCAGAATTCCCAGCTGTAAGGGGTTTATTTCTTTTTGAGGGCATGCGATTTTTTTGTTCTCCAACAACTCATCTATTGAAATTCTGAGGGCATCTGGGGCTTACCCAGAATACTCTTTAAAAGTTTAAAGATTCCCCAGTGAGTAGCCACCCTACTCCTCAGGGCAGATTCTTATCTCCAACTCCTCCCTTTCTGGGGTTTCTCCTTCCAAAAAGCTATTCAGTTTACTGTTTTCTTAAGATCCACTACTGGTAACAATTTATAATTCCAGAGAGTTCAGATGAAGAGTATTAGAGCCACAAAGGGTTAGAAGTTACCAAAACTTTGTTATTGTTCACAAGGAAAGGAGGAAAACAGACACCAAAAAGGGAAATTCTGAGGCCTTTGTACTCATTGAAAATGCAGCACACAATGAGGTGGTTTCCAGACATAGAACCATGTATAATTTTTTTTTTAAACTCTGCTTAATGACCTCAGAGCCTCTTAGGCCTCAAACTTATATCAAATTTTAGATAAAGAGCTGACTGGCATCAATAAGAGACTGACTGTCTTCCAGAGGGGAAGGTTGTAATATAGCTCTGCCCCATTAAATGAAGGGTGAATTGAAGAATGAGGGACAAGGACAAGGACACAGGGAAGGTAATTCTGACTGTATCATTCAAAAAGAGACTAGGGATTAAGGTGTAGGTGAGTGTGGAATAATGTTCTGGGGGTGTGTCTCTGGGTTTATCATCCTTAGCATGCAGGAATCCTAGGAGGCTGGAGTCATACCAGTCAAACGTTTTTTCTTCAGTTCACAGGATGGTACTAAACCTGTAAATTAATTAAAGTAGCATATTTTTTTAACAGGACATTGGCATGTCTGAACCATTAATAATTTATATTACTCCAATTTTTGGTTTTAATTTCTGTGGAGAGTGTTTTAGTTTTAGTCAAGTCCTCAATATATTTGGAAAGTTGATATATCTTATAAATTTTATTTTTATTTAGATTAAAACATTTTCCCTATCTCTTTCTGTTGGGTTTTGTTGGTAATATATATTTAAAAAATAGTGATTTTTTTTCCCTTAACTTGCTAGTTTTTTGGTTATTTTTTACTTAATTTTTCATTGAATAATTATTTTTTTTATAATTAAACTCACATCATTTAGAAATGGCAATAAATGTGTTTGCTTTTTGCTTATGCTTATTCCTTCTATTTAATTTTCTTGCCTGATTGATCAAGTTTAAACATCAAAAATTCTATTAAGTAATCCTTTTCTTATTGAAAATGCCACTAGTGTTTTTCTATTTTAGATGATTCCAGCTGTTGGTTTAAGATAGATATAATTTGCCATATTAAAGAAAATTTTATTTATTCTTAAGTTTTTTCAAGATTTTTAATGTAAATGTTGAATTTCGACAAGGCTTTTTCTACATTTATTGATTGATTTCTCCCTCTTTTTATTATTTATTGTAATAATTTGGACTAATGTTTATAGCTTCCCTAATGTTGAACTAACTTGTCATTCTTACTATAAATCCAAACTGATAATAATAAATAATCTCTTGCTATATTACTGTAGAACCTTTATTAATTGTTCATCATTAGTTTTATATCAATATGTAGTATGAACATTAGCATATATTTTCTTTACTTTGCCTATCCCTGGTTTGATTATCAGGATATTTCTTTCCAAGGATGAGAATGATAAGATGCTTTCTTTCTCTAGATTTGCAAGCCATTCATGTAACATTTTGGTTAAGTTTGGTAGAATTTACCTCCAAGTCCATCTCAGCCTGTCTCCTTCCTCCCTTCCATTTGCCTAGCCTAGGGAGTTCATTTATGCACTGCACAATTTCTGTTTTCGAGGTGGGAATATTTAAGTTCTTCATTTCTTGTTCTGGCAATGTGAATATTTTGTATTTGTATTTTGTATACATATTCCTATACCAGGCAAATAAGTGGCTCAGTGGATAGAGCACTGAACTTTGAGTCAAAAAGACTTGAATTCAAATATGACTTAAATCAAGGAGGGATGGAGAGAATTTGAACCTCAAAATTCAAAATAAAAGAATGCCAAAATAAATAAATAAATAATATTTTAAAGGATTAAAAAGAAAACATTTATGAATTAACACTGGAAAACTCTAAGCAATAAAGGGTTCACAGTACCCCTCTCCTACCAATGGCCATATGTTTTATTTATATCAATTTAGGGAGTTTACAATCTGGGAGTTCTCTCATAAAATTAAAGGTCTTATTTTATCACCCCCACCAAAAATCAATCAATAAATAAATAAATGAAAAAATATAGCTTTTTTAAGTCTATCGTAATATGTTATTACACCTCCATTATACATACCAATATTTTAACAGCTTTTCTTCTGGAAAAAAAGTTTTTACAGTATGTAAGATTTGTTTTGTTGCAAGTGTTACAAATATTTTCTATAAAATGCCTCCAGACCTTATTCTTTAATTGGTTTCTCACATTTACTGTATCTTTTGTTACATGAAATTTCAACAGTGTAGGTGTTTTCATTTTTCTCTTCCTACTATGAAAGGTTTAAATATATAAATGTCTGAACTTACCTCATTGGTTCTAACATGTCATTAGCTCAAAATGGTTTATAAGGCTGTTAAATAATCAAGTAAATAAGAATGCAAGTTACTGGCAGTCAAGGACGTAAGATTTTGTGAAACTCAGGTTCACATTTCACCCGTTTATATATATATGTACATATATATATACACACACACATATATATATATATATATATATAGATATATCTATCTATCTATATAGTAGATAGATATAGATATAGATATATCTATAGATATATATAGATACATATCTATAGATATATCTATATCAATATCTATATCTATATCTATCTATCTATATCTATGTAGATAGATAGATATAGAGATATATATATACACACTCCATATATACATATATACACATACATTTATATATATATATATGTGTGTGTGTATATATATATATGTACATATATATATATATATACACACACATATATATTACACATAGGAGTATTCTCTGTGAACATGTTGTCTATTACTGTAATTGCAATTCAAAAACCTCAGATTGGACAATTTCCACATGGGTTAATGGTTAAGTTGTACCACATTCTCAGATAATGTCTGTTGGTTTCTTTATCTTTTGTGATCCTGCTAAACCTATCCCTCCTTTTTTTTTTCTGCTAAATTTCTCTTTGTGCTTTGTTTTTTCAGTAGTAGCAAAGCCAACTTCAATTTATTAGTTTCTGGTTTCTGGTCTGTATTCCTTGCACTAATGGATTTGTTATTTGCAGTATAACCTTGAGACTATATTTTCATTTTCTAGTAATCCTGTAATGCAATTCCTGAGAAAAATGCTAAACCAAACAGGAATAACTCCTGTGTCCTATTAAAAAAAAAAAGGAAAATCATATATTTTAAAAAACTTTTCTTCTACATTCTTACTATGCAGACAATAGCAAAATAAAAATCTAGAATTCCTTTGGTTTCCATATATATGTATGTATATGTACATATATGTGTATGTGTATATGTGTATTATGTGTCTATGTATATGTATATTGTGTATACACATATATATTTGTAAAAAAGCTGAGATGTTTTAATCAGTCCAAGTGATTTGGTTTAAATATAACCTGGTTTTGATTCTTGACTTTACCCGACTATGATTTAAAAATCTAACCCATTGAGTCTATAGCTTTCTAACACAGGCCAAAATTTGAATATGTAAGCTAGGAAATCACGAATAAAGAGAAAAGCTGAAATTGCAGAAGCCCTTCCTTAACAGTAATTCCATAATTGCCCCCAAGATACCCGATTAGATTCACTAAGTTCTAAAACCTGATGAGCTGTGATACTAGACATTTACGTTGTATAGTATAGCTATGGGGTCCTGGGAAACAGTAGAAACAAGCTGAACAATTTGATGTGAGTCGGGAGCAGCTGGTATGAGACAAGTTAGACTAGAGCAAGGTTGCCATGCAACCCATGAGCTATAACTTCAAAGTGTGCTTTTAGAACACAATAGCAAACTTTATATACGGGAGCCCTGAGGGTCAAGACTTTTGAGAAGTCCTCAAGCTATACCTCTCTCTACCCTAAAAAGAAAATCTCCCAACCTGACTTTTGTCAGTGTATCTCATTCATCTCTTAGATCCTTGATGGATGTATTATTTGCTACTGGTCCGGTCTCACTGATGACATATAATTAGGGAAGAGTGTTCACTCCCTCTGTGTTCACTACCCACTGCTCGCTGCCTTTGATTGCAGACTCAAAAATCTGGCAATATAAACTGTTTCCAAACCTTTCTTCTCAAAACATCTGCTAGAATTTTTCTTCTGGAAATTTTTTTCTGCTCCAAAGAAGCCCAGAGTTGGGTCTAATTTTTTCAACCAACCCTAATATATTTCATCATTTTATTTGATCCAATGGCTCAAGTATTTAACTACTCAATTTTATTCACTAGGATATTAACATTTGGCTTATGCATTTGGCTTATTGATTGATGAAGGAGAGGTACCTAAGAATTATTCAGACCCATTTTATACCTTCCACTTATTGATTGATTCCATAATTCAAAGATACTACATAAAAGTCTCAGAGCATAGAACATTTTGTTAACTACATTAATAGGAGCTGAGATTTAGAAAATCACCCATATAAAAGTTCTCCTATAATCTGTAATTTGTAATTCATCCAGCTATTTCCCACTTTTAAGAAATGAATGTTTTCAGATTCAAAGTGTTGAGAAAATGTAGTTATCAATAGAGTATGTTCATGGTATTGGAGAAATACTTATGTATTACAAAATGATCCCAGTTTTATACAAACAGATAAAATTACTATGGAAGCTCTGGTTAGCATGATGACATTGTAACAAAAAAAAGAATAGAAAGAGAACTGCCAAATTAAGATTTTAAAGCATTCAAGCAATTTCATTGGTGGAATATATTTAGCAAAATATAGTACCTTCACTGACTTTAAGAGGAGTTTTAAAATAATTTCAACTGGACAAAAGCAAATTTACCACTAGAATGATATATTAAGTGTTGACTACTGAGAAAGTGGATTTTACCATAAGTTTGAATCAAATGAGATGATGTAAGAAAAATAATAATGAATAAAATAGTAAAGGCATCAAAGAGATAAATAAATCACTCCAACTAAAAAAAAATCAGAACAGATAGTGAGCATTTGTCAAGGGTTCAAGAGAACGGTAGGACTTTGAAAATATGTCACAGGCAAAGGTATGGTTAAATGTTGGAGTCAAAATTGATTCCATGTATAATTAAATGCAGAAATTAAATTATTAGTAATTGAAAATGTCTGGTTTATAACTTACTTGGGTATTTTGAAAAATCTGTTTTTCATTAGTAGAAGTTTTGGAAAGAAAGAATATGCATAGAAATTACTGAAATATATTTTCTGTCCAAAAGGCAGGTGAAAGGATCCTTGGGAAAATTACAGTTAAATTATAAATGGTTTCAATGAACTAAAAGGAGAGAATGCTTTCAAGATGTCTTTGGCAGAAGAAAACACTATACTTAGATATATTGACAAAGTTTCACTTCAAAATAATAAGAGTTAAAACAGAAAACATCTCCCTGTAGTCACAGATATTAAATTGCTCCAAAACAAGGTTATGGGAATCCATACAACTTACTCCAGGTCTGACCAAAGTAGCTATAGAAGGTAATAAGTAATGATCAGAAGATTGGGAACAACACCTATCTTCCTAAGCAACTATAGATGCCGGTCCATTAAGGAGAAAATAGTGAAAACAAACCAATTCCTTTGTAACATGAACTTATGACAGACTTTAGCAGTATTCAAATGTGATAGCCTTTGGTAATAATAGTGGAACTAAGTATGCATGTGACTCTTGGCTGAAAACCTAGTGCTTCTCTTTAAAGCCAGAAAATCCAAGTAAAATATCAGAGGGAGAAGGGGTTGGTAAGAAAGCTGCAGGAGAGTTTGAGTTAGAATGAGAAATTACAGCAAGTATGTTTTTGAACATTGTCAGAGACCCATGGAAATGCAAAGATGAAGAGTTTATAGTCAGCAGCTTAACCCAGAATGTAGAGAATACTTTTGGGAAAAGTATTTTTGGCAGAGCAAGTGGAGTAAATTGAGACCTGAGGAAGGAACCAGAAATGTCAAATCTAAGTTATCAGGCAGAAGTAGAAACCAGAATGAGTCTAAATAGCCAGGAGATTGAGAAAAGCTGAAAAAGATGACTAGGAAAGACCAAAAACAAAATGATGTATAGCTAGTATGAAAGTACAAAAATCTAAACCACAGTGGAGACAAATTATAGAGTAACAAAGCATCACAGGTCTGAAGTCTGTCTTTGACAAGATCTTAGTTTGTATTGGACATACCCAACTAAGCTGGCAGACAATACCATCTCCCACAACTCCAGGAATCTGGTGTTCTGACAAGAATAACAGGAGTTTAGGATGTCAAATAAGAATTAAGATGGGCTTCCCTTCTAAAAGTGAAATATAGAAACTAAGTCCACAAACTTTTACAAAGTACCTACTATGTAGCAGGCACTGTGCTAAGGATTTGAGAACACAAAGAAAATGAATAAGACAGTCCATGCCATCACAGAGCTCATAATCTAATGTGGAAAATCGACACATTTTTTAAAAAGCTATAAAGAAGAGATGTGGAGTTGTGATAAATTCCTGGAGTCCCTCCTCAAACGGTAGAGAAGAAGAGAGAGTTATCTTTCCAATCAGAGGGAGGGAGGTATCCCAGGGGAAAGGGCTACTGAGGAGGCATGAATTTCAGAGTTGATTTCAGCTTGCAGAATAATGAGTTTCAATCATGAGGTTCAAGAGTGCAGCCAGGTGGGGAGCTATATGGTGGGAACAAGAACAGAGAAAATGACCTATGCATCACAGTATGTTTAAACAGTAAAACAACTGTAATGGGAAAATTTACATGCATCTGCTCACGTGACCATGGGGCATTTCTTGGCACTAAGCCTTCTTTTTTTCTGTTTCCATATAATATCTGGTCTAGCCTAATTGTGGTGCAGAGACCACTGCCCTGATGCTACCCCGGATTGGCCTTCTTTACTCTTTTTTTTGTTAAGTTCATTCTTTTTTTTATTTTATTTTTTTAAGTTTAAATTTAAATTAAATTAATTTAATTTAAAATTAAATTTAAATTTCTAAAATTTTAAATTTAAATTTATTTTTTTATAAAGTTTATTACTTTATTTTACTTTTATTAATTTATTTTGATTTATCAACAATCACTTCAATATTCTTTTGAGTTAAAAATTTTTCTCCCCTTTGTGTACAAAGTCCTCTTGGTTCTGCTCACTTTACTCAGCATCAGACCATATAAGTCTTTCCAGGTTTTTCTGAAGTCAACCTGTTCATCATTTCTTATAGCACAATAGTATTCCATTACATTCATATACAACAACTTACTCAGCCATTCCACAATTGATGGGCATCCTCTCAATTTCCAATTCTTTGCCACCACAAAAAGAGTTGCTATGAATATTTTTGTAGATGTGGTTACTTTTCCAATTTGTTTGATCTCTTTGGGATATAGCTCTAGAAGTGCTATTGCTGGATCAAAGGGTATGCACATTTTTGTAGCCCTTTGGGCATAGTTCCAAACTGCTCTCCAAAATGGTTGGATCAGTTCACAACTCCACCAGAGATGCATTAGTGTTCCGATTTTCCCACCTTTCTCCAAAATTTATCATTTTCCTGTTTTGTCATGTTGGCCAATCTGATAGGTGTGATGTGGTACCTCAGAGTTGTTTTGATTTCCATTTCTCTAATCAATAATGATTTACAGCATTTTTCATATGACTATAGATGGCTTTAATTTCTTCATCTGAGAACTGTCTGTTCATATCCTTTGACCATTTATCAATTGGGGAATGGCTTGTGTTCTTATAAATTTGTCTTAATCCTCTATATATTTTAGAAATGAGGCCTTTATCAGAGAGACTGGTTGTAAAAATTCTTTCCCAATTTTCTACCTTCCTTCTAATCTTAGTTGCATTGGCTTTGTTTGTGCAAAAACTTTTCAATTTAATGTAATCAAAATTATCCATTTTGCTTTTCATAATGTTCTCTATCTCCTGTTTGGTCATGAATTCTTCTGTTCTCCATAGATCTGATAGGTAAACTATTCCTTGTTCTCCCAGTTTACTTATGGTATCAGCCTTTATATCTAAGTCATGAACCCATTTTGACTTTTTTGGTATATGGTGTGAGATTTGGGTCTATGCCTAGTTTCTGCCATACTCTTTTCCAGTTTTCCCAGCAGTTTTTTTCAAGAGTGGGTTCTTATCCCAGAAGCTGGGGTCTTTGGGTTTATCAAATAATAGATTACTATGGTCATTGACTACTGTGTCTTGCATATTTAACCTATTCCACTGATCCACCTCCCTATTTCTTAGCCAGTACCAAGCAGTTTTGATGATTGCTGCTTTATAATACAATTTAAGATCTGGAATTGCTAGGCCACCTTCCCCTGCATTTCTTTTCATTAGTTCCTTTGATATTCTGGACCTTTTGTTTTTCCAGATGAATCTTGTTATTATTTTTTCTAACTCTATAAAATAATTTTTTGGTAGTTTAATTAGTATGGCAATGAATAAGTAAATTAGCTTAGGATTGTCATTGTTATTATATTAGCTTGGCCTACCCCTGAGCAACTTATGTATTTCCAATTATTTAGATCTAACTTTATTTGTGTGAAGTGTTTTGTAATTGTGTTCATAGAGTTCCTGGGTTTGTTTCAGGAGGTAGACTCCTAAATATTTTATAATGTCTACAGTAAGTTTAAATGGGATTTCTCTTTCTATCTCTTGCTGTTGGGCTTTGTTGGTAATATATAGAAACGCTGATTATTTATGTGGTTTATTTTATAACCTGCAACTATGCTAAAGTTGTTTATTATTTCAAGTAGTTTTTTACTTGATTTTCTAGGATCCTCTAAGTATATCTTCATGTCATCTGCAAAGAGTGATAGCTTTGTTTCTTCTTTGCCTATTCTAATGCCTTCAATTTCTTTTTCTTCTCTTATTGCTAAAGTTAAAAGTTGAATAAGAGTGGTGATAATGGACATCCTTGTTTCACCCCCAATCTTATTGGAAATGCTTCTAGCCTGTCCCCATTACATATAATGCTTGCTGAAGGTTTTAGATAGATGCTATTTATTATTTTAAGGAAGACTCCATTTATACCTTTGCTTTCTAGTGTTTTTAATAGGAATGGGTGTTACATTTTATCAAAAGCTTTTTCTGCATCTATTGAGATGATTATATGGTTTCTGTTGGTTTTGGTGTTGATATGCTCAATTATGCTGATAAATTTCCTAATACTGAACCAAACCTGCATTCCTGGTATAAATCCTACCTGGTCATAGTGTATTATTCTTGTGATAAGTTGCTACAGTCTATTTGCTAGTATTTTGTTTAAAATTTTTGCATGTATATTCATTAGAGAAATTGGTCTATAATTTTCTTTCTCTATTTTGACTTTTCCTGGTTTAGGTATCAACACCATATTTGTATCATAAAAAGAATTTGGTAAGACTCCTTCTTCACCTATTTTCCCAAATAGTCTATATAGTATTGGAATTAATTGTTCTTTAAATGTTTGATAGAATTCGCATGTAAATCCATCTGGCCCTGGAGATTTTTTCCTAGGGAGTTCATCAATGGCTTGTTCAATTTCTTTTTCTGAGATGGGGTTATTTAAGTATTTTACTTCCTCTTTGTTAATCTGGGCAATTTATATTTTTGTAAATATGTATCCATTTCACTAAGATTGTCAAATTTGTTGGCATATATTTGGGCAAAATAATTCCTAATTATTGTTTTAATTTCCTCTTCCTTGGTGGTAGCTTCACCCTTTTCATTCTTGATACTAGTAATTTGGTTTTCTTCTTTCTTTTTTTTAATTAAATTAACCAAAGGTTTATCTATTTTATTGGTTTTTTCATAAAACCAGCTCTTAGTTTTATTTATTAGTTCAATAGTTTTCTTAATTTCAATTTTATTAATTTTTCCTTTGGTTTTCAATATTTCTAATTTGTGTTTAGTTGAGGATTTTTAATTGTTCTTTTTCTAGTTTTTTTTAGTTGTATGCCCAATTCATTAATCTCCTCTTTTTCTATTTTATTTATGTAAGCATTTAGAGATATAAAACTTCCCCTAAGAACTGCTTTTGCTGCATCCCATGAGTTTTGGTATATTGTCTCATTATTGTCATTCTCTTGAATGAAATTATTGATTGTTTCTATGATTTGTTGTTTGACCCAATCATTTTTTAGGATTAGATTATTTAGTTTCCAATTATTTTTTAGTCTATCTTTCCATGGCCCTTTATTACATATAATTTTTATTGCATCATGATCTGAAAAGGATGCATTTAATATTTCTGCCTTTCTGCATTGGATTGTGAGGTTTTTATGCCCTAGTACATGGTCAATTTTTGTGTATGTGCCATGTACTGCTGAGAAAAAAGTATATTCCTTTCTATCCCCATTCAGTTTTCTCCAGAGGTCTATCATACCTAACTTTTCTAATGTTCTATTCACCTCCTTAACTTCTTTCTTGTTTATTTTGTGGTTAGATTTATCTAGTGCAGAGAGGGGGAGGTTCAGGTCCCCCACTAGTATAGTTTTGCTGTCTATTTCTTCCTGTAACTCCCTGAACTTCTCCTCTAAGAATTTGGATGCTATACCATTTGGTGCATATATGTTTAGTAATGATATTACTTCATTGTCTATGGTGCCTTTTAGCAGGATGTAGTTTCCTTCCTTATCTCTTTTGATTAGATCTATTTTTGCTTTTGCTTTGTCTGAGATCAGGATTGCTACCCCTGCTTTTTTTACTTCAGCTGAAGCATAATATATTCTGCTCCAGCCTTTTACCTTTACCCTGTATGTGTCACTCTTTTTCAAATGTGTTTCCTGTAAACAACATATTGTAGGATTATGGTTTTTAATCCATTCTGCAATCCATTTCTGTTTTATGGGAGAGTTCATCCCATTCACATTCACAGTTATGATTACTATCTGTGTCTTTTTCTCCATCCTTTCCCCCCATTTATGCTTTTCTTTCTCCTTTTTCCTTTCCCCTTCACTAGTGTTTTGCTTTTGACCCTCCTTCAGTCCCTCCTCCTTTTATTATCCCTTTCCCTTTTCTTCCCCTTTACTCTTACTGCTTCTTCCCTCCCTTCTTTCCCCTCCCTTTTCTTTCCCCTTTTCCCTCCTACTGCCTATAGGGCAAGTTAGATTTCTATACCTAACTGATTATGTTATGCCCTTCTTGAGCCAAATCTGATGAGAGTAAGGTTCAAACAATGCTCCCCCTCCTTCTTTCCCTCTGCTGTAATAGGATTTTGTGTCTTTTCCTGTAATGTAATTTACCCTTGTCTGCCTCCTCCTTTCTCAGTACATTTTCTAAGATCAGATTGATCCACTTATTTGGATCCATTTAACCCACTTGATTAGATTTTTTTTTATCATTACATCAAAGTCAACTAATATCCACCCTCTTTATGTATACTCCTTTAACATGGTGTAATAACAATACAGTTCTCAAGGGTTGCAAGTGTCATATTCCCTTGTAGGGTTTAAACAGCCCCCTTATTAACAACATATTGTATCTTTCTGTCCCATTTACCTTTTTATGTCCTTCTTGAGTCCTGTACTTGAAGATCAAATTTTTTGTTGAGCTCTGGTCTTTTTATCAGGAAAGTTTGGAAGTCTCCTATTTTGTTGAATATCCATCTCCTCCCTTGAAAAATGATGCTCATTTTTGCTGGGTAATTGATCCTTGGCTGCATTCCAAGCTCCTTTGCCTTATGGAATATCATGTTCCATGCCCTGCGGTCTTTTAATGTAGAAGCTGCAAGGTCCTGTGTAATCCTGACTGTGGTTCCATGATATTTAAATTGTTTCTTTCTGGCTGCTTGCAGCACCTTCTCTTTCATCTGGTAATTTTGGAATTTTGCTATTATATTCCTTGGTTGTCAATTTGGGATCTCTTTCAGGTGGTGATCGTGGATTCTTTCTATGGTTATTTTCCCTTCTGGTTCTAGGACTTCTGGGCAGTTTTCCTTTATGATTTCCTGAAAGATACTGTCCAGGCTCTTTTTTTCATCATGATTTTCAGGTAGTCCAATAATTTTTAAATTGTCTCTCCTGAGTCGATTTTCCAGGTTGTTGTTTTACTGATGAGGTATTTTACGTTTTCATCTATTTTTTTTTTTTTTTTGTTTCTGTTTGACTGATTCTTGCTCTCATAGAGACATTAGTTTCCATTTGTCCAATTCTAGTTTTTAACAGATTGTTTTCTTCTGTTAGTTTTTGTACTTCCTTCTTCAATTGGCCAATTGTGTTTTTTAGGGACTTGTTTTCTTCAGTGTATATTTTTTCCAATTGGCCAATTGTATTTTTGAAGGACTCTTTTACCTCTCTCATTTGACTATTAAAATCCTTCTTGAGCTCTTCTAAGAAGGCTTTTTGGGCTTCAGACCAGTTCATATTCCCTTTTGTTGTTGCAGATGTGGGTTTGTTGACAATGTTGTCCTCTTCAGAATTTCTGTCTTGATCTTCACTCTTCTCATAATATGAATCTATGGTATTTCTTTTTACTCATGGTGTTTCTTTATTCCCTGGCCTTTAAAGAGATTGAGCTCTCCTGCTGGGGAACAGAGGGCACTGACCCAAGCTTCTTGTGTTGGGAGCCTAGGTCTTGGTCACTGGCTTTGTGTGCTGGGGCCTCTTATGTTGGCAATTGGAGGCTGTAGGTTTCTGGCAGCTTACCTTGTGTTGGGCTGGAATCAGCAAGGCTGGAACTTTCAGGCAATTCTAGGTTGCCTGCTTTTCCTTTCCTTTAGCTTTCTGCAGCTCCTTTTAGATGGGTGCTGCAGGGTGTTTATCTGCCTGGGGCCCCTTGTTGCTGCCCCTTTCTGCTAATGCACTGGGAGATTCCTTTGCAGTAGAGTGCAGAGGCACCTGGTGGTTTTCTGAGCTGGCCTCCATTTCCCCTGCCCTCACTGAGGCATCGGAGGTCCAGGTGTTGGTGTTTGCCCTCTACCACCTGGGCTTCAGGATTCTTCCTGGGGTTTGACAGCTTACCTGGTGTGGGCTGGAACAGCAAGGCTGGGCTTTAGGAAGACTTTAGGTTGCTTTCTTCAGCTCCTTTCAGATGAATGCTGCAGGGTACTTATCTGCCTGGGGCCCTTGTAGTTCTGCTCCCTTATTTTTGCTGAGGCACTGGGAGACCCGTTTGCTGGGCTGCTGCTGCTCCCTCTTTCTTCCAGTTCAGCTGTTCCAGGTTTTTTTTCTGGTGTGATATTTTCTGGGTTTTCAGAGGTTGATAGGGGAGAGTGAGAGCTACTACCTTTTCACTCCACCATCTTGGCTCCTGGAGCGGAACTCGAGCACTTTACTTTTAGTGGAATTAAATGTTACCTTCTCAGAGACAGACTATACTGCTGGTAAACCCTGTGAAGTTCTCATTTTTCATTTAACTTTCTTCTTCTGAATTTCCACTTCATTTCAGTCAAACCAATCTTGATGTTTGTGAGTATTCTGGCCCACTCCTTTTCTACTCCACTGCTGCTATCCGTGTGTTTGCTCAGCTTTCCCTCCAAGTTAGCAACAAACTGTTCACACTCAGAGAAATGCTTTAATCTGTTGACATTGTCTTCTAGTGGTTGTCTACCCTTGAGATCACCATGTTTGTTAAATGTGAATGTTTAGCTTGGAAAGGATAAGTCTATTATCCATTCAGAACTCTGCAGCACACATCACCTTCATCACTCTCACATCCTTTCTGTCTCTTTTACATACTGTGCCAGTCTATTAAATACCAATGTTTGCTGTGAGTGTGCATCCAGGAAGTTTTTTTATATTTAGGTAAATGGAAGACAGTGTTCATGATAAGAAAGTCCTAAGATGCACAAGTCTTCAGTAGTAAGTGACCATTGCTGTTGCTGTTTCTGACTCCATTCCTCCCAAGGACTTTGGTTATTCTATCTGATATTCTAAGCCCATTCTGGTGTTAAAATCACCCAGAGTTACAGGCACTTTGATGATGAGCATCTCCAGGTTTTCATTATTTTTTTCTTTGATCTGATCAGTTTGTCATGATGGGATCATATGCACCGATGATGGTGGTATGGCACTTTCCTGCAAGTGGCTATTACATTTTCATGACGCTGTTATTCACTCCTTTTGGAAAGTATAGAAATGTGTAGACTAGATTAGATCTGATCACAAAACTTATTCCTGCTTCTCTCCATTCCTGCCTCTCCATCACTGTGGTCACTCCAGGAAAACGTGTATCCAACTCTGGCTTTAGTAAGCTGTTCTTCATTTGGATTTGATACCTGCTGAGTTCCCTCTCAACAAAAGCTGTTTGTTTTTCAAGTTCTACTTGTGTTGTCCATAAGCATCTGTACATTCCATGTATGACTCATGAGTGTAACCATCTTTTTCAAAAGCTTTTCTATATTGTTGGTGTGTGTTTCAACTGCAAGGTAGGATCTTCACCTGCTATGTAAGCAGGTTAGGATTAGGTTTGATGAAGTAGACAATGTTAGGACAACTTTTCTAGATTTTTCCTTATGGCAGAAGGTGAACAGAGTTGTCCCTGAAAAAAATGACCCTGGTCCACCTTTGTGCAGGGTTATGACAACAGCTCCCATTATATCTATATCTACTTCTTTGTCACTTTCCCATCACCAAAGAACTTTGAGGTAAGTAAAAATGGTAAAATTGTATGGATGATATTTTTTGGCTCATGCACAATATGGATTTAAGCGAGGCAGAATTGTGTAAATTTGACAGCCTCAGTCTGTCTTTCAGAGTCATTGAAGTCCAGTGGCAAGACAAAAGCCAAGACAACTGCTGAATGAAGATGCAGTGGATGACCTTGGTGTCTTTGATGTCTAACCAAACTCTAAATGCTTTACACTGCCTGCTTCTGCCACCTTGGTTGCCCATTGGAACAATTTGTTCATATCTGCCCATTCTGGCAGGGGAAGCTTTCGCATGCTTGGGGTAAACACCAACTTCCCCGCCCCCTAACTCACCAATGAGTCTGAGGCCCATAGGTTACCCTCAATCTGGTTTGGTCTAGGTGCTAAAGCAGTTTACTGCTGCACATATTACATCTTCAACCAAACAAGTGATAAACTTAGAAGGATACACCTAAAAAAAAACTGTCAAGCTATAGCTGAGATAGATTTTTGTTTTTAATGGGAATATTGTAAGTGTCATAACCACCAAATCATCAACTCTGTCATTTTTCTTCTTTTACAAGTTTTGAATCACCATACAGACCTCGAGTTAGTTCATTTTTATATCAGAAAAAAGCATGATTCACCTTAAACACCTATAGATAGTTGTTTACTGCATGAAATGTTTATTTACAAGAAACAAGCAATCCATCAAAATCATCTGGATCACACTAAGTGTCTTTCAACTCAGCTTCACTTCCCAAAATACTCAGCCTCCTCACTGAATCCCAGTTACCCAGCTGAACAAAATAACAGAGGTTTAGCACCCCATCCTTTAGACTTTGAGAAATGGCTAATTGAAGGCACTCCTCCACACCATCCTCAAATTCTCATCAGCCTTCTATTGCCATCCTATGTGCTCAGTTTTCTGTCTAGTCCTCAGCCTCTGTTTTTAGGAAATCAATTTCTCAAATACAGCATCCATCCCAAGTACTATTATCCCCTGCACTGTCAAGTACTGAGCCCCATTTCTAATTACCTCACATTTATATTACTCTACCTCAGTTTCCCTTTGTAGCATAAAAATTAAAAAAAGGGAAATTTGGTTATATTGATTTGACTTATTTTCTAATAATCTATCTTGTGAGGATTCTACCTTCTTATTATCCCTCCAAATCTCCGCTTAGAAGAATAAAGATGTGGTTACTTAGAGAATGTGTGATGATCACTAAAAAGTCAGAAGCAATCAAGAGGCTTCCTAATTAGACCAGAACAAATATGGAATTATGAACCAATAATTAAGCTCTGCCTAGAGTGATTGGGCAAGTTCTCAACGAGCCTGTGGTATTCAAAGATTATTTATCTTCTGACATGTGATCTCCCTGAGCTACCAGTTTTTGCCCTTAAGTTGAACATGGAAAGCTAAGCTATGCTTTGTGGAAACGTTGGTTAAAGATGGGATCAACTTTAAGATTTAGGTACCATCTAGTCTAGGTTAGAGTTAATGTTCTAATCATACTTTCTTTTACCCACAATCTTTTTAAAATTTGTTTGTGTTACTTATTTCTCATTATTTATCCTCATATTCATATTATGCATATGCAACAAAGGAGAGAAAATATTTGAATAGGACACAAGTATGGTGGAAGGAGTAGAAAAAGAGAGAATAAGTAGCTAGGGATCAAGAGACTCAAGGAACAGCAGGTTCAGAAAGTCACAATAGGAGTTCAATGTTCAATAGTATTTCAAATAAGGTAAGAACGATTCCTAAGGAACCGCAATTTCTGGAAATCTGGCTATGATTACCAAGCTATGTGTATCTCTCTCTCTCTCTGTCTCTCTCTCTCTCTGTCTGTCTCTCTCTCTGTCTCTCTGTCTCTGTCTGTCTGTCTGTCTGTCTCTTCTCTCTCTCTCTCTCTCTCTCTCGTGTGTGCATGTTTCTATGTCTGTGTCTCTGTGTCTGTATGTGTCTGTGTGTTGGATTTCCTTTTTATTTTTCATTTGGTTTTGTTTCACTTGAGAATGAAACTTTCTATCTCATACAGGATGGAAGTTCAGAGGCCTCTCACAGGTCCTACCCCAATAATAACTGGCACAGTAGCTTAGACCTACTCCAATTCCACACTGGACAAATTTAACCCTCTTTAGGTGTCCTAGTGCATCACTGCTCCCAAGACTCAACTTATTTGTCCTCAATTTCATGCAAATACCAATCAGCTTACCCACTGCATCTCAGAAGTACTGAGGTCAAAAGAGCCATTAGTCTCTGCCTCTACCTCCCCAGTAGCAGGAACTGTAAGTGTGAAACATCAAATCTATCATTTGGTTTGTTTTAAGAAAGAAATCATAATCTTTTCCCCATAAAACAGTGAATCATTATTTATTAAGCCAGACTGATTGTTTCCCATCTGCACAGAGAGTCTACTACTTCTTGCTACCATCTCATAGCTAACCTCTTTAAGTGAGAAGACCTCAGACCATGCTAGAACTTATTCTCTGAGCCTTTCATCTCTTGCTAGGTGGAGTATGCCCCTGAGGAAAGGCTTCTAGGGACTAGGCCAGTCATCTTCCATCTACCCCAAAGCAATCACATCAGCACAAGGCATGTGCCACCTCATGATACCAGCTCAGTCTCCCAGGTGAGTTGTAGAAAACCTCCAGTGCAAAAAAGGACAACCCTTCTTTCAAATTCAAGCCTACTGTAACTGTCCTTTGAGGGTAGAGGCTAGCACTCCACTCAATGATGAACATCTTTATACCTTGCCATACTTTCACATCTCAATGACTCTGGTCTCCTGTGGATCATCATTCAAACCCCATTCCTCACTGCTTCCCACTTGATTCTCATTTCCATCCCTCTCAGCATTCCCACCCCAAAGTTTCATCCTAATTCCCCCTAGCCTTTCCATTGCATCCTCTGGAATACCTGTTCTATAGATAACAAACCTTGCTACATCTTAAATCTTTTCCTCTTCCCTCCTTCCCTCTAATAGCTCCTAGCTTCCCTTCAATGACACATCCACTATAGCTACTCATTCCAGTACCGGCCACACCTTCATTCACCCTAATCAGCTCACTGACTGAGGAAAGGGAGTTGAAACTCCTTGCTCCCCATTACCATTGCCACTTTCAGGTTCTCTCCCTTCATCCATCACTCAGCAACCTCTCTTTCTTTGAGGTTATACACACACACACACACACACACACACACACACACACACACACAGACTCTTTCTCTCTTCTCTAACTCCTATCCTTATACTGGGGGCTTCTGCATACATACTGATTCTCCCTCCAACACCCTAATCACGTAGTTTGTCAACCTACTACAACCTACTTACCTTCTATGGGATACTCTCCCTCCTCACCTCAGTCATACACAAACATAGTCATTGATCTTTGCATAACCCGCAAATATACAAGCTCTATGTTCAATAATTCCCTTATCTGACTATAATCTATTGACCTCTCCTTTATCTCTCCTTCTGCCTTCCCTTACATAATCCTACTCTTCATCCTCACTGTGACATCCATGACCCCATAATTTTGTCCTAGGACAACTCCTCACATTACCTACTCTCTCTTTTCTCCCCATCTTGACTCCTTGGTGGACTAATTTAACTCTACTCTGACTCCTCTCTCTAGTACCTAGCTCCCTTAACATATTGCCAATTATGCTCACCTTTGGATCACTCCCACCATTCCTCACTTTCACTCCTACACACTTCTGCTGAACAATGGTGAAGAAGATTACACAACCATATTGACTGGGTCCACTACAAATTTATGTTACATAACCTCAACTGGACCTTTCCTGCTGCTAAGCCATTCTACTATACATTCCTTATAAACTCACTCTCCCTCTCTCAACATTGGCTCTTCCAAAGCTTTTCATTACAACCAAACCTCCCATGACTCCTCTTCCCCCACTTCTCTGTACTGAGAATATTGCCTCATATTTTAGAGAAATTATTGAGGCCGTCCACTCTTCTTCCCACTTTCTCCTCTCATATCATTCAGGTACCTTCTGCCCCTTTCTTCCTCATCACCCTGTTTCACAGTAAGTTATCTTACTCCTTACCCAAACTAAACCCTCTACCTTTTTGAGCAATCACATTCTATCCTATCTCCTCCAACAGATAGCACTCTCTCTGTCATCCTGTCTTTCATTTATTTTCAATCCCTCCCTCCCTAATGGCTCATTGCCTAACTCCTTCAAACATGCCCTTATCTACACTATGCTGAAAAAACAAAACAAAATTATAAATTGATCTTTCCATTCCTGCTAACTATGGTGATATTTCTCTTTGTCTTTTTATAGCTAAACCCATTGAAAAGACCATCTAAAAGAGGTGCCTTCACCTTCTCTCATTGCATTCTTTTTTTGACCACTTACAATCTGACTTATGACCTTTATTTTGTCACTAAAATTGCTCTGTCCAAAGTTACTAATGATTTTAGTTGCCACACCCAGTGGCCTTTACTTAATCTTCATTTTCCTTGACTGCTATGCAACTTTTGACACTGTTCAGCACTCCCTTCTTTTTTTTTAATGGTATTTTATTTTCCCAATTACTCATCAAGAAAAATTTAAACATTTATTTTTACAAGATATTGAGTTTCAGTTTTTTCCCTCCCTCCCTCCCCTTCTCTCTTCTGAAAATGGTAGGCAATTTCATAGAGTTTATCCATATGCTATCATGTAAAACATTTCCATATTCATGACAGTTATGGAAGAAGAAAAAGATCAAAAGGGAAAAATAAAACATGAAAAAGAATAAACCAAGTGGGAAAAAAATGCTTCAATCTGCATTCAGAGTCCATCAGGTCTTTATCTGGGTATGGATAGTATTTTCCTTTCTGAGTCCTTTGTACTTATGTTGGATAATTGTGTTTCTAGCTGCTTTGCCCTCTGGAGTATAATATTCTATGACTTTTGATCTTTTAACATTACAATAAGCCAAGTCCTGTGTGATCCTAATTGTAACTCCCCCATATTTGAATTGTTTCTTTCTGGCCACTGATAGTATTTTTTTTTCTTGAAGTGATAATTCTGAAATTTGGCTATAATGTTCCTCGGGGTTTTTATTCTGGAATCTCTTTTCTGAGGTGATCAGTGGATACTTTCAATGCCTATTTTGCCCTCTGGTTTTAAGATATCAGGGCAGTTTTCCTTGATAATTTCTTGAAAGATGTTGTCCAGATCTTCCTTTTGATTATGACTTTCAGGTAGTCCAATGATTCTGATATTGTCTCTCCTCAATTTATTTTCCAGGTCAATTGTTTTTCTTATGAGATATTTTACATTTTTCCCCATTTTTCATTCTTTAGAATTTGTTTAATTGATTCATGATATCGCATAGAGTCAGTATCTTCTACTTGCCCAATTATAACTTTTTTTCTTTGTTTAGTATTTTATTTTCCCTAAGTTACATGTAAAAGCAATTTTAACATTCATTTTTAAAATTTTGAGTTCCAAATTCTCTCCCTTCCTCCCTCCCCACCTCCTTTTTCATTGAGAAGGCAAGCAATTCAATATAGTTTATACATGCGTGGTCATGATATATACTTCCATTAATAATCATTTGAAAGAAAACAGACAAAAACACTCAAGAGTAATAAAAACAGGTTTTTTTTTTAAAGCATGCTTCAGACAACATCAGTTCTTTGTATTGGGATGGATAGTAGTTTTCATCATAAAGTCCTTCAGAGCTGTCTTGGATTGTAATTGCTGAGAATAGCTAAGTCATTCCACCTGTTCACCCTACAATATTGCTTGCACTTTGTACACAATACATTTCACTTTGCATCAGCTCATCTTTCCAGGTGTCAATGAGAGCATCCTGCTCATCATTTACTGTAGTACAATACTATTCCATCAAAGCCATTCCCCAATTGAGTGGCAACCTCTCAATTTCTAATTTTTTGCTGCCAGAAAAGAGCTGCTGTAAGTATTTTTATACACAGAGGTCTGTTTCCTTTAAAAAAAAAACTATTTTGGGATGTAGACCTAGTAGTGGTATTGCTAGGTCAAAAGGTATACACAGTTTTATAGCCCTTTGGGTGTAGATTCAAAGTGCTCTACAGAATGGTTTAATTAGTTAACTCTACCCACAATGCATTAATGTCTCATTTTCCCCTTATTTCCTCCAACATTTGTCATTTACCATTGCTGTCCTATTAGACAACTTAATAGGTATGAGGTAGTACTTCAGAATTGTTTTAATTTGCATTTCTCTAATCAATAGTGAATTAGAATATTTTTTCAGAGAGCTTTGCTACAGAAAGCTTTGATTACTTCATCTGAAAAATGATCATATCTTTTGATCATTTATCAATTGGGGAATTGCTCTTATTTTGTAAATATGACTCAGTTCTCTACATATTTGAGAAAGGAGGCTTTTATCAGAGAAAGTTGGTTCAAATTTTTTTCACAGTTACTATTGCTAACTGTATTTCCCTCCACCTTATTCCCCCTCTGTTTATTCTATTCTCTCTCTCCTTTCACCCTGTCCCTCCTCAAAAGTGTTTTACTTCTGGCTATACCCTCCCCCATTCTGCCTTTCTTTCTATCACCCCTCTCCACTTCATTCTCTTATGCTCTTCACCCCTACTATCCTGTAGGGTAAGATAGATTTCTATACCCAATTGGGTATGTATTTTATTCTCTCTCTGAGGCAATTCTGATAAGAGTAAGGTTCACCCATTCCCCTTTACCCACCCCCTCTACCCCTCCATTGTAAAAGCTTTTTCTTGCCTCTTTTATGTGAGATAATTTCCCCCATTCTACCTGTCCCTTTCTCTTTCTCCTAATACATTGCTCTCTTACCCCTTAAT
Source organism: Phascolarctos cinereus (assembly GCF_003287225.1). Taxonomy (NCBI): domain Eukaryota; kingdom Metazoa; phylum Chordata; class Mammalia; order Diprotodontia; family Phascolarctidae; genus Phascolarctos; species Phascolarctos cinereus. The sequence continues at coordinate 240,872,023 of NW_027555847.1, forward strand.
TTGATTTTATTTTTTTAGATATCATCCCTTCATATTCAACTCACACCTCTGCCCCCTGCCTATATGTACTCTTTCTAACTACCCTGGTAATGAGAAAGGTCTTATGAGTTAAAAATATCAGCTTTCCATGTAGGAACATAGACAGTTTAACTTTAATAAGTCCCTTATGATTTCTCTTTCCTGTTTAACTTTTTTATCCTTCTATTGAGTCTTGTATCTGAAAGTCAAATTTTCTATTCAGCTCTGGTCTTCTCTCAAGGATACTTGAATTCCTCTGTCACATTGAATATCCATTTTTCCCCTGAAGGATTACACTCAGTTTTGCTGGGTAGGTGATTAGAATAAAAAGGTTGTAATCATAGTTCATTTGCCCTGCAGAATATCATATTCCAAGCCCTCTGATACTTTAAAGTAGAAACTTCCAAATCTTGTGATATCCTGATTGTGATATCCACAATAACTTGATTTTTCTTTTTTTTCTGGCTGCTTGAAATATTTTCTTCTTGACCTGAAAACTCTGAAATTTGGCTATAATATTCCTGGGAGTTTTCATTTTCCAATATTTTTCAGAAGGCCATCTGTGAATTCTTTCAAATTCTATTTTACTCTCTGGTTATAGAATAGCAGGTCAGTTTTCCGTGATAATTTCTTGAGAAATGATGCGTAAGCTCTTTTTCTTTCTTTCTCTCTCTCTTTTTTTTTGATCATAGCATTCAGTAGTCCAATAATTTTTAAATTATCTCTCCTGGATCTATTTCCTAGGTAAGTTGTTTTTCCAGTGAGATATTTCACATTGTCTTATTTTTTTTTCATTCTTTTGGTTTTGTTTCATTGTTTCTTGATTTTTCATGAAGTCATTAGCTTCCATTTGCTCCATTCTAATTTTTCAGGAATTATTTTCTTCAGTGAACTTTTGGACCTTCTTTTCCATTTGTCCACTTCTGCTTTTTAAGAAATTCTTCTCCTCATTGGCTTTTGAGACCTCTTTTAACATTTGGTTTGTCTGTTTTTTAAGGTATTATTTTCTTCAGTATTTGTGTGTGTGTGTCTCCTTTACCAAATTGTTGACTTGTTTTTCATGTTTTTCTTGTATCACTGTCATTTCTTTTCCAAATTTTTCTCTACTTTTCTTACTTCATTTTCAAAATCCTTTTTGAGGTCTTCCATATCCTGAAATTGATTCATATATTTCTTGGAGCCTTTGGATATAGGAGTTTTGACTTTGTTGTCTACTTCTGAGTGTATGATTTTATCTTCCTTGTCACCACTGTAACTTTCTATAATCAGTTTTTTCCCCATTGTTTGCTCATTTTTCCAGCCTATTACCTGACTTTTTAACTCTTCGTTAACTTAAGGCTGTTTTCAGGGTGGAAGGTAAACTGTCCCAAGCTTCAGGGGTTTTGTGCAGATGTTTTCAGAGATACTTCTAGGGGCCTGTAAATTTTTAGTTCTTCCAAGGTGGTATGATCTAAGGAGAGGTGTATACGACTCTCCTGGCCTGGGCTCTGTTCTGTGAGTGACCACAGGCACTCTTTTTTTGCTCTGGAACTGTGAGAAGTGTCCCTCTCCACTGTGGCTATGATCTCTGCTGTGTGAGTGCTCCTCCTTGCATGGGACTGCCACCCAGGAATGCACCTTGGGTCTAAGTATGTGCAATGCAACAGAGTCTTGCCCCAGTGTTAGCTAAAAGGCTTCTGTAATATACTTCTGACCAGTTGTTCAACCCCCTTACCACCTGAGGGCTGAAAGCTTGAGAAGCAGTCACTGTCTCTGCCACTGCCACTGTTGATTCAGTCACTCCCCAGGCCTGCTCCTGGTTTGGTAAGTCAGGGACTGTGTTTTTACAACCAGTGATGGACTGTGCTACATTCTCCACAAGGTGTGACTGATTTTTCCTGCTAACTTTCTAAGTTGTTTTGGCATCTGTGGGTTGAGAAGTAGAAAATGCCACTACTGCCAATGATTCAGTCACTCAGAAACCTACTCTTGCTTTTCTGGATTGCAGTCTGTCCTAGTGCTGCCTCCGCTGTACTGCACTCCTCTCTCACACTGGTGCAACAGATATTTCCTGCTGACCTAAATTGTCTTGGACTAGACATTTGTTTCATTCCATCTTTTTGCAGATTCTGCTGCTCTAGAATTTGTTTATAATCATTTTGTAAAAGAATTTAGAGGAGTTTCTGGGTGAGCACAGATGAATCCTTTGCCTTTACTCTGCCATCTTGGCTTAGCCTACTCCAGTTCTAACTTTTAAAGTGCTGTTTTTCTCAATTAGCTTTTGTAATTTTCTTTCTTTTGTTTTCTTTAGTGGAATTTTGTATCTCCTTTTCTATTTTGCCACATCTACTTTTTAAGCAATTTTTCATAATTCTCTCACACCACTTTCATTCCTTTTACCAATTTTTCTTCTACCTCTCTTATATAATTTTAAGGCTCCTTTTTGAGGTCTTCCATGAGTTCTTTCTGGTCTTGAGGCCATTTCCCATTTTTCTTTCGGATTTTGCTCATAGGTATTTTTATATTGTTGTCCTTTTCTGACTTTGTGTCTTCGTATTTCTGTCACTAAAACTTTCTATGGTCACAATTTGTTGTTGTTGTTGTTGTTGTTGTTGGTGTTGATCTTTTTTTTGGGGGGGGAGGGTGGCTTTTCCCTTTCTTTTAAATTTGAGCCCCTAGTGGAAGGCACTCTTGTGCTAGTGGCCCTGGTTGTTTACCTGATGCTGCACTGATGTTGCCCTGAGGCCCCCAGGGGAACCTTGAGACTGGTGCTGGGTTGAGGAGGTAAGTTGGGAGTTGGCTAGTGTGGCTATAAGTCATAGAATTCTGGCAGCTTACCTGGTGCTAAGCTGGGGTTCTAGTGGTGGTATCTGGTACAAGATGAGGCCCAGTGGGGTGTTTCTGTGTTTCCTTGTGGCTACACTGAAGCACGTGGCACAGACTGGCCTCTGGTGATTGCCTTTTTGGCCAGGGCTTTGCTTAAGCTTAAATGGGCTGTGCTGACTGGCAGCTGCCTGTTTGCTTAGGCACCCATAGGGTAGTGTTTACTTGTTTGCCCAGGGCTGTGCTGAAACATATGAAAGTCTAGCCACTGGGGAATGCCTGTTTGCCCAGTGCTACACTGAAGCCTCTTGGTGGCTTCTCAGAGCTGGAGTCTGCTGGTTCCCTTGGCTATGCTAAGACACATGGGGGGGGGGGGTCCTGGTGTTAGTGTTTGCCTGCTCCATCACACTGGGGCTCAGGATCTCCCACTGGTTTCCTGAAGTAGGGTTTGCTGCTGGCTTGCCTTGATGCTTCTGGTCCTGTACTGTGCTCCCCTTTCACCCGTATAAGATGGACCTTTCTTGCCAATCATCCAAGTTCCTTGGGCTAAAAGATTGTTCTACCTTGCCTTTTTGCTCATTCTCCTATTCCAGTATTTATTTGGAGATTCTATTTTATGGTTGTTTTGAGGTGAGTATGGAGAGTTACAGTGACTTATTGCTTACTCCTCCATCCTGGCTCCTGGAGGTCAATCTCTCTCTCCTTCTTGATACACTCTTCTCCAGAGATATTTAGAACACCATTCTCTCCTGGTTTTCCTCCTAATTATCTGACAACTGCTGTGTCTCCTTGATGGACCATCTTTCAGATCATGCCCTTTGACTGTAAGTGTCCCTCAAGATTCTTTCCTCTTTTACTTCTGTATTACTTCACTTAGTGATCTCATCAGCTCCCATGGATTTAATTACTATCTCTGTACTGATGATTCTTAAATCTACCTTTCCTGTCTCAGTCTCTCTGCTGACCTTCATTCTCATATCTCCAATTGCTTTTTAGGCATCTCAAACTAAATGTTCAATAGGTATATGAAACTTAATATCTTCAAAACAGAATTCATTCTCTTTCCCCCAAACCCTTAACTTAACCTTCCCTATTACTGTAGATGGCAATGTCATCCTTCTAGTCCCTCAGGTTCACAACTTAGGAATCATCCAGGACTCCTCACTATCTCTCACACCCTCCCCCACATCTTAACTGTTGCCAAAGCCTACCAGTTCACTTTTACAACATCTTTTGACTACACTTTCTTTTCTCCTCTGACACTGCCATCATTCTAATGCTGGCCCTCATCACTTTGCGCCCAGATTATTGCAATAGCCTGCTGATGACCCTGCCTTCCTTAAGTCTGTCCCCACTCTAATCCATCCTTCATTTAGCCACTACAATTATTTTCCTAAAATGCAGGTCTGATCATGTCACCCCCCACACATGTACGCATGTACATATGTTACATGTGTGTATCTGTGTATGTGTATATGTAGGTATATGTATATGTGTGTATGTGTGCATATACACATGTATATATATATATATATATACACATGTATATATATGCATATACACATGTATATATATATATACACATGTATATATATATATATATACACATATGCATGCATGCATGCATATGTATGTACATGCATGCATGCATACATATACACTCCAATGACTTCTTATTGACTTGAAGAGCAAATATAAAATGCTTTGAGGCATTCACAACACTTTATAACCTAGTCCCTTCCTCCTTTTCCAACCTTCTTATACCTTTCTCTTCAATACATACTCTTCAACTTTTCTCTCCAGTGACACTGGCCTTCTGTCTGTTCCACAAACAAGACAGTACATCTACTGGCTCTGGGCATTTTCTCTGGCTATCCCCCAGGCTTGTAATTCTCTCCCTACTCCGCTACAACTACTAATCTCTATTACTGACTTCCTTTAAGATTCAACTAAAATCTCATCTCTTACAGGAAGCCTTCCCCAAACTCTTATAATTCCAGTGCCTTCTCTCTGTTGATTATTTCCTATTTATCCTTATATAGTTTATTTTGTGCATATTTGTTTGCATATTGTCTCCCCCATCATATCGTAAGCTTCTTAAGGGCAGGGACTGTCTTTTGCTGCTTTTAGTAACCCTAGTACCTGGAACATAGTAAGTGCTTAATTAATATTTATTGATTGATATATTACTATGTGGTAGATACTGTGCTAAGTGCCAGATCACATAATATTAATATCTTATAATTGTGTAGCCCTTTATAGATTGTAAAATGTTTTCCTCATAGCAACTGAATGAGGCAGATAGGGAAAATATTGCCGTCTCTATTTTACAGATGCAAAAATGGAATCTAACAGAGTTTACATAACTTATTTATGGTGACACAGCTGGTTTGGTTTAGAGTACGGATCTGAACTCAGCTTTTCCTCTATGACTAACATTATTTTAATTACACCACCCTGCCTCTCTTCACACAGGTGTCACAGTGAAACTGAGTTTTCTCTCTTTCCCTTGTAATGAGCTAACTCCTAGAATGACAAGAGCTATGATATTTCTGTTATGAAGGATATCAGATAATCAAACAAAGTGCTGGAATGACAACTCTGAGGCTAACTACTTGTAGATAAATCATTTTACCTCTTTGGGCTTCAGTTCCCTCATTTATAAAATAAGGGTACAAAGGAACCAGCATCCTCCTCTATAATAATCAGGTTGCTTGGGGGGGGAGCTATACTGAGAAGCCATTATGTCCATTAGGTAAGTTGGAGCCAAAGGAAGTTGTGTGAGGAGATGCTAGTCCTATCACAGAAGGAATTTGTGCAGATGGCTTCTAAAGTCCCTCCCAAATTCAAAAATTTATAATTTAATCAGAATGTCCCAAAGCGAAGATCTGAGAAGCATGAGCAGGACCTTCAACCAAGGGATAAAGACATAGAGGAGTCAGTCATAACTGGATCATAGGATCACAGCATAAAGATGGGACTGGCTATCCAGTAAGAACCTAAGCCTTAGTGCAGGCCTGCTCAACCTCCAGTCCTCAGGCCACTTACGGCCTGTGGGCACTTGCAGCATGCCAAAGGATTTTCTCTACGTACAAAGAATGTTTTCCTCTATATTTTTCATGGGCAGCATGAAATCCTTTGGCATGCTGAAAGCAGTTCAAGAGCTGTAAATGGTCAGTGGGCTACAGATTAAGCAGACCTGCCTTACAGCATGGATTTATCCTTCCTTTGGGTTATATGGGGTGTGTGCAAATAGATACCATATGGTTCCAGTCCGACAGGTGGAACTTTGAAAACATTTTGTTCTATCTGTGCGTGAATATTGTAATATAGACACATTGTAATTGACTGCAGAGCAAAAAGAATGGATATTTAAGGAAGTATTGAGCTGGAACTTAGTTACCATGCAAAAAAAAAAAACTATCAGTTGATCTTTCAATGTCTTTTCCTTCTTTGTATTAGTAAGTCAAGGAATGTTGCGAGTTTTGGGGGGAATTAGGAGGGGGTGGCATGGAAAGTTGTGAAAGAAAATCTGCCCCATTCTCTTCTTTTTTTTTGTAGGCAGTTGGGGTTAAGTGACTTGCCCAGGGTCACAAAGCTAGTAAATGTCAAGTGTTTGGTGTGAGGCCAGATTTGAACTCAGGTCCTCCTGACTTCAGGGCCGGTGCTCTATTTACTGTGCCATCTAGCTGCCCCTTACCTCATTCTTACTTAGCCATTATGTATCATTGCATATATGGCACATCTTTTTGTTTTGTGCTTATTATTCTTTTTTGTTGATGTTGATGTACTAGTATCTAACTTCAATGAATTTAAACCGTATTGTAGAGGAATTAATAACAACCTGTCCACATGTCTCTGAACGTCTTTGTGTGTTCTCTTAGGATTAATTAGGTTGTTTGTAAGTTCACAGCATTGGATTTTGTTTATTGTTTTTAATCACATTTTCCTTCTTCTGTATGAATAATCTGATTTCATTTTGGTTTTGAGTGATGCTTAAATAAGAGTTACAATATTTTCACATTTCTTCGTTTTACTTTCTTCATCATAAGTGGCTGAGCGACAATCCTGACAGAGACGTCTTCATGAGTGAGTTTAGAGTTTAAGAAATCTGGGGCTCCTGCATCTCCAATTAGTGCTAGGTACACAAAGGGTGATATCCTACTGAATGCCCTAATATAAATTACTAAAAACCACAAATTAAAGTATAACAAAGGAGAATAAAGAGACATATAGAAATGACATGAAATCCACAACCCAACTAAAAGAGTGTGAAGAAACTATGGGGAAATCAGCTCTATCTGTGTTCATCTAGCCAAAGCGAGCCTAGTGTCAGTACATGTACACAAATGACATTGCTGTCACAAATTAATAATAGCAGCTAGAATTTATATAGAACCTTAAGATATCTAGCGTGCTTTTCAAATGTTATCTCAGCTTACAACTTTGGAAAGTAGGTGGTATCATTGTCTTCATTTTACAGAACAGGAAGCTGAAGCAGATGGAGGTTAAATGACTTGCCCAGAGTCACACTGCTAGCAAATCTCTGAGGACAGCTTTTATGTCCAAAATCATTTGTGTTGCAAGGGGTGTTTTTGTAGTATATTTCATGGAGTGTCTGTGCAGCTAAGCCTGAAGGGACCATCCCATGAATCATGCACTAATCACCACTGTCAACTTCCAGAGATACATGTGGCTCACTGCTTGAAGATTTTGGTACTTCGGAATGACATGCTTTGGGTTGTCAGTTGGTACTCACATCATGTAGCAGCTAAAGGTGAAGGTGGGACATGAAAGCTGTATCAGGAATGATTGCCCTTAAAGCAAGAGGATTGTCTCATTCAGTAAATCTCAAATTTAGGTTCTTTTTCTCTGTCTCCCCATGTATTCATTCTCTCATGCCTCATTAAGCCTCTCCTAAGAGAGGATAGAGGCACTAAGGCCATTGCTTATGCTGGCAGAAATGGAGAGCTACTCCCAGGGCAGCCAGAACATATATTAACATAGATAATGTTAATTATTGATCTGAAAGTCTTAGCTTAATCTTCTGCTTTGTTTTACTTTCCTTGTTATAGGTGACTGAGTTAATAATCCTGACATAGACAATTCAATGGTTGACTTTAGAGTTTGAGAAGTCTGGGTCTTCTGCATCCTCAATTAGTGCTACTTACACTGAGGGTAATGTCTCTTTAAATGCCCTAAGCACTTTCTTTGCTTTTTAAAAAAATATATTTTTATTGATTTTGTTAAATATTACCCAATTACATGTAAAATATTAACAATCATTTAAAAAAATGAGTTCCAAATACCTCCTTCCTCTTACCTCACCATTAACCTCCTTTAGAAAGGAAGCACTTTAATTTTGATTATACAGGTGAAGTCATGCAAAACATAATTCCATATTACCTATGTTACCAAATAAAATACACACATACACACAAAAAGCAATAAAAATAAAGGAAGTTTTTAAAAAGTATGTTTCAATCTGCACTCAGAGTTCATCAGTTCTCTTTCTGGAGGTGAATAACATTTTTCATCATGAGTACATCAGAATTTTCTTGGGTCATTGCATTGATCAGAGAAATGAAGTCTTTCACAGTTTATCATCCTTACAATATTTCTGTTACTGTGTACAAAGTTCCCCTGGTTCTTCACACTTCACTTTCTATGAGTTCATATGAGTCTTTTATGAAATTGTAGTAATTTTATTTTTGTTCTCTTGCTTTATGGTGCTCTTTTTCATTGTTAATCAACCAGGGCTTAATTTTCACTTTACCATCTTAGCCAGAAGACTCAAGTCTTAGAATCTTATTCAAAATGGTTTCAAATAGAAAATGGAGGTGAAAATATATTGCTCACACATATCTACAGAGATAGATGCTAAAGTGTATAAAAATAAGAATAGAAATTGAGAAATTCAATAATCCACTGGGGACAAAACCAAAGAAAGGATCCAACTCTATAATACATGACCTGAGATAACTTTACACATAATAATAGCTAACACATATACAATATTGCCATGGGCCAGCATTGTGCTAAGTTGTATTTTCATTTTTGATTCTCACAACAACCCTGGGAGGTAGGTGCTATTATTATACTTGTTTTATAGTTGAGGAAACTTAGGCAAGTAGAGGTAAACAACTTGCCCAGGGTCACACAGTCAGTAAGTGTCTGAGGTCAGATTTGAACTCAGGTCTCCCCAGTTTCAGGCCTTGCGATCTATCCACTGTACCTTATTGGCACAAACTTCAAATAAGAGTAAAAATGAACTAGAGCTCCTAAAGTAAGGAAGACAATTTTAATTACATAGCTATGTTTCCATATAGTCCTACTCTGATGCCTAATTTGGTATGAAAGTGACCCTGGTTTTTTTAAGGCTATTCCAGGTTTTGCCCAAAATTAAGTTACAATCAGCTTGTTGAAGACTAGCATCTTTAAAGAGAGAAAGGTTCATCAGTAGTAGGATGGCTATTTGTTGATGAGATTTTTTGTCTGTAGTAACCTCCCCAAAAATGGGAAATGCAAGCTGTCCTTCAGTTCCATGCAGCCTCATTCTATTTGCAGTGATGCAGCAGAATAGCAGAAGATGCAAGAGAGAACAGTAAGAATTATACAGATTTTTAACTTCACCTGATACTCTTGAATAAACTGGGAAAATGTCTTCTGCTACAAGCTAGTTTATATTCTCTCATTTTTAAACTGTAAATTTACAAGCTTATAAAATCACTATTAAGGGTATTGTAATGTACTAATAGTATGACATTAAAAATGAATACAAATATATGTTCAAACCTTGTGTAGAAGTTGCTGTGCTGCTCTCAGCCAACAGTCACCTCTATGTTGAGCTGCCAGCTGAACTTTGCACTCACCAACTGTTCTAACTTCTGGCTTAGCAGCTCCAAGACACTCATCGAGCACATATGCATTTCTCTCCTCTTGCTCTCTGGTTCACATGCATATTTATTTGCATCTCACTCTCATCACTCCACTTCCCCCTGTAGTGCTTAAACATTTGGCAGAAGGTCTTTCATGGGGCACTGGAACACCAAAACAAACTGAATTCTTCTTAACAAACTGAGTTCCCCTTAGAATGTACATTAACAGTCTATAGAGACCACAGATTCTCTAGCCTTCTAGGAAATTCTTCCAAAGTGTCTGTGATCCAACACATGTATGCACACACACGCACACACACACACACACACACACACACACACACACACACACACATGCACATACAATGATTTATCATGTTATTGGAGTAGGAAACTCTTGAAATAGGACACTGTCTTTACCAAAGCAGATCTACAACTTATATTCTTAAAGAGTGGCCTAGAAATTGGGTAATTTATTTTATTTATTTATTTAAGTTTTCAACCTTCACTTTTAGAAGATTTTGAGTTCCAGTTTTTCTCTTTCCCTCCCCTCCTCCATCCCCAAGCAATCTGATATAGGCTATACATATACAATCATATTAAACACATTTCCACATTAGTCATGTTGTGGAAGAAGAGTCAGAACAAAGGGAAAAGCCGCAAGAAAAAGAAAATAGTATGCTTTGATCAGCATTCAGACTCCATAGTTCTTTCTCTGGATGTGGGTAGCATTTTCCATCATAAGCCTATTGGAATTTTCAGCTGAGATGAGCCAAGTCTATCAGAGTTGGTCATCACACAATGTTGTTCTTACTGTGTACAGTGTTTTCCTGGTTCTGCTCACTTCATTCAGCATCACTTCATGTAAGTCTTTCCAGGTTTTTCTGAAATCTGCCTTAGAGCAGGGGTTCTTAACCTTTTCTCTGTCCTGAATCCTTCTTTCGGTCTGATGAAATCTATGGACCCTTCCTCAGTGTTTTTAAAGGCACAAAATAAAACAGGATAACAAAAGAAACCAATTATATTGAATTATAGTTATATATATGTGTGTGTGTGTATGTGCATATATATACTTTTGTATATGAGAAATGAGGTCTTTATCAGAAAAAACTTGCTTCAAAATGTTTTCACAGTTACTATTGCTATTGCTATATATAAATATTATTCTATTTCCCTCCATCCTCTTCCTCCTAACCCCATTTATTCTATTTTCTCTCTCCTTTAGCCCTGTCCCTCCTAAAAAGTGTTTTGATTCTGATTACCCCTTCACCCGATCTGCTTTCCCTTCTATCACCCCCACCCTTCTCTTACCCTTCCCCTTCTATTTTCCTGTAGGGTAAGATAGATTTCTATACTCCTTGCCTGTTTATCTTGTTTCCCAGTTACAGGTAAAAAACAATTCTTAGTATTCATTTTGATAACTTGGAGTTCCAAATTCTCTCCCATCCCTCCCCACCCACCCTCATTGAGAAGACAAGCAATTAGATATAGGCTATACATGTGTTTATGCATAACACTTCCATAATAATCATGTTGTGAAAGACTAACTATATTTTCCTTCATCCTATCCTGCCCCCATTTATTCTATTCTCTCCTTTCACCCTGTCCCTCCTCAAAAGTGTTTGCTTCTGATTAGCCTTCCTCCAATTTGACCTCCCTTCTATCACCCCTCCTTTCTTATCTCCTCCCCCCCCATTTTCCTGTAGGGTAATATAGCTTTCCATACCCAATTAAGTGTGTATGTTATTCCCTCCTTAAGCCAATTCCAATGAGATTAAGATTCATTCATTCCCTCTCATTTTTCCCCCTCCCACTCCACTATAAAAGCTTTTTCTTTACTCTTTTATGTGAGATAATTGACCCTATTCTACCTCTCCCTTCCTTCTTCTCCTAGTACATTCCTCTTTTACTCCTTAATTTTTTTTTTTTTTTAGATATCATCTCTTCATATTCAACTCACCCTGTGCCCTCTATATATCTTCCTTCCAACTGCCCTAATAATGAGAAAAGTCTGATGGGTTACAAATATCATCTTTCCATGTAGGAATGCAAACAGTTCAACTTTAATAAGGCCCTTATGATTTCTCTTTCCTGTTTACCTTTTCATGCTTCTCCTGAGTCTTGTATTTGAAAGTCAATTTTTTGTATTTATCTCTGGCTTCTCAAGAATGCATTAAATTCCTCTGCGTCATTGAATATCAATTTTTCTCCCTCATTGATTACACTGAGTTTTGCTAGGTAGGAGATTGTCTAGCTCTTTTGACCTCCAGAATATCATATTCTAAGCCCTCTGGTCCTTAATGTAGAAGCTGCTAAAGCATGTGTTATCTTGATTGTGTTTCCACAATACTTGAATTGTTGCTTTCTGGCTCCTTGCAATATTTTCTCCTTGACCTGGGAACTCTGGAATTTGGCTATAATATTCCTGGGAGTTTTCCTTCTAAGATCTCTTTCAAGAGGTGATTGTTAAATATTTTAAATTTCTATTTTACCTTCTGGTTCTAGAATTTCAGGGCACTTTTCCTTGATGATTTCTTGAAAGATGATGTCCAGGTTCTTTTTTTTTTTTTTATCATGACTTTGAGGAAGTCCAATAATTTTTTAAAATTTTCTCGCCTGGATCTGTCTTCCCAGTCAGTTATTTTGCCAATAAGATGTTTCACATTGTCTTCTGTTTTTTTTCCCTTCTTTTAGTTTTCTTCTATACTTACCTGATTTCTCACAGAGTCATTAGCTTCCATTTGCTCCATTCTAATTTTTAAGGAATTATTTTCTTCAATGAGCTTTTGGGCTTCCTTTTCCCTTTGGCCCATTCTGCTTTTTAAGCCATTCTCCTCATTGACTTTTTGGACCACTTTTGCCATTTGGTCAAGCTTATTTTTAAGGTGCTCTTTTCTTCAGTATTTTGGGAGTCTCCTTTAGTAAGCTGTTGACTTGTTTTTCATAATTTTCTTGCATCACTCTCATTTCTCTTCCCATTTTTCCTATACTTCTCTTACTTGATTTTCAAAATACTTCTTGAGCTCTTTCATGGCCTGGACCAATTCCTTTTTTCTTAGAGGCTTTGGATAAAGGAGCTTTGACTTTGTTGTCTTACTATGAAGGTATATTTTCATCTTCTTTGTCACCAAAGTAAGTTTCTATGGTCTGAGTTTTGCTCATTTCTACAGCCAATTACTTCACTTTTTAACTCTTTGTTAAGGTAGGGATCTGCTTCCGGTTTTGAGAGTGTACTGTCCCAAGCTTCAGGGGTTTTGTGCAACTGTTCTCAGAGATGCTTCTAGGGACCTGTAAGTTTTCAGCTCTTCCAAAGTGGTATGATTTAAGAGGTGATTCCACATCTCCTGGCCTATGCTCTTGTCTGTGAGTGACCACAAGTACTCGTTTCTGCCCTGGAACTGTGCAGAGGGTTCCCCCTTTACTTCTGCCACAAGCTCTGCTATGCCAGTGCTCCTCCTTACCCAAAGACTGCTGCCCAGGACTGCAACTCAGGTACCAGTAAGGATAAATCAACAGATTCCTACCTCAGTGCCAGCAAAGAGACCACTATAATCTCCTTCTAATCAGTTGTTCAATCCCCTTGCTGTTTGTGGGTAAGAACTCTGGAAGCAACCCCTGCAGCTGCTGCTACAGCTGCTGCCACTGCTCTGGCGCCATGCTGGGAACAGTGCTCTTCTCTCACTGAGGTCTGACAGACCTTTCCTACTGACCTAAGTTGTCTATTTTTTTTGTGGATTGAGAAGTCTGGAAACCACCACAGCTGCTAGTGATTCAGTACCCTGAGGCCTGCTCCAGGTTTGCGAGGTCCAGGTCTGTGTTGGTGTGCTTTACACTAGACTGTGCTCCTCTCTCAGCCTAATGCAACAGACCTTTGCTATTGAACTTTCAGGTTATCTTGGGCTGGAAATTTGTTTCACTGTCTTTTTGTGGATTCTGCTGCTCTAGAATTTGATTAGCATCATTTTTACAGATATTTGGAGGAGTTTGAGGGAGAACTGAAGCAAGTCTCTGACTTTACTCTGCCATCTTGGCTCAGCCTTCATAACTGGGTAATTTAGTATCTTCTCCAGGATCTCACAACAAGTAAGTTCTAGAAGCAAGAGTTGAACCAGGACTTCCTGGCTTTGGGATCAGTTGTATATAGAAACAGTAGCCCAGAAAAGGATTGCAACTGATCGTAAAATTGTACATTGAAAAAATTGTACCTGACTACTGGGGAACAAGCTCTAGGAGTTCAGCAAATTAAGCATCCAAGAGAGACTTCCCTGTGAGAAGCAAGCTCAGATGAGCCACTCATCCAGTTGATATGCATGCTTTATGAGAACTGAGCTTATCCTAGCAGTAGTGAACACATTCCTCAACAATGCTACATCCTGCAGTGAACTTTGTCACTACCCTGAGAAGACATTGAGGTCCTGCAATTCTTGAAGTATTGATTGCCTTGATAATATATCCCTCACACATTTGCAGTATGACCATTATACTTTAAATTTCACTCCACTCTCCCTGTCATTGATTGTGAGTAATTAGGTAAGAGTATATCTTGGATTTTTGTTTTGGGGGGGAGGGAAGGGAAGGAATGTTTCATACCAACTCTTCTTATATAAGAGTTAATTGAGTTTCTTGGATGATTTTTACTGGGAAACACATGGGTGAGGGCTCACAAAACACAATATTAGCAATAGGCAACAGTTACTCACTGGAATTCAGGTTTGCTGCCACCCTGTGAGAATCCTCAAGAAAACTGTCAGTGGAAGTAGAGGTAGTGGCCTCAAAGTTAGGTTGCATATACATACACACAAACAAAATATATACATACATACATTAACACACACACATATATGTCACACACATTGTGCATATATTTTAAATTTTTATTTAATTTTTAATTTATAGAATAAAACAAGCATTTCTATAACATAGTATAATAAGAAAAAGTTGATTGCACGTGAAACTGCAAATCTGTTATGCACAATTTGTTATTCCTTTCAAATACATAAGGTTATCATATAACATTTTCACCTTTTTATCCTCTCCCCAATTTAGAGATGGCTACATTACACACACACACACACACACACACACACACACACACACACACACACACACACACAGGCAAAGATAGAGTATTATATTCATTTGCTGCTGTCAATTGTATGTCTATTGTATTTATCTGCCTTTTTCTTAGTAACAGATAATTTTGACAATTGCTACTTTATTTTAAGATCTGGTACTGCAAAACCTTCTTTACATTTTTCATTATTTCCTTTGATATTCTTGATTTTTTGTTCTTCCAAATGAATTTATTTTCTTTCTAATTCCATAAAATATGTTTTGGTAATTTAATTGAGATGCTACAGAATACGTAAATTAGGTAAAATTGTCATTTTTTATAATATTAGCTTTGCCTACTCATGAACAATTAATATTTTTCCAACTATTTTAAGCTTATTTTATTTGTATAAAAAGGTGTTTTTTTTTAATAGATTAGTCCTTGGGTTAGTTTTTGCCTGGAGTACTCCCCAGTATTTGGTACTGTCCAGAGTTATTTTAAGTGGAATATCTCTTACTATTTTTTTCTTGCAGAGTTTTATTTGTGATGCAGGAATTTTGATGATTTATATTTTCTATATTTATATTTATTGAGGTTTTACTGTATCTTGTGCTACTTTGCTAAAATTATTAATTGTTTCAACTAACTTTTTAGTTCAATTGTTGGGATTTTCCAAGCATATCATCATATCATCAGCAAAAGAGATAGTTTTAGTACCTCATTCTCTATTCTGATTCTTTCTATTTCTTTTTCTATTCTTATTGCTATTGCTAGGATTTCAATATAATACTGAATAATATTGGTGACAGTGGGCATCCTTATTTCATGCCCAATCTTACTGGGAAGGCTTCTAGCTTATCCCCATTACAAATAATGCTTGCTTATGGTTGTAAATAAATATTTTCTCCCAACTTAAGGAAAATCCATTTGTATCTATGCTTTCAAGTATTTTAATAGAAATTATTGTTGCAAATATTAAAAGCCTTTTCAGCATCTATTGATATATATTTTTTTTACTTTTATTATTAATATAATAAATTATGTTAATAGTTTTCTTATGTTAAACCATCCCTACATTCCTCATACAAATTCCACTTAGACATAATGAATAATATTTGTAATATAATTGGTGTAGGCTTTAAGCTAATGTTTTACTTGTGATTTTTGCATCCTTATTCATTAGTAAAATAGTGCTATAGTTTCTTTTTCTATTTTTGCTCTTCCTTATTTAGGTATATGATATCATACTATGGTATATGATACTATATTAGGTATAATATCATATTTATTTCCTAAAAGGAGTTTGGTAAGATTCTTTCTTTGCAGATTATTCTAAATTACTTATTTAATAATGGAATTAGTTGATTTTTAAAATATTTGATAGAATACACTTGTAAATCTGTTTAGTCCTGGTGCTTTTTTCTTAGGAAGCTCATTTATGGCCTATTCAATTTCAATCCATATGTTCTTAAATGTTGTATGAGATTATGTCACCAAAGCAGATATATATATATATATATATATATATATGTGTGTGTGTGTGTGTGTGTGTGTGTGTAGATATATGCACATATATACACATACATATATATATACACATATGTATACACACAAACATATATATGGATAGGTCAAGCTGTAGATAGATAGATAGATAGATAGATAGATAGATAGATAGATAGATTGATTGATTGATTGATTGATCAAGCTCCAATATTCCTCCATTCATGACAAAGAGCCTAGGTTGATAATAATATCATCCTGTCTGGGAATCTGGAATCTATCATATTCAGTGCATAAAACTATATCTCTTTCTCTTAGATTTGACTCTAAAGTGGAATTAGTGCATTTTTCCAATCAACTAATGGATAACATTCTAGTATTGTACTGCTTACATCCTTGTTCCAAGTCTCTAACACTGTGAACTACATGTATTCCTTGAATCACTAATTCTATGAAGTCTAGTTAATCCCAAAGGGAACAAGGCTTGCACAGACACTATGAAACTCACATCATGCCATTCATTGTTCTCATCTGTATCAAGGTTATATTTTATATAATACTGGTAAACAGGTTCTAAGGTAAAAAGGCAAATTGCTCAGGTTGAGCATGATGCAAAAATACTTAAAAAAAAGAAAAGAAAAAGATAAACAAGTTATCAAAACTGAATTTAGAACAATTATAAAGTCATCAGGGACATATCCTTGTCAAGATTTCTCAGTAGAGTGAGAAATCATTTGAAGATAACACAAAGTCAGCCAGGAATAAAACACTGACCACCAAATCTAGAAGGACTAGGGGGAGGGAGTTGCTGATGGGGAAACTTCTGCTTTAAAATATCTGCAGGCTCAGATTCTTACAATCTAGCCAGTGCTCAGATTCTTATAATCTAGCCAATAGCTCACTAATGTTCAGACTCCTTAAGAGTCTGCCCAATATGATCGATGTTCTAATAAATCTTGTCTTTGCCTGAAAGAAAGCTTAGATTGAATTCTTTGAGGCAGGACCCGTGTGTTATAATTTTGGGGTCTCAGCACCCCTAAGCCCTTAAACCTCAACATTTTGATGGCCTATATGGGGAAACCGCCTAACCCCAAGTTCGTCTCCAGCCAAGACTAGAAGTTGTATAAGCCTCCTCACCCCTTTTCTTGCTCTGCAGTTGGGGTTGCTCTCCAAGCACCAAGGCTTGTAGGTGCTTTTCAAGGAGACAGTTATGAGGCTGTCTCAAACTCAGGGTGATGTTCTCTGGCTCTTAGTCCACTGCTTCAGTTTGAGGCCAAGGACCTGGGTACACCTTCCACAACATAGAGGACAAGGACAGACTCCCTATCTGGAAGTGTATGCCCAATTCTCTCAATTCTCTTGACACTAGAGAATTGGGGAAAACTGCAGTTGTTTTTTGGTTCCCTAAGGCTTACTTACTGTCCTCTACTCTCCTGAATCCTCCTTAATGGAGGTTACAGAGAAAACTTAGAACAGCTAAAGAACACCTTAGCAGATTCTGGAGGTTTTGTGATTGATCATTAAGTAATTTTGAAACTCCTCCTTACAACCCTGGTCACTCCTTTCTCCCACACCCTTCCCTTGAGTCAAGAGGGTATCTGTTAAACTCTCTCATAGGAGAAGAGAGTTTCACTCTGTATCCCTCACCTTTAATTTCATCCTTCCCCCTAAGGAAAGGAAGGAGGGGGGAGGGGCAGCATGGGCCCCCTGGCAATGACTTTGGGGCCTCGGGCAACCTTTGCCTGGAAGCATCACCCATGTTCTGCACATCCTGCTCAAGGTAAAGAAGCTAACCTCTGAACTTGGGTAAGCACGCTCTTTTAAATCTGTAATTTTAACTATTAATGATGACATGTTGATTCTCTGTATAAAGTAATTTGGAGATGAATTTGACACAATTGAAATCACCTGATTGGTAATGGATTTGTTTCAAGTTTCAAATTGGTGAACTTGTATCAGTTATGTCAAGCTACTTTTCATAATTTGGTTACTGCTAAAATAATTTGGCTATTGTTGGTCATTTATTTATTTATTTATTTTAATGTGTAAGCTTGCCAAAAAGCTTGTTTGGGTTTTGCCTTGCTGAGAATTTTCAAGTATGTAGGAATAATCTCCGATTGGCTTTTTATACCAGGACACATTTAAATTTAAGATGTAAATTCTGGAAAAGTTTTTTTTTCCCCTAAGTTCTGATTAGTGAAACTTGCTGTTTGAGGTTAAAAAAAAAGTCATGATTTTAATTTTAGTTGTCTAATGGATCATAATAATCCATCGATAAATCAATAACCCACAATCTGAGAAATGCCACAAGCTACTCAGACGGAATGTGATACTGATGGGGATGCCAGCATCAGGAAAAGCTGAGAGGACAATTTTACCCTCAATCTAAGATGGTATTCTCCTGGCTCAGTTTCCCCATTATGTTCCTTTGAAAAGGAATATTACCTACCTGGCTATTCCTGAATCTGGCTTATGAGGTGGATTTGATACTGCATGGTTGGAAAACTGAATTATCTGAATCCAAACAGAGCTTAAGGATGTTTTATTCTGTCATTTGGGTCCTGCAGTCTTTTCGGTCATATTTGTATTTTCCAAACTACAGGTCATTCACCTACAGTTGGTAGCAAACAGTGGGTACCAGCCAATGTTCCCCCATCATTCCCTAGATGCAGCCTGTGCTCCATTCCAGTCAACCTCCTCTTTGGGACCCCCTTGAGGCAGGGACAGCTCTATGCCCCTTGCCAGAAGGAAGCAGTTTCAGAAGCTAAGATCTTTGCCTCTTATCCCAAAAGAATTTGTGTCCCATTTATTTGAAGGGGGAATGATGAGGATGGGATCTATACCCCTAAAAGGAAAAACCCTGGACTTTCCCACATGACCAACTCTCTGGTATTCACTTAAGGCTATAGTCCCATAAACGAGCCTTTCATTGTGGCTGTGCCCAATCTCTGTTACCCTTAACCTAGCCTGGACCTCCATTGTCTTATTTCCCTATGGCCCACTTCTCACCCTTAATCCTAGCTTGGCTCCATTTTTCCTTGGCCAAAGGTCTCTTACATTCTATTACCTCACACTCCCTCCTCCCCCAGACTACTTGGCCACTCTAAGATTTCTCCCACAGTCTTTCTGTATATGAGATCCATCTTGTCTCCATCAAGGTGGTAACATACAATCTAGCCACTGCTCAGATTCTTATCATCTAGCCAATAGCTCGCTAACATTTAGACTCCTTAAGAGTCTATTCAATATAACTGATGTTCTAATAAACCTTCCTTGTCTTTGGCTGAAAGAAGGCTCAGGTTGAATTCTTTCAGAGAGGACCCATTTGTTATGATTTTGGGGTCCCAGCACCCCTAAATCTCAACAGCAAAACTGCCAAGATGCTATTGAAATATATGAAATCTGACATCATGGTGGTATGAAATAGCTACTCTTCTCCATGACGTTGTTGAGTAGAAAGAAATCTGTAATAGAGGCCTTCAAAAGGGCTAACAAAGAATAGAAGGGAGATTTAAAACACGAAAAAGAAATTCAGAAAACAGAATTCAAGAAAGAGAATATGTACTAATGTTAAATACTTGATATAAGTGTATCTATTTTATAAGAAGGGTTCATTTTAGGAATGAATAACTTAGTAAGTACCTGTTGATTGCATAAATGTATATAACTTTTAAACAAGTTGATTTACTTAGTAATAAACATAATCAGAGTACGTGTATACACTATATATACATATATGTGTGTACGTATATATATATATATATATATATATATACGTACACACACACACACACACACTCAAAATTGAGAATTAGAAGTTAAGGATTCATAAAATCCTTGCTTATAATTTGTTCTCTGACATGAAATAATGCATCCCTCACAGGAGACCTGCCATTTGTCCTGTGTTTCCTCATTCCTTTGTTATAATCTGTACCTTGTCTATCCACTCTAAGCAAGCAAAACTCCACTTTCTAATCCAAAGTGCAATAATTCCCAGATTCCTTCAAAGGAGTCCCTTTGCCCATATTTTGAGTTTTAGCCCTAGGCTGGGCAGAGGATAGAATGAATTTCATATTCCTGTCTTTAACTTAAATTCTTCCTGACTTAGGTTATGCAAAATCACCTATCCCTTTACAGCCATAGTCCATTATTCCTCCATCCCCTAAAAAAATATTTGACTTTCATGAAGAAAACTTACCTACAATAAACATGGAAAAAGGATTAAAGTTGAATACAACAACCTATATTTCCCCAGTGGATATGTTACCTGTGGTTAATGCTTATACTATCAGACTGACAGAGCCTCCAAACTAGGCTAGAGATGAAAAACAATAACAACAACAACAACAACAAACTATATTGAAATCATACCACAGCTGTGGTGAATAGCAATGAATCCTTTCCATCCCCACCTTATTGCTCTAATCAGTATTAAGAAAGTACTACCGCATAGTCACTCCTCCTTAGAAAAATATTGGTAAGAAAGTGCAGATATTATCTATTCCATTTAAGAGGGCAGAAGCTAACAAAAGTAACTGGTTATTTGAGGAGCTTTTCTTTTTTTATCTTTATTGCATCATTCTAATTTCTGTAAGTTTTATAGCTATACAACATAAGAGTATAACATAAAATTGTGTACATACATAAGCACACATAAATATCATATATGACATATGCATATGATATAGATATAGATATACAGGGCATAGGCACAATTTTAGTTTTTGATTGGCAGATAAGATCAAAAAATTTGGAGACTACTAGTTTACTGAATAAGCATCCTTTTTCTACTTCTTTCTTTTCTATGTGGATAGTTAAGCCAAACTCATTATTATGAAATCACAACAATAATAGCTAGCATTTATATGGAACCTTAAGGTTTGCAAAGTTCTTTGCAATTATCTCATTTTATCCACACAACAACCCTGTGAAGTAGATAGCATTATTATTCCCATTTTACAAATGAGAAAACTGAGGTAGACAGAGGTTAAATTATGTACTAGTCACATAACTATTAAGTGTAGGAGACAAGATCAAAATTCAGGTCTTCCATACTCAGGTTCTGTATATTCTGAAATATTCTAGTACTTTGTGCAATCATGACAATGCCCCTTGCAAACATGGAGAAACTCATTATCTCTGCAGAATTCTATTTCACTTTGGACTTGATGCACAGTCTCCTCCATGACAGTGGAAAATGATATTTGGTGGGAATAATCTGCATATAAATGACCACAGAATTATCAATTGGCTATCTCTATTGCTATATATTTCAAAAATATTTTAATTTTAATTTAATATTGTTTTAGCAAAGTAGCAGGATATTAAGTAAATCCCCACAAATCGTCAACATTCCTCTATATTATAAACAAAACCCTGCAAGAAGAGATAGTAAGAGATACTCCATTTAAAATAACTCTAGACATTATAAAATATCTGGGAATGCACCTGCCGAAATAAACCCAGGATCTGTATGAATAAAATTATTTTTATATTATACAAATAAAATCAGATTTTGAGAAATATTAATTTTTCATGGGTAGTTAGGGCTAATGCAATATAATTTTTTAGGCAGTCAGGGTTAAATGGCTTGCCCAGTATCACACAGGTAGTAAGTGTCTGAGGCTGAATTTGAACTCAGATCCCCCTAACTCCAGGGTTGGTACTCTATCAATTGTACCACCTAGGGGCCCCTAAATAACGATTTTACCTGAACTAGTTTATACATTCAATGGAATCTTAAGGAGACTTTTCTAAGGGCTCAGAGGCCTGTAACTTGAGGTTAATAGACCCAGTGATGGTACCAGATATTTTTAGAGGAGTTGGCACTGTCATGCAAAGCATGGGTGAGGAGTGAGTAGAAAATTCCAGGGTTAAGTGAAAACAAATGTCAAAGGCATAAAACAAGTGATGTAGAGTAGTTTTTAAGTAACTGCAAATAGGCCAGTGTAGCTCTATCACAGTATGTGTGAAAAGGAGAGAGGTATAAAAAGAACTGGAAAAGTTGGAATTAAGCTATTATAAAGACTTATAAAGATAATGTTGCTGTTCTGTAAATATTTTCCTGGTTCTGCTCACTTTACTCAGCATCAGTTCATTCAAGTCTTTGCAGGTTTTTCTGAAGTCTGCCTGCTCATCATTTCTTATGGAACAAGAGTATTCCATCACATTCATATACCATAACTTCTTTAGCTATTCCCCAATTGATAGGCATGCCCTCAATTTCTAAGTCTTGGCCACCACAAAAAGAACTGTTATAAATGTTTTTATACATGAGGGCCCTTCTCTTTGCGATACAGACCTAGAAGTGGTATTGCTGGGTCAAAGGGTATGCCCAATTTTATAGCCCTTTGATCATAGCTACAAATTGTTCTCCAGAATGGTTGAACCAATTCACACCTCCACCAAAAATGGATTAGTGTTCCAATTTTCCCACATCTTCTCCAACATTTTTCAATTTCCTGTTTTATCATGTTAGCCCATCTGATAGATGTGATGTGCTACCTCAGAGTTGTTTTAATTTGCATTTCTCTGATCAATAGTGATTTAGAACATTTTTCCCATATGACTATAGTTAGCTTTAATTTCTTCATCTAAAAACCGCCTGTTCATATCCTTTGAGCATTTATCAATTGGGGAATGACTTCTATTCTTATAAATTTGACTCAGTTCTCCATAGTTGGGTTTTCTTTTTTTTAAATGAGGCCTTTACCAGAGACACTGGTTGTAAAAAAATGTTTCCCAGCTTTCTGCTTCCCTTCTGATCTTGATTGCATTGGCTGTGTGCAAATCCTTTTTAATTTAATATAATCAAAATTATACATTTTGCATTTCATAATGTTTTCTGTCTCTTATTTGGTCATAAATTCTTACCTTCCCCAAAGATCTGACAAGTAAAATACTTGTTGCTCTCCTAATTTGTTTATAGTACCACCTTTTATGTCTAAATCATGCACCCCTTTTAACTTTATCTTTGCATAGAGTGCAATATATTGGTCTATGCATAGTTTCTGCCATAACTGTTTTCCAGTTTTCCCAACAGTTTTATCTTAAATAATGAGTTCTTATACCAGAACCCTGAGTCTTTGGGTTTATCAAAAAGTAGATTACTACAGTCATTGACTACTGTGTCTTGTGTACCTAACATATTCCACTGATCCCTCACTCTATTTCTTAGTCAATACTGAATAGTTTTTATGATTGCTTCTTTGTAATATAATTTAAGATCTGGAATGGCTAGACCACCTTTCCTTGCATTTCTTTTCATTAATTTCCTTGATATTCTGAAACTTTTGTTCTTCCAGATGCATTTTGCTATTATTTTTTTTCTAGTTCTATAAAACAATTTTTTTTTGGTAATTTGATTGGTATAGCATTAAATATGTAAATTAGGTATCATTATCATTTTTACTATATCAACTCAGCCTACCAATGAGAAACTGATGGGGTTTTTTTCCAGTTATTTACATTTGACTTTATTTGTGTAAAAAGTGTTTTGTAACTGTGCTCATGTAGTTCCTGGGTTTATCTTGTTGGGGAGACTCCCAAATATTTTATATTGTCTATACTTATTTAAATAGAATTTGTCTTTCTATTTCTTGCTGTTGTACTTTGTTAGTAATGTGTAGAAATGCTGATGATTTATGTGGGTTTATTTTATATCCTGCAACTTTGCTAAAGGTAATTATTTCAAGTAGTTTCTTAGTTGATTCTTTAAGATTCTTTAACTATACCATCATATCATCTGCAAAGAGTGATAGCTTTGTTTCTTCATTGCTTATTCTAATTCCTGAAAGATCAGCCTATTAAGGAGGACTCTGGCAAGAATCTTGCTGGCAATGACTAAGAGAGAGAAGCTTCTATGTGATTATGACAGGACAACCTATTTCTCTTTCCTTTACAAGGATGAATAATGGAGACATCCTTGAACTCCTCTTTCCATGCAACCCAGAAAATTTTAGTTAGCTTTTGTATGAGCAGTAGACCCCCTGTCTTGTAAATCTCAACTGAAATAGAATCAGCATAAGGAGCTTTACAAGAGGAGCCTCATGACATTCAAAACCTTTTCTTCAGTTGAATTACAGCTAGAGAGGGATTGAATTTAACCTGAGGTATATGGTCAATGGCTTTAGCACTGATTAATAATAGTCCATTGAGAACACTATAGAACCCGTCTTTCCAGAATTATGTCCTTATGAAGGTGGCTCCATCAGCACTGAATAGTTGAGATGCAACAAACATCTTTGGTCCATAAATAGCCTTTAAAATATCATAAAATTAATTTGGATTGTGATTATCAGTATAAAACTGAATTTACATTGCCTTTTACTGAGCCAAGAATTCTGCACTGCTTTACTGCTGATAGAATTAAATGCTGCCTTCTTAGAGACAGACAGACTATGCTGCTAGTAAACCCTATGATGTTCTTGTTTTTCATTTAGCGGCATCTGAATTTCTCCATCATTTTCATCAAACTAATCTTGATGTTTATGAGTGTCCCATCCCTGATGAGTAAAATGAAATATTGTACACCAAGTCTCTGAAAACTGCTCACTCCTTTTCCACTATACTGCTGCCAACCACATGTTGGCTTAGCTTTCGCTCCAAATTAACAACAAACTGTTCATGATCAGAGAAGTGCTTTGCTCTGTTGACATAAAGTTTTCTGGTAGTTTTCTTGACTTGAGGTCACCACTTTTGTTGAATGCAAATGTTTAGCTTGTGAGGGATAAGTCTATGATTGGTCAACAACTCAGCACTGCATATCACCTTTGTCACTCTCATATACATCTGTCGGTTCTCCTTCCAATAACATAATCTATTAAATGTCAGTGGTTGCTGAGAGGGTGTATCCATAAAGTTTTATTGTGTTTAGGTGAATGGAGGAAAGTGTTCATGATGAGAAGGTCATAAGACTCACCAGTCTTCACTAGTAAGTGGCCATTACTACTGCTTTTTCCTATTCCATTTCTCTCAAAGATTCCTTACGATATGTGATAGTTTGTGCCAACTCTGGTGTTAAAATCACCCAGAATTTTAAGCTTTTCCTCTTTTGACACCTTGATGATGAGAGTCTCCATGTTTTCATAATTTTTTAAAACCTCATCAGTGTTTGTCATGGTGGGAGTATACACACTGATGATGGTGGCATGGCACTTTCCTGCAACTGGCAAATGCATTTTTATGAGCTTGTCATTCACTCCTTTTGGGAGTTATAAACTTATTGACTAGATTATATTTGATTACAAAACATGCCAGATTCATGGCACTCCCTATCATTGTAGCCACTCCAGAAAAAAAAATGCAAGTCCAGCTCTGACATCTTCATTTGCCTTCTTGTTTCAATCAGGGCTTCTATTTTGATGTGATACCTGATGAGTTCACTCACAACAAGGGCTTTCAGGTCTTTCAGGTCTACTTTCAGGTGTACTGGATTTCTTGTGTACACATTCCATGTACTAGTGATGAGTGGAACCATCTTCATAAAAGTTTTTATATATACATACACACATATATATGGATGTACACATGCATGCACGCATGTATGTATATACACATATATACACATATGTATGTATATATTTACATATATACACATATATATGTATATGTGTGTGTGTATATACACACACACACACACACACACACACACACATATATAACAATTTTTAGACATCTTTTCTAGCCCCTTCGTGGTGCCAAGAGATGTACAAAGCAATCCTTTAAAAAAGCTGCTAGGCACCCAGGGGGCTGTGGAATCTCACTGCTACTTTAATCCAGAGAGAAAACAACATTATGGCTTGGGCCACCTATGTGCAGAGCTCCCAGTTTATCCATTCCTGTTGCTTTTTCACTTGCCTGTCACCACAGGATTTTGAGGAAGGTAAAAAGAGTGAAATGGCATGGATGATGTCTTCTGACTTGAGCACAAATTGGATTTAAGTGAGGGAGAATTGCTCAAAGTCTTTGACCTCACTCTCTGTTCCAGAATCATTGGAGTTTAGTAGCAATATATATATATATATATATGTGTGTGTGTGTGTGTGTGTGTGTGTGTGTGTGTATGTATATGTATGTATATGTATATATAATATATGTGTGTATATATGTATATGTATGTATATATGTATGTATATGTATGTATATGTATATATGTATATATGTATGTATATGTATATATAATATATGTATATATGTATATATGTATATATACATACATATATACATATGCATATATGTGTATCCATATCAATATGCACATGTATATACACACATATACATATATGTATATATACATATATAAAGATATATGTATATATACATATATGTGTGTGTTTATATATATATCTAGATATCTATATCTATATCTATCTATTATATATAATATATATGTGTGTATGTATATGTATGTATGTATGTATGTATGTATGTATGTATGTATGTATGTATGTATGTATGTAAAGATGACTGGCAATAGTTCAGGATTCAGTGAATGACCTTGGCATTTTTGGTCTCTAACCAGGCCTAAGTGCTCCACAGTACCTGATTCAGCCACCTTCACGACCACTGGAACAAATTGTTCTTATTTGCTTATTCTGTGGGGTAAGTTTTCACATGCATGTGTTAGAAATTCTCCTAACTCACTGAGGGGTTTGAGACCCCTCATTTACCCTTAACTTGGTTTAGCCTGTCTTCCAAAATGGATTACATGGGTGTGGCCATAGCTCATGCTGCAGCTTCTTGGAATCACAGATGAGAGTTGGGTGAATTGGGTGGATACCACTGTTGGAAAACAGCCCTTAAAAGGGTTTGGCAGCTCTCACACAAAAGATTCTAGTCTTGCCTGAGCACCCTCAAACCCAGAACCCAGGTTAAAGACATTCAGGATGCCTAAACATCTGCCCATGTGGAGAACTGTCCCTTGGAAACTCATTAGAAGCTGGATTCAATATGGAAGAGAACCAGCAGAGAAAACCATATTCATACAGGGCAGAATGGTCTCAGGATATTCCCTAATATCCAAACCTTTATATAGAAGTACCCTGGTGGCACCAGGGCAGAGGGGCAAGGAAGATAGCAATACAAGGGGTAAGAGTTCAATAGAAACACCACCTTCAGAAAGAATTATTTTTGGACCAATAATAAAATAAATATGAAAAATAATTGGGCATAGATACAAGAAAGATTTTTCAAAAATATTTATTGTGAGAGTTCCAAGGAAAATGGGATGGAAAAAGTCCCATGGACAAGTACTTGATTTGATTAAAAAAAAAAAAACACAAGAAGGAGTCAGCATGTTGGTATACCTGATGAGTTTTTGTCTTTGCCAGGGGCACCAGCTCCTGGAACCTCATTGCCATTTTAGACAATTGAGTTACCCCAAGTCACTTGGGGACAAGGGAGGGCAGACTGGCTAGATTGTGGTAATCTGGAATTAAGTTAAATGAGTCTCAGCTGGCAAGAACTGATGAAGATCTTTCAATGACCTGGAGTAAAGGTAGCTGCCTGCATATGGGTGGCCATAGGATTTCCCCACCTTCTTCTCAAAGATTTTTCAACTGTGATAGCTCCTCTAGCCCCATGTGGGATGCCTGTACCAGCACCCACTAAACTACATATTACTGTGTCATTGCTTAAATAAACTCTGTAATTGCACATTCAATCTCTGAATGTTCTACTGTAACAAAACATAGCATATTTAAATCTCAGCTGAAGATAGTCAGATGTGATATTTGGAGAGAAAGTTGTTCCTGTCTCCAAGTCTAGCACTCTAGATGTATATGTAACAATGTCACACTATTATAAAGGTTTCTAGGAGACAGCTACAATTCCTTAAAGCTTATCTGACTTGTAAATTCCCAAAACTCATTATTAATAGATAATAGTTACAGAAAGAGTAATTAGTGTGAGCCTCCCAGTGAGAGAGACTGATATGCATCATCATTATTAGAATCAAAAAGACAAAGTATCTGTTTTTCTATCTCCTATTCATGTCTCTAATATTCCAAAAATGCTAATGAATTAGTTGGTCCGAAACAGTGAGACAAAGAGGGAAACTTCATATTTTTCAATGAGAATAGACATGCTATTCCACTTTTAATCTGATTTTTAAGAGGCATTGTAAAATTATATAAGGGATTAATTCCTAGGCAGCTAGGTGATACATAACTAGGTCTCAATTAGTGCAAATAATGAATCTTATGAAGTGGTTGCAATATTCAAATTCATACTGAATATTTCCATTGGCCTGGAGTCAATTATCACATTTTATATAATCATAACTTTGAATGTGCTCATTTGAACAAGTATGTGACTACTACACAAGGGTTCATTGGTCTCACTAACTGAGAAATTGGTATAGTGGCTAGAATAGTGCACTTGAATTCAGAAAGACCTCAGTTTAAATCCTGCTTCAGTAAGTAACAAGCTCTGTGACTAGGGGTAAGTTACTTACCTTCTCTCATCCTTAGTTTTCTCATCTGTAGAATTGTGGGGTTGGATATGATGGTCCCTCAAGTTCATTCAAGAATCACTTTGTGCCATTATTTTCAGGCAGCTAGATGGTACAGTAGATATTTGTAAAGCACTCAGCACAGTGCTGAGCACACAGTAGGCACCATATAAATACTTTTCTCCTTTTTATTGTTATTGACATTTATTTGAATAAAAAAGATATTTCTTATAGCTCAAGAGAACAACAAATTAGTTTATTTTTAGATGAGATTATTTGTAGTGGGCCATCACATGCCTTGGCATTTACTTTTCTGTAACAATATGAAAGAGATAATGGTGGAGCATAACAGTTAGGGAGCTAGCCTCAATGTCAGAAAGAGGTGGCTTCATGTCCTGCCTCTGCCACATACTGGCTTTGAAGTGGTAGGCAAATAATGTGATCTCTAAGGGCCCTCAGCTTAGGTGTCAAATAGGTGCTTATCTGCATTGGTAGAAGAAATTCCTCAACAGGAACTGCCCATGCTGACAAAATCATGGATTCAGTTTAGAAAAAAAGTACATACAACATCCATCAACACATTAAGATTTTCCTATTTTTATTATTTAAAAAAATAGTTCAAAGAGAAACAAAAGGGGTGGGAAGCATATTATTAGGCATTTGAAATTTGTTTTATTGGAAAAGAAGTTCCTTGTGTTTCTAGTTTTGCCTAAGAGGGCAAACTGCTTTATAAGGGCATTAGAATATGGCTTTTAAAGCTGGATTCAATTCAATTTAATTGAACCATTTATTTTTCATATACTATGTATGAGACTATGTGCTGGTTCTATCACATGAGTAATGAAAGGCATATGTCTATTAATGGAAGAACTGCTTTTGGATTCCCCCAAGTCAGGATTTTATTGAATTTCTATTATATTTTGTTTGATTGCTTGAGACCTATGAAAACATCAGTATGGGGAATGCCTTTCTTTTAGGCAGATGTGAAATTGGTCAAAATTGAAGTCTTAGGGAGTTGCTTGGGCCACCAAGAGTTTAATTTAAATTCCCTCAACAGATCTTTAGTATTTTGTTGTTGTTATTCATCCTTCATTTTTGAAGAAGACCAATGACATCATGAGTGAATTGTGTGTGAACCAGATTTAAGTAAGGCAGAGTTTCACAAAGTCATCAGCCTCACTGTCTCTTCCAGAGTCATTGAAGTCCAGTGACAAGATGAAAGTCAAGATAATTGGCAATGGCCCATGGCGAGGTTGATGACCTTGGCCTCTTTGATGTCTGACCAGACTCCAAGTGCTAACGTACCTGCTTAAGCCACATTCACGGCTGCTGGAACAAATTGTTCTAATCTGCCCATTCTCCTCAGGGAAGTATTCAAATGCTTAGAGAAGACATCTCCTCAACTCACCCATGAATTTGAGGCCTGCCAGGTACCCTCAGCCTGATTTGGTCCATCTCCTGAGATGGTTTTACTAAGGTGTTGCTGCTACAGCTTCTAAAAGCCACAAGTGAGAGTTGCATGGCAGGTAGAGAACAAAGGTGGGTGAGTAGCCCTGAAAAGTGATTGGTTAGTCCTCACATCAAAAGTGTTAGTTGTCCCTGAACACCCCACACACTTAATTGGTGAAAAATATAATATAGCATATTAATTTAAAAAGAGCATAGCTGGCATTACAACTGAGGAGGTGGCAAGTCATTGATATCTCATAGACACAGATTAATTGTTTAGTGATTTAGTAATTCTGAGTTGGTGAAAGAGAGAGAACAGCCAGCACTGAATTGTTTCCAGTTTAATGTATTACTAACTAGCATTTGTATGGTGTGATATACATGCAGTGTCTCCCAATTATTGGGCTGTCATTACTAATGTAGATTTAGTAGTATATGTGCTTTGAGTGGTTATTGTACTTTCAATTGGTCACTCTGATATCACTCTGAGATATATATATATATATATATATGTATGTAAGCATGTATGTGTGTATATGTGTGTATGTATCTATACGTGTATATGTATATATGTGTGTGTATACATACATCTACACACACATATATACATAATCTTTCAGCCAGTTTCCTTTGTGACCAATAGCATGTATTTATAAAAACTCTTATTGAAAGAGGCATAAGAAAGACATTTTATGAAATACAGGAAATCTAACTAGATATAATGGTAATTATTCCCATAGCTTAGTTACAGTTAATGAATACTATAATATTTATCAACTGAGTAAATAGATACACACATGAAATATATGCATTGAGATCAATGTAGAGGTTCAAACAATGCAGTTCAAAGATAAAATTATTCAGATCAGGTATGGTCAACACAAAGAATTATTTCAGTCACTCTGGTATTTATTTTCCAGAAGTAATTCTGAAGTAATAATGCATACTCCATTTGAGAGAATGTCCAAATATCAGCCAACTATGTGCTTTGAGTCACTTATCCAGATGATGTACTTCCATCAGTAGTGATGGAAGCTTTACAAGAGTGACACTGTACTCTTTCCCATGTACTTTGTAACCAATAGTTCACATTTGCTAGACAGCAGGGTTAGGGTTAGGGGTGCAGTCTGTGACCATGAAACATATCATGTTAAGGGCCCACATGAGGACTGAGCCCACTACCAGTGTTTTATTAGCTCAGCACTCTATCCAACTAACCTAATCATCTTCAGACCTATAGCCTCATGATGTGCTTACAGATCAAGCCATAAGCACCAAAGGTGAAGAAGAGCTGAAGGTAATTTGTCACTACTTTGGAGTCTTTGGCATATGAATGCAGTCCATAACCAACCTATGGCATGTATCAAAGACATTGATTTGTCAAAATGTCCAATTAAGCTTCTCAAACATATTTTTATCAAATGTACTATATTTATGTTGTCATTTTTCCTTCATTTTCAGAGAGGACCAATGACATCATGGATGATGTTTCAAACTGTGTATAAATTGTATTTAAATGAGACAGAGTTGCAAAAAGTCAGCAGCATCACTTTCTCTTCCAGAGTAATCAAAGTCCAGTGACAAGTCAAAAGTCAAGATGACTGGTTATGGGTACAGGATGTAATCAAGGCTTTTTTAATGTATCACCAAACAAACTGTAAATGCTCCACCTACTTCAGTTGCCTTCACGGCCGTATGAACAAATTGTCCTCATTCTACCTATTCTCCCCTGGGAAATCTACATGTTTGGGGTAGATAGACTCTTAACTCATCAATGAGTTTCAGGTCTGTTGTTTACCCTTAATCTGGTTTAACCTTTCTGCTGAAATGAGGTATATAGAAGGACCATATACTTCTGTACACTACACACCTCAGAGAGGACTAGTAGCTCTGGTGTGAGGGCTTCCCAAACCCTTTTCAAGGCTGTTTGTCTACCTCTGGTGTCCACTTTTTACCTCTCATCTGTGTTTACAAGAAGCTGTAGCATACACAGCAGCCACATATTTTGCATAAATTCTTTTCATGATATCAATAAAGTATTGATACATAGCCAGTGTATTAACACAAAGACAGTGCTTGCTATTAATCAGTTCAATAAGGATGTGGCCAAACAGTTTGTATAAAAACCATGATTGTATTATTGCTTGGTACTGGCTAAATATAAATTGCTAATTAAATATAGTCTTGATTATTGACCTAATAATGGCTGAGTCTGATTTATAGATTTTCAATGGTGAATGCATACATGCAATTCAGTTGCTTTATTCCTTAGAGGAAATATAATAGGCTTTTCCTCTAAATTCTATTCTAAACAATAGAAATATTTCTCATAATTTTAAAGATGCACAGCAGGAAATACTTTTTATTTTGCTAGTCAAAAAGAAAATTTTCCTTATCTGTGTGCTATTAATTATAGGTAGTGTTGTGTATAAAGCAATATACAAAATGAGATAATTAAATTTTTTGATAAAAATTCTACATTACACATTTCACATTTTTTAAATATAATTTTGCCTTTGTTTTTCTTGTTACAAAGCGTATGTCAGCGCTGAAATGATTTAAAAGTACAAATGGTATCATTTTAAATCCCATCTACTTAATGCATTTTTTTCAATAAATACTCCTAATTCATTCCCAATAAGTCCTTCCCACAACTCATTAAGTCAATATAGTGAAATAGCTTGCTCACCACCCCCCACCTCCTTTTGGAGAAGGTGATACAGTACATTTTCACCACTCCTTTTTGGCAGTGTTGTTCAACGTCTCCTTGATTTTTAACTCTGGGCAATACCACTGTACAGCCATAAATTAAATTGATAAAAATATAAGGTATGTATTTGGTTTTTGTTTTGTTCTTTTATTTATCTATCATTCACACTACTGTCTCTCATCATGATTGAAGAAATTAAAAACAAACAAAAGACTTCAAAAATAAAGACTTGCACAATGCAGTATAAATAATTTTTTTTTCTCATTGGCCAAATTAAAAAAAATGCATGTATCTTTTTGCATTCAATTTTATCACTTCTTTGTCAGGAGGTGAGTGGTGTGTTTCATGTTTATCCTTTTGAATCAATGATTTATCACCCTTTTAACTTGAGTATTAATGTCTTTTTTTGCGGGTAGGAGGAAAATAGAACGCTTTTAAGAAGACACATTCTTAACACGACTTAAATATTAGCTATGTAATTGGCAAAGTTATATGGTTTGCATGTTAATTAGGTAAGACAAAATGAAACAAGCAAAGAAAAAGGAATACTTTGCAAAGGCATGATTTCACAAGCATTACAATATTAAAGTTTTCAAGGGGATTATGAAACTGCTTCTTCTTTAACAGATTTGGTAGTCTCTGAATTCAGGAAGGGTGGTAGCTGGAGGATGTATGCTGCAAACTTGCAGCCAAGGGAGTTGTTAAGTTCCTGAAGAATTAAAACCTACTATTTCTCGAGGTCCATATAATTCTTCCATCAGTGCTATTTCTCTTACAAGTACTCTGCAGTCCTCTTTCATCTTTTATTCTGAGGAAGCAGCTGCACTAGACAGCCTATCAGAAGGAGCAATGGGAGCAGTTCTGCATACTAACCTCCTTCCTCCTACACATCTTGGAACAGTGTTAACGTCTTAAAAATTGTTTTTCTCTAAAATATTATCATTGCATAAATTGTTTTCCTACCTCTGCTCATTTTGCTCTGCATAAGTTTATAAAGGGCTTCCTAATCTTTTCATCATTTCTTATGCCATAATAATATTTAATTACATTCTTACATCAATCTGTTTAGCCATTTAGATATAAAAGACGTTCATTTAAATTCAAATTTTTGGCGGCCATAAAAAAAGCTGCTATAAATATTTTTCCACGTGTAGATCCTTTTTTAAAACCATTTTTGACAATATAAACACAAGATTATATTGCCAGGTCAAAGGTTTATTAACTTTTGGAGCATAGTTCTAAATTGCTTTTCAGAATGGCTTGAACCAATTCACAAGAGCATCAAGAGTTCACAAATTGCATATATTTTTTCCATAGGTCTTCTGATATTTTTCATTTTACTTTTGTTGTCTTCTTGTCTAGATAGGGAAATGAATCTCAAATTTGACTTAATTTTTATTTCTCTAATTATTAATGTTTTGGAGCACTGATTTTTTTTAATTAATTAATTAATTTAATTAATTAATTAATTAATTAATGTTTTAGTTTTTAACATTCACTTCCATAAGATTTTGAGATTTAAATTTTCTCCTTGCCCTTCCCCAGGGTGGCAGGCAATCTCATATAGGTTCTACTTATGTGTTCATATTAAGCATATTTTCACATTAGTCATGATGTATAGAATAATTAGAACTAATGTGAGGAACCACAAGAAATAAGAAATAAAACAAAACAACAAAAGAAAAAAAGAGCAAGTATTATGCTTCCATCTGGATTCAGACTGCAGAGTTCTTTCTTTGCATGTGTATAGCATTTTCCATGTTGAGTGTTTTGGAGCTATCTTAGGTCCTTGCATTGCTGAGAAGA
Source organism: Phascolarctos cinereus (assembly GCF_003287225.1). Classification (NCBI taxonomy): domain Eukaryota; kingdom Metazoa; phylum Chordata; class Mammalia; order Diprotodontia; family Phascolarctidae; genus Phascolarctos; species Phascolarctos cinereus. Next base: position 240,906,693 of record NW_027555847.1, read on the forward strand.
GCTAAGTCTATCAAAATCAGTCATCACACAATTGTGGTTGTTACTATGTACAATGTTCTCCTGGTTTTGTTCATTTCACTCAACAACAGTTCATATAAGTCTTTACAGATTTTTGTTTTTGTTTTTTTCTGAAATCATCCTGCTCATCATTTCTTATAGCACAATAGATTTCCATTACATTCATATACCACAACTTGTTCAGCCATTCCCCGATCGATGGACATCCCCTCAATTTCCAAATCTTGGCCACCACAGAAAGAGCTACTATAAATAGTTTTGTACATATGGGTCCTTTTCCCACTTTTATGATCTTTTTGGAGTACAGCCCTAGAATTGGTATTGCTGGGTGAAAAGTTATGCACAATTTTATAGCCCTTTGGGCATAGTTCCAAATTGTTCTCCAGAATGCTTGGGTCATTTCACAGCTCCATCAACATGCATTAGTGTTCCAATTTTCCCACATCTTCTCCAATATTTATCATTTTCCTGTTTATTTGTTTTTCATGTTAGCCAATTTGATAGGTGTGATGTGGTACCTTTGAGCCATTTTGTTTTGCATTTCTCTAATCAATAGTGATTTAGAGCATTTTTTCATATGACTATAGATAGTTTAATTCCTTCATCTAAAAACTGCTTTCATATCCTTTGACCATTTATAAACTGGGGAATCATTTGTATTAATATAAATTTGAACCAATTCCTTATATGTTTTAGAAATGAGGTCTTTATCGGAGACACAGGCTGTAAATTTTCTTCCCCCAGCTTCATGCTTGCCTTCTGATCTTGGTTGCATTGGCTTTGTTTGCGAAAAAACTTTTTAAATTTCATGTAATCAGAGTCATTCTTCTGCATAGATCTTATATGCAAACTATTCCTTGCTCTCCTAGTTTGCTTATAGTATCAGTCTTCATATCTAAATCATGTATCCATTCTGACTTTATTTTTTTCTAGTTGTATAAAATAATGTTTAGTAGTTTGATTGGTATGGCATTGAATAAGTAAATTAATGTAGGCAGAATTGTCATTCTTATTATATTAGCTTGGCCTAACCATGAGCAACTGATTTTCCCCCAATTATTTAGGTCTGACTTTATTTGTGTGAAAAGTGTTTTGTAATCTTGTTCATATAGTTCCTGAGTTTGTTTTGGCAGGTAGATTCCCAAATACTTTATAATATCTACAGTAAATTTAAATGGAATTTCTCTTTCTATCACTTGCTGTTGGTCTCTGTTAGCAATATATAGAAATACTGATGGTTTATGTGGATTTATGTATATCTTACAACTTTGCTAAATTTCTTTATTATTTAAAGTAATTATTTACTTGATTCCCCAGTATTCTCTAAGTGTACCATCATATCGTCTACAAAGAGTGATAGCTTTGTTTCTTCTTTGCTCTTCATTGGTGGTAAGCTAACCCTTTTCATTTTTGAGGTTGGTAATCTGGTTTTCTTCTTTCTTTTCTTAATCAAATTCTTCTTTCTTTTCTTAATCAAATTTTCCAAATGTTTATCTATTTTATTGTTTTTTCCCCATAAAATCAGCTCTTAGTTTTACTTATTAGTTCAACAGTTTTCTTAATTTTATTTTATTAATCTCTCATTTGGTTTTCAGAATTTCTATTTTGTTACTTAATTGGAGATTTTTAATTTGTTTTTTTTATCTAGCTTTTTAGTGGCATACCTAATTCATTGATGTCTTTCATGTAAGAATTGACAAATATAAAACTTCTCCTAAGAACTGCTTTTATTGCATCCCATAAGTTTTGGTATGTTGTCTCATTATTATTCTCTTGGATTATGTTATTAATTGTTTCTGTGATTTCTTGTTTGATTCACTCATTCTTCAGGATTAGATTATTTAGTTTACAATCAATTTTTTCCCTCTATTTTTCCATGGCCCTTTATTAAATGTAATTTTTATGGCATCATAATCTGAAAAGAATATATTTAATATTTCTGAAGTTCTGCATTGGACTGTAAGGTTTTTATTCCCTAGTACACTGTCAGTTTTTCTGTCGATGCCATGTACTGCCAAGAAAAAGATATAATCCTTTCCATCCTTATTCAATTTTCTCCAGAGGTCAACCATGTCTAACTTTTCAAAAATTCTATTCATATAATTAACTTTTTTCTTCTTTTCATTTTGTGGTTAGATTCATTTAGTTCTGGGGGGGGGTTGAGGTCCCCCACTAGTATAGTTTCATTATCTATTTGTTCCTGTAACTCCTTGAACTTCTCATCAATGAATTTGGATGCTATGCCATTTGGTGCATGTATGTTCAGCAATGATGTTACTTCATTGTCTATGATACCTTTTAGCAGGATGTAGTTTCCTTCTTTATCTCTTTTAATTAGATTTATTTTTTGCTTTTGTTTTTTCTGATATCAGGATTGCTAACCTGGCTGTTTTTACTTCATGTGGACCATAATATTTTCTGCTCCAGCCCTTTATCTTTACTCAGTGTGTATCCTTCTGTTTCAAAAGTGTTTCTTGCAAACATCATATTGTAGGACTGTGGTTCTTAATACATTTTTGGGATAGTGCATCCCATTCACATTCACAGTTATATTTACTATCTGTTTCTTTCTCTCCATCCTATTTCCTCCCCCCATTTTCTTCCTTTTTTCTCCCTTTCCCTCCTCACTAAAGTTTTGCTTTCAACCACCTCCACCTTCAGTCTTAACTACTTTCTATTAGTGCCCTCACTATTCTTCCCTTTACCCTTACTGCTTCTTCCCTCCCTTCTATTCACTCCCTCCTTTTTCTTTTCCCTTTCTCCTCCTATTTCCTATAAGGTAAGTTAGATTTCTATACCTTACTAATTATGTTATTTCCTCCTTGAACCAAATCTAGTCAAAGTAAGGTTCAAAGAATGGTCATCTCCATCCTTTTCCCCCCTCTACTGTAATAGGTTTTTGTGTCTTTTCATGTGATGTGATTTACCATTGTCTATCTCCTCCTTTCCTCTCCTCCCAGTACAATCCCTTTTTACCACTTAATTTGATTTTTTATCATCACATCAAAGTCACCTTATACCCACACCCTCTGTCTATGTATACCCCTTTTAAAAGTCATAATATCAATTCAATTCTCAAGTGTTACAAGTGCCTTTCTTTGGCCAAGACAGTGGAGTAAAAGCAGTGACTTGCTTGATCTACCCACCAAACCCCTCAAAATACTGTAAAAATGGGTCTAAACAAATTCTAGAGGAGCAGAACCCACAAAAAAGAAAGAGTGAAACAAATTTCCAGGCCAAGACAACCTGGATGGTTGATGGTAAGGGTCTGTTGTGCTGAGCTAGGAGAGGAGCGTAATTCAGTGTGCACCACATACACAATACTAAGCCTTAGAAAACCTGGAGCAGGCCTCAGGGGACTGAATCCCTAGCAGCTGTATTGGTTTCCAGACTTCTCAACCCATAAATGCCAAAGAAAACCTAGAAGTTCAGTAGGAAAGTAGTGTTGGACCTGAGTGAGAGAGAAGTGTGGTCTAGCCCCAGTCCTGGTGCAGCTCCAGGGTGGCAACTGCTTCCAGAGCTCCCAGCCCACAGATGGTGAGGGGGGGATCAAGCAGCTGATCAGAGAGAAATTGCAGGGATCTCTTTGCTGGTGTTAAGGGAGGATTCTCTTGCTTTGCACATGCTTGAATCTGTGTCACAGGCATGGGTGGCCATCCAGAGGCCAGGAGAAGCAGTGGCATGGTGAAGCAGGAATCCTCTTCACAATTCCAAGGCAGAAAAGAGTGCTTGTGGTCACTCATAGACCAGAGCACAGCCCAGGAAAGGACCACAGGGCATGGAATATAATACTCTGGAGGGAAAAGGAGTTAGGATTACAACCCTATTTCATTGGATGTCCATTTCCTCCTCTGAAAAATCATACTCACTTTTGCTGAGTAGTTGATCCTTAGTTGTAATCCAAGCTCTTTGCTTTCCAGAATATGATATTCCATGCCCTCTGAACTTTTAATGTAGAAGCTACAAGGTCCTGCATAATCCTAACTGTGATTCCATGATATTGAAATTTTTTCTTTCTGGCTGCTTGCAGTATTGTCTCTTTGACCTGTTAATTTTGGAATTTGGCTAAAATATTCCTTGGCAGTTTCAATTTGGGATCTCTTTCAGGAGGTGATTGGTGGATTCTTTCAATTACTATTTTACCCTCTGGTTCGAGGATTTCAGGGAAGTTTCCCCTAATTATTTCCTGAAAGATGCTATCCAGGCTCTCTTTTTTCATCATGGTTTTCAGGTAAAACAATCATTTTTAAATTGTCAATCCTAGATCTATTTTCTAGATCAATTGTTTTACCAATAAGGTATTTTGTGTTTTCTTCTATTTTTTCATTCTTTTATTTCTGTTTGACTGATTCTTGATCTTTCATAGTGTCATTAGTTTCCACTTGCCTAATTCTAATTTTTAGTAAAATGTTCTCTTCTTTTAGATTTTGTACCTCCTTTTCCATTTGGCTCATTTTACTTTTCTGTTGTTTGTTTGTTTTTTGGATGAGGCAATTGGGATTTAAGTGACTTGCCCAGGGTCACACAGCTAGTAGCTATTAAGTGTCAAGTTTCTGAAGACGGATTTGAATTCATGTCCTCCAGATTCCAAGGCTGGAGCTTCATCGACTGTGCCACCTAGCTGACCCTGTCGTTTTACTTTCAGTGAGTTTTTGTGCCTCTTTTTCTGTTTGGCCAATACTACTTTTTAAGTAGTTGTTTTCTTCAGTGTACTTTTTTTTTTATCCATTTGACCAATTGTATTTTTTAAGGACTTGTTTTCTATAGTTAATTTTTGTAGTTCTTTTTCTAGGCTATTGACTGTCTCTTGCATACATCTTATTTCTTTTCCCAATGTTTTTTTTACTTCTCTTATTTGACTTTCAAAATCCTTTTTGAGCTCATCCAAGAAGGCTTTTTTGGGCTGAAGACCAGTTCATATTCCCTTTTGAGGTTTCAGATGTAAGTATATTGACAATGTTGTCCTCTTCTGAATTTGTGCCTTGATCTTCCCTGTCTCCATAATAGTAATCTAGGTCATCATCCATTTCTGCTTTTTGCTCATGGTGTTTGCCTATTTCCTGACTTTTTTAAAAAAGTTGAGATCTCCTACTGGAGCACAGGGGGCACTGACCCAAGCTTCTTGTGCTGCAAGCCTGGACCCCTGCTGGGCTGGGGTCAGCAACATTGGAGATCTCAAGTTAGGGCTAGGGTGTCTGGCCCCTGAGGAATGTCTGCTCACCCGGGCCTTGAACTCCTTTGTTTGGCTCCTGCTCATCTAGGCCTTGCACTCAAATGTTTGGCTACTGGAGGATGTCTGTCTGCTTGTAGCTGTGCTTTCTGGAGTTGTGCTTCTTGGAATTATGCTGAAGTACCAGGATATTTAGCAGCTTGAGAATACTGTTACATGTGATGGTTTTCTGAGCTAGTGTCTAATTGTTCTTTTGCCTGTAGTGAGGTATTCAGTGGGTCCTGGTGTTGGTGCTTGCCTGCTACACCACCCCCAAGGCTCAAGATCTCCCCTTGGTATTCTGAGGTGGGATTTGTCACTGGCTTATTGGATCACCTCCCATGCTGTACTGCTTTCCCTCCCACAGAGCAAGAGGGGCCTTTCCTGTTATTCCCCAAGCTTCCTGAGTTACAGGAATACTGACCTCATTTTTCTTCTGGCTCAGCTGTTCTAGGGTTTTTCCTGGGGTGACATTTTCTGGGCTTTCAGAGGTCAATAAGGGAGCAATAAGTGGGCAACTTACTTCTTACTACACCATCTTGGCTACTAGAAGTGAAACTCCCTAGAGCATCAATTCTTGATGTCTTTGATTTCTTCCTTTGAAAATTTCCATTTCAATTTTTTTGGTCATTTATCAGTTTTGAAAGACTCTTAATCTTATGAATTTGGATGTTTTTTTTTTATATCTTGGATACATGATGCTTATCAGAGAAAATCAACACAAAGATTATTTTCTCTGTTCACTACTTCTTTTTAAATTTCAACTTCATTGGAATTGTTTGTGCACATAATAAAAATATCAACTTTCATCTTCTCAGCACCTCTATATTTCTTACTTAGGCATGACATATTCTACTGTTCATTGTTCCAAAATATAATTTATTCCTTGTTCCTCTAATTCACTTATGATATGACCTTTGATATCTAGGTCATACACCTATTTGGGGCTTATTGATGTATGTTATGAGGTGTTGATTGTTTCATTATGCCTACATTAGGCTGCAATCACATATTTTACATGCTTTGCCATTGAATTCACAAAACTTTGAAGTGTATTCTTTAATTTTTCATCATAAAATCGTACTCCTACTACATCAAAATTAGTAATATCTTCAATAAATAGTCCTTTTTCCCAAGTCTAGTTTCCATAGGGTTTATACCCAGTGGAATTTAGTCAATTGACTTCACAGATATATTTTTATCATCTCTTAGAAGAATTTCTTTGTCTTTCTTTATGTGGTATGGTGCAAGGTTGTGTTGAAATAGTCTATCTTCATTTTAGATTATATGTAATTTGGTGGAGGGATTAGCTCCCGTATATATAAATATCAGAGTTCATCATTCCTTTGATGAGGACAAGACTTGTAGGTCCATTGGAAGCAAAAATTCCTCCACCTCCTATGGGATGGAATTCATATTTAACAGTGTGGTGAATATCCCTAGATCTTCATCTATATATACTTTTGAGGACAATAACTTAATGTAGTTTTGAATGACAATAAGTTTCATAAACTTAAATAATGCTTTTACCTAATCTTTGGAATTTCAAATTTTGTATATTCTTGCTCATGGAACACATTTTGTTCCTTCAAAGAAATGGTTAGATATGGCCATTTTTAATGCTCTAATTATTTATCCAACTTGTAGAGAAATAAATAACAACCCTCACCCCCCCAGTCTGTCTGAATGTCTCCTTATTTGTAATGATGAATTTGGCTATTTTATGTTAATAATTTTTCCTTCCTAGAGTTGTTGTTTTGTTTGATTTTGTTTCCAATCTCACTTGTCTTTGTGCTTTGGTGTGACATCTGTTTCAGCTTGAGTTTTAATGATTCTTGAAATACTTGACTTCACCAAAGTCAAAAGACTGCAATATCTCTATCAGTCACTGATGTGTGTGCTCTTTAAGATATACAACTTTTTGAACATTTCCTTAGAGTAATATCTGCCTCAAAAAATCAAAGAAACACAATACTTCAATTGATTTCTGGGCAAGATGATTTCCTGAACAGAGGCAGATAGTCAGGTTTCTGCACCCAAACTTGAACAAAAGTGTTATGATAGGAGCAAATGTAATAATCATCAAGAGATCATAGGGAAGAGATTTCAGAACATATAGCACCTTAAATATCCTCCGAAACCCTAGAGACTAGCTATAAACAGATCAGTAGATAGAGTTCAGCTGGATAAATAAATTTTAGAATCATCAATAGTAAGATAATTGAATCCAAGGAAGGTAAAGAGACTGTCAAGTGAAATAACATAGAGGGAGAAAAGAAGAGGGAATAGAACAATTACAGTGGCAAGGTAGCACATTCTCTAGAGCATCGGACTTGGAGTTGGCCTCTGAGATGCTACTGTGTGACCCTGCAAGTCACTTAAACCTGTTTGACTTAATTGCTCACCTATAAAATGAGCTGGAGAAGGAAATAGCAAATCACTCCAATATCCTTACCAAGAAAACACCAAATGAGGTCATGAACACAACTGAAGTTGTTCAGTTCAGACATAACTGAAACAACTAAACAAGAAATAGGAAGAAAAACAAAGCTTGGGATACAACCGTGGTTAGTGGGCAAAATGTGGTTGAAGATCCAGTAAAAGAAACTGAAAAGCAGCACTCAGACAAGTAGGTAGAGAACAGAGAGTGAGAGAGAGAGAGAGAGAGAGAGACAGAGAGAGAGAGAGAGACAGAGAGAGACAGAGAGAGACAGAGGTCTCATGAAAACCTAGAGAAAAAAATAAAAGGAGAAAAAAGAGATAATTGAAAATGTCAAAGGCTATAGAAAGGTTAAAAAAAGGGATAAAGATTGAGGAAAAGCTATTTAATTTGACAATCAAGAAATTATTGGTAAGAGGGACTAATTTCATCTTAATATTTAATAATAGGTAGGTAGGTAGATAGAGAGATAGATAGATAGATAGATAGATAGATAGATAGATAGATAGATAGATAGGTAGGTAGATAGATAGGTTGGTAGGCAGGTAGGTAGGTAGTCAGGTAGGCAGGTAGATAGATAGATAGATAGATAGATAGATAGATAGATAGATAGATAGATAGATAGATAGATAGATAGATAGATAGATAGGCAGATATTACTTGTATAGCACTTCAGGGTTTTTTAAGTGCTTTGCAAATGTCTTATATTAGCTTCCAAACAAACCTGAGGGGTAGGTTCTATTATTATTTCCATTTAACAGAGTCGGAAATTCAGATAGTGAAAGTTAAATGATTTGCTGAGAGTCATAACTTGGAACTATCTGAGGCCAGATTTGAATAATAGTACAATTAAGTAAATGCTCAAAAAGCAAAGAATGGAGAGAATTTTGTGAACTTGAATGGTCCAGAAAAGACTATTGAAAGATTTGATCTATACCTTAAACCTGGGGTGCGGAACCTGTGGCCTTGAGCCACATGTGGTGCTCTAGGTTCTCAAGTGTGGCCCTTTGACAAAACAAATCTTTTTCTGTGAAGTTTGAATTCAGTCAAAATGCCACCTTGAGCACCAAGAGGGGCACATGTGACCTCAAGGTTTCAGGTTCCCCTCCCCTGCTAAAGGGTGATTCAGAAACCATACTATAGAGATCCAATAAAAGAGTTGGAAAAAAGAAAATTAAAGACAAAATTAATTTTTAAAATCTCTGGGTCAGTAAACAAGCATTTATTAAAACAGTGTTATATGACAGATATTGCACTAAGTGGTAGGGATATAAAGAAAGGCAAAATCACAGGCCTTGTCCTAAAAAAAAAAAAAGAAAAATTGAAATTCTAAAATTATCAATTCCTAAAAAATATGGTAAGTCCTAGGAATGGTATAGCCAAAATGCAGAGATTCCATGTCAAATAAAAAAAAATGTAAACAGCCAGAAAAAAAGTGTTCAAGTACTAAGAGACTACATTAGGGATTCTGTGAGACCAGGGAACTTATTATGAATAAGGAGAGATAGTGGAATATATGATTTAAAAAGCAATACATACACATTCATAACCACGAATAGCACCCTAAAAAGTTCAGTATAATTATAAAGGTGAAAAATGAAACTTCAATGGAACAGAATACTTTCAATAATTCCTAGTGAAAATCCTAGCAATGAGTAGGAACTTTGAAATTTATGCACACAATTCAGAGAAACTTAGGAGGGTAAATTTATTTCAGTGATTGGAATTAAACAATTAAAATGGACCTATCTTTTAATGAAGGGTTAACATTCCCACTTGGGGAAAAGAAAAGTCTGTCTATAAAACTTTAATGTGTTCAAAGGGTATGTAGGGAAGTAAATGTAGATAAAAAATACTAAATCATAAACAAACACAAATGTCCTGCACAGAAATTTTATTCTGAGGTTTCTAAGGGTAAATAGAAGAGAAAGTTAAAGGAATACACTAGAAAGGTATAGAATTTGCTGTTTCTTGTAATTAGGTTATATTTGAAGAGCAATAGCCAAACTTGGAGTAATAACATTGTAAGTGAACATCTGGTGAAACACTCTTATATGAAACTAGGCAAAGGAGGGTTTAATATACAAATATTTACACACACACACACACACACACACAAACACATAAAACAGAGAGATATGGAAATTCACCTAAATCCACAATGGAAGAGTTGGGAATGGTGCAGAGGAAGTTAAAAAGAAGAAGAATATCAGGAAAGGAATGTTTGTAAACAAAACAAACATCCTAATCCTTAAGGAAGGATTACAAGAGAAAAAAAAGATGAGAACAGAAGAGGAAAATAGAGAAGAGAAGAGAAAATAAGAAAAAAAGAAGACATAATGTAAAAACTAAAAAGGTTCTCAGCAATTGTTAATTGTTTCAACACATTGTGATATTTGAATGTAATGAAAAACTATTTTGGTTTAAGAAATTATGAAAGATAAAATTTCAAAGACCCCTAGGTAAAATTGATTGATATACAGTTAAATCACCAGAATAAGAATAATTTCTACAATGACACTGTCATAAATAAAAACAACTTTAAAAGGCTGAAGAACTCACATTACAACAATCAAGAAAATGTTTCCAGATAAAATTCGAAGAAGTCAATTATTGCGCTCTTTACCAAGTGGTGACAGATTCAAAGTGTGGAGGGGTACATCTGTTTGAACATGATGGTTGTGTGACTTTTTTATTCTTCACTAATTTTTAAACCCTTTTACTGATCTTTTTTGGAGGGAGGAAGTGAATTATGTTACTACTGGTATGTATCTCCAAATTGACAAAAGATGAAACAACACAGATGCACAAATATATTACAAGAGGCCTTTTTGTTGTAGTAAACATCTGAAAATATGTCTGCACATCAGTTGGGAAATAAATGAATAAATTATATTACATGAATGAAATGGGGTATTATTGCACCACAAGAAATAGTAAAAGAGACAAATTCAGAGGAACTTCAAAATACATGTAAGAAGCAATGCAGAATTAATTAAACAGAACCAGGAGAACAAATATATACAATGACTTCAGTATTGCAAATTAAAATAACCATGAGAAACTTAAGATCTTTGTTCAGTACTATAACTAACAATAACTTCAGAAGACTGGTAAAGAATGATAATTTCCATGTCTCAGCAGTAAGGTGATGGATAACAAGTACAGCATGAAGTATATACAGTATTTTAAGATAAACTCAATATGAAGAGAGACTGAGAAACTACTCAAATTACAGAATAACCCATACATTGGAAAGGATCCTACAAAAAGCCATTTACCACAACTCTTTATTGCTTATAGAATTTGAACTCTGTGATAAACAGGAAGAGAAAAGTAAGGCCTTTATGTCAGTGGCTTCTGAAAGAGAGAGACTGCCTGCTAGGTTTTCAAACAATGCCCCAAACAGACAATGGCTCAAAACCAGGCAAACCCTTCAAGTGAAGGGTATACATAAAACAGCAACCAATTTAAATAAAAGTTGAGGGCTGAACCCAGAAGCAGTCTGTTTCCAGTATTTTAGCTGTAAAGAATCAATAAAGTAGAGCATAATAGTCCTGGCTAGCTGAGGCCCTCTGCAATTTCAGGTTTCAGAATTCAGAACTATATTTCCAATGGCTTTTATGATTAACTCTACCATCACTTACTTTAGCTATAGGGTCAGATAGATTAAGAAGCAAACAGTAGACCTACTGAAGGTTTAGTTGACCTGTGGTCAAGCTAATTTCCTATGTTACAGGGTAAGGCAAGTAATACACAAATAATTTAGACATGTAGGCATTAGGGAACTGTCAAGAATTTGGGACCATGGATGTATATGCCAAAACAAATCCCTGCTGATTTGTTAGGGCATCCAAGGTTTAACTCTGCGGCTAATGTAAGGGAATGGTGATTGAACTCTTAGGATATAATTTTAAAAAAGAGACTATATTGAAGTTTTGAAAAACTGGCAAAGATATGGTCATCCTATTTGGTTTCTTTGTAAGATGTCAATCACTACTATTCAAGACTTTGATGGGTTAGGATATGAATTAAAGGAGGTGGCATCCACAATGATGAAACTCCAGATCTATATTAGTGTTGAAATATGGCAAGACTAATGTAAACAGCAGAGGGGGAATAATACTGAGGTTTATTGACGAAGGTCTTTCATTTTTTTTGGCAGAATTTCTAAAACAGGAGGTGAGGGCAATGTTGCAGATAAAGTTTATCTAGATTTTAGCAAAGCATTTGATAAATTATCTCACAGTATTCTCATGGAGAAGATGGTGAAGTATGGACTAGACCAGAAGTCTCAAACACACAGCCTGAATGCAATTGAACCAGATCAAAACATAATTAAGAAATGTTTAATAAATAAAAATACAATAAAACATAGGTACATTATTTTTAAATTAAGTAAATATGCAACTCAGAGGAATCCATTTGTGTGGATTACTGGCCCCAGTTTCTCTTTGAGTTTGGTACTGCTGGACTAGACAATAATACAATTAGTAGGATTCAAAAATGGTTGGACAGCTGTACTCAATGTTTCATTTTGTTCTTTTAGTCAGTGTTGACCAGTGGAATTTGGTAGTTGGGATATATTTACTGGGAATATAGTCTGGAGAAAGTAGCTGAGGGGGAAAATACCCCAGACAAGAGGGAGAAGAGAAGATCAGAAAGGTTGAGCAACCATCCCTTTAATACTCCTACAAAAATGATTAAACAAACAACAAAACAAAGGGATAGTTCTTGAAGATTTAGTGAATTTCACACTTGTCACATGATGTTATCACCACAAGAATTCATACTATCACTTGCCCATATCTCGTTTTATCTGTTGGCTAGACCTCTGTTGGAACAGACTAAGCTCAGTAACATCACAATTCATGAAACATACAGTTGATGGAGTATAACTGAAATTCATGAGTGACCTAAACCAAGATTTGAGACTAAATCTCCATTAGTCAAAGTGTAGTGATTTATCTTACAAGGGAACTTGTGCTTTTGAAAATTGATGACTCAATAGACTGGTTTCAACAGGGATGACTCACAAGTCAAAATAAATCTTTATCACTATGAGCAAAGTGGGTCCCAACATTTTAGTGTTCTTAGAAGGAATTAATTATTGCTCATAAACAAGAAGCATAGAATTTAATGCAAACCTAATTAAATGAGAGGCAGGTAAGTATTCATCATACTAATAACAGTCGACACCACTGTGGACCTTTTTGGATGGAATTCAAATCTATTTTAATAGTTTTTTTCTCCCAAAAGAAACATCTCTCAACCTAAGAAATGTACAGTATTTATTCAGTCAGCTTTTTGGTTAGATTTATTTTGTGGAGCTATGATGTAAAACTCATTGACAATTCTTTAGTTTGGGATTCATACATTTTATTTCTCATTCTCATCATGCAGATGATTAAGTGGAATAGTCTATATACATCGCAGCAATTACAATGTTAACTTCTTGTCAGCCATTTCTTTTATGAAAATTCCAACATATGTGTGTGTATTTATTTTTGATGAGGCAATTGTGGTTAAGTGACTTGCCCAGGGTCACACACCTAATAAGTGTCAAGTATCTGAGGCCACATTTGAACTCAGGTCCTCCTGACTCCAAAGCCAGAGCTCTATCCACTGTGCCATCTAGCTGCCCCCAGGTACATTTTTTTTAAAAAAGTCTTTTTTTAAAAAAGTGAAACAGAATTATACTTTAAAATGCACTAAACAAATTGAATGTTTGTGTGTATGTTTGATCATCCACAACCTACCAGATTCTAGCCCAAGAATGCTATTGAAACTTTGATGTATTCATTCACTTGACAAGTATTGATGAAATGTTTACCATGTATTAGATATTATGCTAGGGATCAAAGAGACAAAAACAAAATCTTCCTTCAAGATATTTGCACATTACTGAAGAGAGTTTGAAGGTGGAACAATGGGGAGGAGGAGGAAAGAATATGAACATAATTTAGTTGGTATAAAATATTTGTGTCAGACCTATGAACATCACCCCAACTTACAGGGGAAAAAGATGAGTTTAGGTAATGGGTATTGGGGGACAATGGACTCTTTACAGTCTCAGTCATCTGGGTCTTCAGCACAAAGAGCAGAGACATTCCTAGCTAAGTATAGCCCTCAGACTAGAGGCTATTTTTTCTTTGAATTGAATTCTTTATGTAGGAGCCTAAGTCTCTTTGTCAGATATTTCACCATAGTCTATACTAAACATTCCCTATTGACCTAGACTTTAATCTTTGAAGCCTATACCATCCCTGGCCTTTATTTGTGCAAGGGCTACTTTACAAACTGTTCTAGGGTTTAGAATTCCCCAGTTCCTGAACTTTAAAAATCTTCTATTCATCCATATGGAGGAACGGGTCCAAAAAGGCATAGAGGAAAGCTTAAGCCCAAGTGGGAAGATTTTCTTCTCCACTTGACCAGATGCATCCTCGGTTTTTAATATGCAAGTATAGCCAACAAAGTCTGAAAAAGGCCTTGTACTTGTATATTCAAAATAAAATAATTTCAATGGGATATAGTAGAACATTAATTATTAGAGGAGAGGGAAGGACGGAAGAGGGGGTGAATTAAGATAGGCACTATCCAGTGTTATGTTGATCTATAGCTTTAGATATTGCAAAGTACTTTACAAATTTTGTGTCATTTTGTTTTCATAATAACTCTGGGAAGTAGTTGCTATCATTATTTGCATTTTACAAGTGAGAAAACTAAGGCTGATTAGGCCCACTACAAATTTATGCTATCTGTACTCAACTGTTATTATGCACTTCAGCAAGGCAATCTTTTTAGTCCTCCCAAAATAATTCTTTATCCTAATCTGCAGAATAGATTTCCCAAATAATATTTTAACAATTTTGGAGCCATTTTCTGAGAGCTTCTCTCTACATCCTATCATCGCTCCTTGACATCACCCTACTTTTCTCTCCTTTACTCCAAACTCTGATGAAGAGTTAAAATTTATCCACAGAAAAGCCAACCCCTCTAAGTCTTCCCTTAATCCTATCTCCTCCTGTATTTTGAGCAGATTACCACTACTATCATCTATTTTCTTTCTAAGCTTCAGCCACATTCTATCCACTGGTTTCTTCTTTGTTGCCTACTAACACATGACATTATTCCTTATTCTTAAAATCTTTCAGCACAGCCCTATTTCCCTAACTATTGCCCTATATCATTCTTTCCTTTTCAGCTAAACTCCTTGAAAAGAAAAAAAAAGTCTATTCTCTTGTTTCCACTTCCTTTCCTCTCACTCTTCTTAGATCTGACTTCTGGTCTCATATCTCAGTTGCAACTTCTGCCTTTAGTTACCAATGACCTATTAATTGAAAAAAAAATCTAATGAATCTTTCTCAATTTTGTTTTTGTAATGTCTTTGTAATGCTGCCTTCTCTTGGTTCTTCTATTTGTATAATCAATCTTTCATTTGCTAAATATTCAATTACATTATGCCCATTAAATGTGGATGTTCCCCAAGGTTCTGTGCTTGTCTCTTTTTCCTCCTCTTTGCACTCTTCCACTTAGTAACCCCATCAAGGCCCATAGGCTCAATTATCATCTCCTTGAAGATGAGTCAGAGATCTAAATATCCAAACTTTGTCTCATTCCTGAGCTGTAGTACTAATTGCCTAATGAACATTCCAAACTGGATATACCGCAAGCATCTCAAACTCAGCATGTCTGAGGCAAAAATCTGTCTCTTCTATCCAAAATCTACCTCTCTTCTAAATTCCTTTTGTTGCTGTTGTTGTTTTTGCTACTGAGTACATCTCTATCTTTCTAGTTCTTCATGATACTTCACTTTCATTCACCCCTAGCTCTGTCAGATCTCTTCATTTCCTTCTCTTCAATAACTATTAGATACATGCCCAGCTTCACCTCTCATCTAGATTACTGCAATAGCATCCTTTATAGTTTCCTTACCTCAAGCCTCTCCTTATTCCAAACCACCTTTCAAATAATCTCCAAAGTGATTTTTCTAAAGTTTAGGTCTGATCATGATATCCTCCCTTTGCAATTCAGTGCACTCCAGATGTTTGCTATCAACTTGATGTTCAAATTTATAATCCTCTGTTTGATATTTAAATCCCTTCACAATCTGACATCTTCCTATATTTCTAGTCTCCATGTATATCATTCTTCTCTCACTCTATGATATAGCCACACTGTGCTACTTGCTGTTCCACACACATGATACTTTACCTCTCATCTCCATGTCTTTGCGCTGTCTGCTTATATGCACTGCCTCCTCATCTTTGCTTCTTGGCATTTCTGGTTTCCTTTAAAACTTAGTTCTAGTACTGCTGTACACATGAAGTATTTTCCTATTTCTCCTAGTTGTTAGTGTAGTCCTTTCCAAACCTATTTCGCATATGTCCCTCAGCCCTACTCCCTGACCCTGCCTGAGTCCTTTTCCAAACTCTTATCCCCACTCTCACTAGAAATTGTTGGATTGGGTCTATGGAGGATTGTTGATTACTAATCACCTCAGGATCCTAGGTATGTCCACAATACTTTTTTTTGAGAGGTACTATAGGACTGGAGGGCAACAAATGTGGGGCTGTTTTTTTTTTGGGGGGAGGGTTGTTGTTGACATTGTTTTTTTTTTATTTTTAGTTTCTTTTTTTGTTCCCCAGGTTATTACGGTTAAACAATTTACCTAGGTCATGCAGCTAGTAAATGTCAAGTGCCTGAGGGTGGATTTGAACTCAGGTTCCCCTGATTCCACGGCTGGTTCTCTAACCACTGTACTCCCTAGCTCCTCCAAGCCATGAGAATTTGCTGCTTCTAATGCTCCTGAGACTCAGCACTGTGCTTCCATTATCAACCAGCCACTTTAAGTATATTAGCTAAAGAGATATGGTATATTAAAAAGGCAAAGCAAAACAGTTGGTATAAAGCTATCTCCTCAAGAAACTGGAGTACACTCTCCTCTTATACATGTAATGTCCTTGGGAAGAATGGGTTCACACTTGAAGATAAGAGTAGTGAGACACAGATGCAGAGAACATTTGTGGGAAAGAATTACTTCACTAACCCTGGTACAGGAAGTCCTTTTTTTCCTTTCCTGGAATCCTTCTGAAGTTCCTTTTAGGCATGGCTTTCTGTTGGTCTCCTACTATCAATATCTTTCTTTCCAGATTCTGTAGCCTGCCCTCCTCTCTGATATTCACACTCTATGAGGTAGCCATTGGCCTAAGTCTTTTCACAATCATCTCCAAGTATTTTCTGTATCATTGGCTAATACTATCTTTGGTGGACTCTGCTACTCGGTCAGGTTTTCAGTGGGACCTCAATGGCTCTGATGGATCTCTCCCATCTGAACAATTTTATCACCATATACTCAACTTAAGACCACAAAAGAAGAAAAACAACACATATAGAAGTGTCAAGTACACAGGTGGCCTATGAGTGGAGAAAAATAAATTGATGCCACTCCCTCAACCTAAAGCTCACAACAAATCTTGCCTCCCTAACTTGTTGTTTTTCAATTATTTTCAGTCATGCCTGATTCTTTGTGACCCCATTTAGGGTTTTCTTAGCAAAGGTACTAAAGTGTTTGCCATTTCCTTCTCTAGATCATTTTACAGATAAGGAAATTGAGTAAAATAGAGTTAAGTGACTTGCCCATGGTCAACACAGCTAGTAAGTGTCTGAGGCCAGATTTGAACTCAGGAAGATGAGTCTTCCTGACTCCAGGTCAAGAACTCTATCTACTACGTTTTCTAGCTACCTGTCTAATTACCAGAAAAGTGAGAGACTTTTGTTGTGTAAAGTGTCAGACTCTAAAAATAAATGACCGAAGAGCCACAGAGGTTATTATACCAACTGTCAAACTCTGAAATAAAATGAAATGAAGCAAAATAAAATAAAATAAAACCAAAGAGCTCACAGAGATTGTAGATAAAAAAGCCTTATGTATAGATATAGATATAGATATAGATATAGATATAGATATAGATATAGATATAGATATAGATATAGATATAGATATAGATATAGATATAGATATAGATATAGATATAGATATAGATATGTGTATATATGTATACAAATATATGAAACTATATACATATATATACATACAAACACACATATGCATATATGCATCCATTTCTACACACACACACACACACACACACATACACACACACACACACACACACACACACAAAATATATAAAACTAGACACATATGCCAGGTTCTCCACCACAGTGAGGCTAAATCTTGATGTATATATAGTAGTGGCTAGACAAAGAAACAAGTAGTGAGGTATAGCTGTACAAATGAGTTATAACAGTGACAATGACACAAGTTTAATTCATAGCAGCTTCATGATCAGAACATGGTTCCTGCAGGTGCTTGCCTGGTCTCTGTAATCACATAGGGCTGGTGTGAATCAATTCTGTGATTTTGCTGCAGTACATTTCATCTAGAAGGTGAGTACAAAGTATTGTTGTTATGCCAATCTCTGGGCACAGATTGCTCTGGAAAACAGAGTAGTCTCCTAATGGTAAAAAGAAAAGAGTGAAAATAGAGGGGCCATCTCGGCATGGGTATCCTGACAAAAATAAGTTTCAGATAACACCTGCTGAGTCATCAACTATTCCTCTTATTCCAGCCAATTAGAAGATTTTTATTATTATGTATGTATTACTATATCTTTTGTCCCAGTTGTGGTTCCACTTCTTGTACAACCAGTCATTTAGAACGTGAAGTTTCAGATCAGAAGTGCACTGGTAGATATTTAATAACTGCATAAAAGTATGTATGCATGGTATACTTTTTTCATTTACATTAACATTTTCTCCATCTGTCACTTTCTTAAGTCCAGATAATTGACAAAATGATAAATCAAATAGTGTTTATCAGTTTCCAAGGTATGAAGGCTTACACCAATAATTTTATGATCAGTTCTCGCAAGCCAGTTTGAGGGGGCTTCAGAACATCCCTGATTCAGAAAACAAGAACAAACAAAATAAAACAATTCCTTTAATATAACATGTTCACCAACCTCCAGCCATCTTCAAGGTCATAAAAAATTGTCAATAGCAGGAAAACCAGCAAGTAGATTAAAAGAAATTGTTAGGAAAATTTTCTGGGTTCTCAGAACCTCCCTTCCAAAGTCTTAAAATTGTTTTTATATACTTGTCCCCAAAATGACTCACAGATGGTTATCAGATTAATCCACCTCAGAAGAAAGTTCACTCAAACTTCCCCTCATCTGTTGCACAAATCTTGGCTTGGAACAGTGTCGGTTGAGTTTGTGGACAGATATATTTACACCAGAATCTTGGCCCACAGCACTCTATCCCCCTGACCACCAGCTGCCTATTGCCCTAGTGACCAGAATCACAGATGTCATCTTTGCAGCATAAGTCCATAATCCTTGCTGCAAAGTCAAAGGAGCCTTACAAGACAGCAACAATTGGCCAACACAGGCCTATCCATCTTTCTGATCCATCTAGCTGGCTGAGACTTACATTACCTTTATTCTTAAGTCTGGCTAGGCTTCATGCTACTTCTAAACCATCATGCTGGCTAAGACCTGCCCTTAGCTCTTTGCATTCATAGTATTTATCCCTACCCTTTCCATGGTTACTTTAACTCACAACTCACCTGAGCCAGGGTGATACCTACAATCCATGGTAACCATGACCCTTCTCTGTTGGTAGTATGGAGCTACTTCCTAAAGTTTAAATGTTATTATGAATGTCACTCTCTACCTGGCTACTGCTGCTTTCTCTATTGTCCTGATGGCTGTATTGCTATCACTGTTACCAATGTATTACTCATTTGTAAGGGTATAGCTACTTTTTTCCATCTCTTCATTGTTTTGTTTTGTTTTTTTTGGGGGGAGAGCTAGGCAGTGGGGTTAAGTGCCTTGCTCAAAGTCACATAGCTAGTAAGTGTTATGTGTCTGAGGCTGGATTTGAACTCAAGTACTCCTGAATCCAGGGCCAGTGCTCTGTCCACTGTGCCACCTAGCTTCTCCCATCTCTTCATTGTTGCCATTGCTTGCTGAACTGTTACCTGACAGCAGAATGTCTAATATTTCAAATTGTGTCAAATATATTTTTTATTTCAGAATTCAACTATAAAGCTTCAGACAAATGATTCATTTTAACTGACTAATTATTACCTCATCTGGGAAGAGTAATAGAAACCCCCAAACAAGGATCTGAGATAGATCCTCATGAGCTGCACTCTCGAGGCCATTCATCCATTTTGGCCTGAGTGCATGGAAATTGGGTACAGGTTGTATCAACCAACCCTGCAAAGAAAATGATCACTGGAGAGAAGAAAGAGGACAATTTTTCAAGGAACAAGAAACTCAAAGAGTAAATTATTTGAAAGGCTGTTAGCAGTAATATTCATAAAATGTGTCCTAAATGACATATTTGACATTGTAGGCAGAGAACTGTTATTATTATTAATAATAATAATTTTATTATTTACAGGCAATCAGATGGACATTTAAGGTTGAATGTGTTAGCTCACACAATCTCCAAAATGAGTTTTGACTCTGCAACTTTTGCTAGAATACAGTGTGTGCTTTACCATCCAGTATATAAAATATAATTAGTAAATATCCAAAGAAACTTTTAACAGTAAAGTATGTTTATATTACATTATCCTTAAATTGAATACAATTTTACCACCCTTCTTAATTACAGTGTAATAAATTTATTTTTTTGTTCCCTTAACTGTACTTTATTTTTTTCTTTTGAAAAGGCAATTGGGGTTAAGTGATTTGCCCAAGGTCACACAGCTAGTAAGTGTCAAGTATCTGGTCTGAGACCACATTTGAACTCAGGTCCTCCTGACTCCAGGGCCAGTACTCTATCCACTGCGCCACCTAGCTGCCCCAAATGTACTTTATTTTTGTGACAGATTCCAACTTTGAAAGGAAAAGCATTTTTCTTTAATGTTTCCTTCTTTCCTTCCTTCCTTCCTTGCTTCCTTCCTTCCTTCTTTTTAGTTCAAGAAATTCTAAATTATTAGTAGTACCCTGGAATCTGACCAGGAATGCCCTCTAGAGGTTCACTTAATCGGTTCCTTGTATGCCAGGGTGTAATTTTGAAGTGGGAAAGGACTTCAAAAGCCATGTAGTGTCACATTTACACACAAAAAAATAATTCTACAACATGCTTACTTGAACAAGTAGTCATCCAACTTTTTCTTAAAGCCCTCCAGTAATAAGAATTATCTCCTAAGGCAGACTTACAGAAGGCTGTAATTGTTAGTAACTTTTCACTTACATGAGGCCTATTTATTTTCCCTCTCTGAAACTTCTATCCCATATATTAACAGCTGGATCCTCTGGACTGAAGCAGAGTAATTCTGAGCTCTCATCCACTTGGCAACCCCTCAAATTCTTGAAGTCAGCTAAGATGTTTTTTTTATAGCTAACTACCCTCAGATTGTTCGATTGATCTTCATAAGATATAAACTTGAGGTCCTTTATCACTCTAGTTAGGTTTCCATTGATCATTTCCAGCTTGTCAACATTCATCTGACAATGTTTCACTGAATGTGATTTGACCAGAGCAGAATACAGAATACTTCCTCATTAACATTTACTTATTTCTGGAAGTTATGACTCATTTATGAATATTTTTGGTGTGGGCCATCCAACCAGTTACAAATACAGCCAAGCTTACCATCATTCAGCTCACATTTCTTTATTTGATCCACAAGAAGAGTGTGTCTTATTTAAATAATTAAATTAAATCTAAATAAACCATAATTATGTTGCTCCCTTCATCTACAAGACTGATAATACTGTTATCACAGAAATTATATTATTCTAGTATACCCTGTTCTTCATAAAACCATACTGACTTTCTTGTCATCATTGCTTCTGAAGTCATATCTTTAATATGTTTTAGAATTTTCTTAGGAATTAATATCAAAGTCATGAGCTTATAGTTTACAAAATGTACTCTTATCCCACTCCCCTGTCTCTTTTTAGAAAATAAGAGATTTTATCTTTCTCATGTTTTCCATGATTGTTCACTTTTTCAAAGATTATTAACACTGAATACAATTACATCTACTGGATTTCATCTGGTCATGGTAACTTGAAAGGATAAAAGGTAGCTAAATGATGTCCTTAAATTATATTGGTTTTTACCTACCTATTATTTACTTTTTCTCTGTCCTTTCTGCTCCAAAGATTACTTACCTGGAGGAGAAACAGAGTAAGAGCTGAACAGTTCTGCTTAACTGTATTGACTCTAAGCAGTAATCATACACATTCTTTGACCCTCTCATTTTTCTAATATAGTTGGGGTGAGAATCCTTCTGTTCTTAGATTTTCTTCCTAGCTTTCTCATTCTGAGCTTTAATACTATTCGACAAGTTCTAGAAAAAGGGAAACAAAAACTTCTCCAAATTAGTGTCAATATTCATTAAAGGTAAGAAATTCTTCCTCATTTTTTTTAATTTCACATTTCATATGTTTATCTTCTTTAGTTTTGTCCTCAGATAAAATAAAAATTCTTAATCAACAACAGTATGATTATGAAAATCATTAGTAAATAAACTCCTGACTACCCTTATTTTAAATGACTTATTTTATTATTATTCATCCTGTTTTCTATCTATTCTTCAAAGCTCAACTCATGGTAGAGTTGTGAACTGATCCAACCATTCTGGAGAAAATTTGAAATTATGCCCAAAGGGCTATAAAATTGTGCATACTCTTTGACCCATCAATAACACTACTGCATCTATATTCCAAAGATATCATTTTTTTTAAAAGCAGGGAAAAAGACCCACATATAAAAAATATTTCTGCAGCTCTTTTTGTGGTGGCAAAGAATTGGAAATTGAGGGGATGTCCATCATTTGGGGAATGACTGAACAAGTTGTGGTATATAAATGTAATGGAATACTATTGTGCTATAAGAAATGATGAGTGTGCCGATTTCAGAAAAACCTGGAAAGACTTACATGAACTGATGATGAGTAAAGTGAGCAGCACCCAGAGAACATTGTACACAGTAACATCAACACTGTGTGATGATTAGCTATGATGGACATAGCTCTTCTCAGCAATACAGTGACCCAAGACAAATCCAAAAGATTCATAAAGGAAAATGCTGCCCACATCCAGAGAAAGAACAATGGAGTCTGAATACAGATCAAAGCATACTATTTTAACTTAATTTTTTTTCCTTTAGGTTTTTCTCTTTTTTCTGATTCTTCTTTCACAACATGACTAATGTGGAAATAGACTTAATATGATTGTACATGTAAAGCTTATACATATTGTTTGCTTTCTTCAGGAGTGAAAACATTGGAACTCAAAATGTTATAAAAGTGAATGTTGAAAACTATTTTTACATGAGATTGGAAAACAAAATAAAGTACTGTTAAGTGGGGGAAAAAAAGCTCAAGTCAAATTCCCCTTTCCTACATAAAGCCTTCCTTTGATGCCTTTTTGTTAATATGTTTTTCTTATTTAATTTCACGCAGAACATTGTTCTGCGTCTGTATTGTACATTTATGTATGTGCTGTTATACTCTAATTTTCTGTGCTTTTGTCTACTAGATACTCCACAGGTACAGGGAACCTGTTATTTAAACTTTGTGTCTTTTGGTAGTTGCATAGTACTGTGAACATGGATGATACTTAATAAATATTTGTTGTATTCCTAAATGAATCAACAGTTAAGTTATTCTTGTAGCTTTCTTAAGAATCTTTCAACAATTCTTTTTCATTTTCTTAAATTGTGAAATATTTCTTTTTCTATCCTTAATTAAAAAATATTATAAAAACAAAACCCTTTTAAGAAATGTGCACAGTCAAGCAAAACAAATTCCCATATTATCTATCTTCAGCAATTTGTATCTTATCCTGCATATTATTCCATTTCCTTTCCATTTGGAAGTGGGTAGCATTTTTCATCAATTGTCCTCTACAATTGGCCACTCTTAATAAATGTACTTTGTTATGTAGAATAAAAGGCTTGACGCAATAAATATTTTACATAATATTGAATAACAGTAATAGGAGGTATTTTTCTTGTTCTAAAATAATACTTTAAAAATTCATGTCTTTTGAGTTATTTTTCCAAAAATGGCAATCATTGCCCTAATCCAACCATGGGCATTTGCTGAACTCTTGTGCTGTGAAACCTGCATTTTGCAATGACTGGGAAAGTTCAAGAGTGTAGACTGTGGCTTTTGAGCAGTCAAACTTAACTGGTGCACATGGGAATCACCTGCAGCAAGCTTTGATTTCCTTAGGGGCAGGCTCTACTATCTTTTTTTCCCCTTCAGTGATTGATTTTTTTTTCTTCTTGTCTATGTTTGTCATAGATTTTTTTTCCATATTTTTGATATTTTGCATTTTCTCCTAAGTATGCTATCCTTGGAATGTTCTCCTTATATTTAATTCTCCTTCTTTCTAATTTCTTCAGTCGTGATGTATACATTTTTTTCCCACTTTAATTATCACCTAAATATTTTATTATTGCTATTTTTTGTTGCACAGTAGAAATAAAAGTAAGAATATTAAAATGCTTCACAGGGTTGTTGGTAAATACAAATGAGAAAACACAAAGGGAAGGCAAAATTCAATTAAATGTCATTTGTTTTTGTTCTTATTTTCATTGTTGTTGTTTTGATCTTATTTTTCTTATCTTAATGGAATTCAGAGAGCAATTGTGGTGGGACAAGTCAATCTCCTGCTATCATTCTTTTGTGGATGATGTTCTGTGAACTACTGTAAGGTAGATAAAATGACTTTTTCTTGTAATTAAATAAAAACTTGTATATAAGTTCATTCATTTTAGACACACAGAAAGCATCACTGGGACAACTACAGCAGTATAGGCCATATTGACAATATGTACCTAATATTGTACCCATGTGGTTTTGATTTTCTTTGTTATGTCTTCATATTTTGAATTATGTTCTTTCTACATAGTTTAGAGATTATGTATATTGGGCATACTGACATGTATTTAAAATGTCTTAACTGTGGGGGCTAGTTGTATCTGTCAAAATAATATTATTCCAGACCACTTTATTTGATCTGTCCTCAAGAGTTTTTTAAGTTCTGAATTTGTTGTGCTGGAATTTGTAGCTGCTAGTTTATGGAGGATAGTGAGCTTCTGGTGCATGTTTCATTGATGCTAAACTTAGCAACTTTCTATGACTCTCTCATAACCTGAATTCATCTCTTAGTCTGGGTTCCTTATAGAAACTCATCCTGTATTTCTCCTTGTGATTCCATGGCCCAGAATTGTTATTATAAATATCCCCCCATAAAAATTGACATGACAACAATTTATTGATTTATTATGTTCTATATATTATACATAATATATAACTATTTTAAAATTATTATTCAGCTTCTTGCTGAAATATTGTTGGTTGAGTACATATGACCTCCTTTCAATTCTCATCTGGGATCTTACTCATTTTCCTAGGCTTCTTCCAGAAGTCAGACATTTTTGCTTATGGTCAACATATTTAGTAGTCTTGTGACATTTTTCAGTATTTATATTTGCTCAGTTTGTTCCAAAAGTATTTATTTGAGTTTTTGACTTGTTCATTTTGGGCTCTGAGAACATCTATCAGTTATCTCTCCCCCTTTTAAGGGGAAATGTTACTTTTTCTTTAGCTTTTCAGGGGATGATAAGCTCTGCATTTCATCAACGTCAGACATTTTTATATCAATCAATACATTCTAAATTTATTTTCTTCTTTACTCACTCAAAATATTTATGTTCAGAGTAATATTGCATATGTACTGATTGATATGAAATGGAGTTTTGCCATTGAGCTTTGACATCAGGTTTCCAATACGTTTTTTTGACATACACATCCATATCTTTTTATTTGATAGCTTTATGGAAGTTTTTCTTACCTAAAGAAGATTAAATATTTGTACGTATCACCTTCATCAATTGCTTCAATCAGCTTTTTATTTCCAGCTTACAGTCTATTGTCTCCTATCTTTCTTTGCACATGTTAAATATCATATACTTAACATTTAGATATCACTGTAGAAAGAATCCATGAGAAGATAAAACTTTGTAATGTGTTTTTCATTGGACTGATAGTTCTGATAGGACTGATGGATAGGACATCTTCTATTTACATTAAGTACATGTTTTGGTCTGACTCTCTTTTAAATTTGAAGTCATATTTAGTTCTGTTTAGGGAGTTGTTAATACATTCAATATAATTGACTCACATTTTCTCCCTAAAAATGTTGCATTTTATAGAATTGTTCCCAAAATAACATTTAAGTAGAGTATTTTAAATACAGAAAAGTTTTTCCGCATGGACAGCAAATACTGTTTCTGATTATACTTCCACCTATTTTATATATTTTCAGTATCCACATTAGCTATTGGTATGGAACTGAGACAAAAGCATGAAAAATAAATAAAGACAATAAAGTGTTTTAACACTTTTAGGCAGCTTGTTCGATACCAACCAATAGCAAATCTTATGATTTATTCCTCTAGGATTTTTGGCACACTATTTTTGCTTCTTAGCTATTTTATTGTTTTCTTATAAATGTTTATAGTTTTTTTTTTAGTAATTTGTGTTGTGAATATTTTGTATAAAGTACATAAACATGTTACTTTGGAGAGATCACTAGTGCTCTCATTCTGCTAATGCTCAAGTATTAAATTTTGCAAAATGGTGATGCTGCACAACTTATTCCACTGAATTAAGTAATTTGCATTCATCACTAAGTTTATTTTACTTAAGGGTAACCTTTCAGTATTTCTTGTTGTAGTGACATGGTCCTGATCTGTGATAAAGGCCTCTCTTTCTATAAATAAATTGGCAACATTTATTAATTTATTGATGGAATATTGTTGGTTAAGTACAACATCCTGAATATTCATTTTATGCTATTATGTTCTTCTGTTAATACAGGAGAAAATAGGTTTGTGTCTGAGAGAAAGCTGGAAAAGTGCCATGACAATAAGCGAATTATATATGAAACATTTGAGCCAATAATTTTCCATTGTATCTAGCTCCATTGCTTTCTCATTCTGTAAAGAAGCTAGAGTTTCAGTCACTTCCCTTGGTATGTTTTCTATTCTTAATTGTAGTCACGTCTGAGCTTTTTGTTTCTCATTTTAGCCAACTCATGTCTCTCTTGTGTTTCACCTCTTATGAGACTTAAATAACCAGATATTTTTCCCTGCCTTCTTCCCATTTCTACTTTCTTTACTTCTAAAAGTTCTATAGTCAACTTTTTCATATATGTTTAATTGTTCATTGTATCTTATTGTGTATATGTGTACAGATGGGTATACATGCTACTTTGGCTCTTTGTATTACCTTATGCCCTTTGATTTTTAATTTTTAGTCACTAATTAAGAGGATCTTGAATTTCTACTTTTTTGTTGCCTCTAATTAGTAAATAAATCTTTCGAGTATTTTACTGCATGTGCCAATAAGATAATGATACAATCTACCAATGCTTTTGTGAAAATCTTTACTAGCTTTCTTGAGTCACATCTGCCATAATAGTGTTTGGTACCTGTCCTTAGAGGTATTCATTAATAGCTCCACCTACATTTTTGTTTTTCTTATTCTGGCAACTGCTACCAGATATGTTGTTATGTGCTGATTCTAAAATGTTTTAATATTTGTTATCAAATATTGTGGAAGAATGTGTTTATTCATGATGGCTATAAGGAATACAAGCTCTTAAAAAAATCTCATTTGATATTATTGTTCTGCTGGTTGGTCTCAAAAAGAGATTTTGTTAATTTCAGTCTATGTACATCCATCTCCCCCCCTCCCCAGTAATTTAAAATATTAACACTTATTTTCTTCTGTTCATCAATAAATTTCTGAAATTTATATTAACTATACTTTTTAATGACCTCAAGTTCTTTAACTTTTCCTTCAGCAGCTTTTTCATTTAATTAAAGGCATATGTGATATGTAGGCTTAGGGAAAAGTTATGTTTCTTTGTTTTGGTTTATTGTTTGTTTTGTTATTCTCCTGAAGATTTCTTGCAGTGAATTACAATGCAATATTCCTGGCAGGTAGGATGCTGATGTTTCTGAATCTATTCTAATATAATATAATAATAGTTTGAATCTATTCTTCCTTGTGATAACAGAAAAGAAAGGAATATCTCTTATTCAACTGTACTCCATGATGATCATCCCGATGGTTTTGAGTCGGGTTGACCAGCCTCATTTATTTCTTAGGTCTATTGAAGCATTTTCATTACACTGGTTGGGATGTTAACTCAATCAGTGGTAGCACCAGAAACCAACAGCATTTCAGTATCCTTATCAAGACTTCATAGCTTCTGCAAGTGTTAAGGAGCACAGCATTCATGACATAAATTATTCTGGCTGGCATTTCCTTTTTTTTTTTCTGACTCTCAAGAAAAGATTTTTACTTTTGAAGAGATTTTTTTTCCAGTGTTTGAACTTTGAAGGGAATTATTTTTGTTATTGCCTTAGAATATGCTATACTTTTTCTATCTTTTTATTTGTTGTGATCAACAAATAGAATGAGGATGCTCTCTCTTCTTTTATCTACATATGCTATAGTGGAATGAACTCTAGTGTGAGAGTTGCAAAGCCTCCATTACATTTCTGGTTCTTGGGCATCATGTATAGTGAAAAGGGTGATGGATTTGGATTTAGAGAATATGGGATGATGGCCTGGCTTCACCAGTTAGTACCTATATAATCTTGGGTATGTCATTCCATCACTAAACAGATCATTTTTCTTATTCGACACCCTCCCCAATATATTCTCCCTATTCTATTCTTGGAACAATAGTAAAATCCATAATCTTGTCAATATTTATTATACTATTACTCGACCCGGATCCTGTTGCTTTGTTTGCCTAAATCAAAACTTATTCCCATATATGTGTTGTATTCACTGTTACGATATGTTGCTTGACTGTTGAACTTTTAAAGTTTGTATCCACAATATCTAGCACAATGCCTGAAATTAAGCATGTAATAAATGCTTGTGGACTGATTGATCTTTAAAATGGGAACACTGGAGTAGATAACTTTAAGATACTTACTAAATATATGATTACCTACTGATTGTTAACATGGGTAATTCATTCATCCTATTTCTTTACCTTCAAAATGAGGAAGCTGGATGAAATGATCTAATCTGTCTTCCACATCAAACCCCTACCACTTAAAGTCACTTCTCAAACTAGTGGCTGTTCATATTTCTCAAATTAACATCAAACTACTGGAGAATGCATATTTATTGGTTTCGATTTTTTTCCGGTCCATATGACTTTTGACTGCCCATTCTAATCTTTCCATTTGGTTCTGGTATTTGAATATTCCTCCAAATCTCATCCGTCATTCTACTTCCACTTACCCTAACTCCAGGGCATATAATTTTTCTGTATACTATTGACAAAACTGGAAGAGCTAAGTATATGAACTGGACTAATGATGATTTACTCTTCTACAAAGATAAATCCTGTCATCAAATGAAGAAAAGAGGCAGAATATTGTCAATCTTTTTAGATCCATTCTTAATTTAAAAGAATACTCTTTCATTGTATTTTTTTTGTAATTACTTAGGGCAAAGGTCTAAATTTTTTATTAGGCATTCCTCCAACAAATTTGTATTTATTTACATAATTGTAATTATGTAATTATTCAGGTACTCCTGTCAGTGCTCCTAAGTACATTTTATTTCAATATTTGGATTTTAAAGTCCATCATAGATTTAAAAAAAAAGCTCAGAAAAATATGTAGATACAAATGAAAGAAATGCTTCATTGGCTACACTAACAAAATCATGATAATCATTTTTCAATTCTTGTCCACCAATGATGAAAAGGTTTTTATTGAAATATGCCTAGCACATCTTTCTTGATTTTGTTCACTTTTTACTGCAAACCAATCAGAAGATTATGTCTTTTTATATTTTTAACAAATGAGTCTAAAAAACCCAATGAATCTTTTCATCGAGAAGATTTTTAAATAGAATAGACAATGCTGTCTCCATCTTTTTACATGCATAGCTAAGACATTTTGCAGACCACATAGTTAAATCATTTTCACAACAAAATCACATAATGATAGAAACATTTCCAAATGTTTATTTTCACAACACTCTCTGTATAGAATGTTTCTTTTAAAAAACTGTTATTTTCTCATTTGTTAGTTCAAATGTCACTTTTACATTGAAGAGACAGAAGTGTTTTTATTCTAAAATAAAAATCTTCTGGGTAGTATATTACTGACAGCCACTGATCATAGAACAGGTGAGAAATTTTCACATATATACTTTTGTAAAAGAAAAATGTGTAAGCCATCTTTGACTTGGATGATTTTTTTCCTCTTCACTTTGCATCTGCTGCTCTTGTTGGTTTCAACTCCACAGAACTAGATGCTCCCCACAGTGTACCCCCTAAGTGTGTACACTACCCCCTTTCCTGACTGCCTTTGTGTGTTGTCTCCCTCCCCTTAGATTTTAAGCTCCTTGAGGACAGGGACTGTCTTTTTCATTAATTGTATCCCCAGTGTTTGAATAGTGTCTGATACATAGTAGGCACTTAATAAATGTTTATTGCATTGGATTAATTGAATTGTAAACACTTTGTTTCAAGATAACTAGTGAAACTGTGGGATAGAAGAGCTTTTTGTGGCAACTTCCTATCTTATGCCATTGACAAACTACTGTATGCATAGTGACTGCAAGCTAGAGTAAGCTGCAGGCATAATCACTTCACTTTTAAAAATACCTGTGTATATCCTATGGGATAGGGTAGATTTATAAATTACAATTGTTTCTTAGTAATTGAAAGGTAGTGACATAATGGATAGAGAACTAACAGGGAAGTTAAGAAGATCTGGATTCAAGTCCTGTCTCTGTCATATTCTAACTCTGTGACCCTGGTCAAGTCTCTTAACCTCTTTGCTTCAGGCTACTGAGATTATAATTTCAAAAAAAAGTACCAACACACATTGAGTACATGAGTTTTCTCATCTGGGAATCCCCAATTCCAATGAAATCATAGGTCCCCATTGCTTCATAATAATTAATTATTCAATTAATTAATAAATATAGCTAGCCAAAAAGGTGTCTCTAATATTGAAAATTCTCCCACTAAAAATGAAATCCAGACAGCTGGAGGCTCTTACTCATATGACTGTGGCTTCAGAATTCAGAGACTGGTACCACCATAAAAGGGTTACAGGACAATGCTGTAGGTGTGTGGGGGGTTCCCAATAACACATGCATAGCTGTTGCAGGTATCTAGGTCATGTTTAGCAGCTAACATCTGGTGCAAAAGGGTAGCTTGTGCCATGGTTTGGGTCAGTGGAGGGAGGTTTTGGAATGTGGGAGTGCTAGGTAACGGTAGATTAAAAAGGTGGTAGGGGTTGTGTTTTGGACATGTATTAGAGTTGGTCAGTGGAAGTTTGGATGTATTCCAGCACATGCTGATCGATGTTTAACAGATGTATGTGTGTGTGTGTGTGTGTGTGTGTGTGTGTGTGTGTGTGTATGTATGTATGTATGTATGCACAAAAACTTTTGAGTTTTATCCTTATTTTTAATATATTATTAAGTCTACAAATCAACAACAACAACAAAATGAACTAAGCAATGTTGTAGCAATTCTCTATTTCGATATATAAATGCTTACATTGAAATTTCAACAGTCTGGTCTTGCAAGGTGTGCTCCAGCATACTCTTTGTTATTATTATGATATGCCTCATAAAATCAAAAGTCCTGGTGAGCCTGGAGTCAAATCAAAAGTCTTTAAAAGATTCTAGTCTGCCCTGAGAGTTTAGCAGATCTCCATCATAGCCACTAATAATATATTGAGAAAAGTAGGAGACTAATGGACACTTCCCAACCACATGCTAAAATTTTCCCAGTAAATGTTCATCTCAATTAACTGAGTAAGTCAAAAACATTTATTTAGTGCCTACTATGTGTCAGGCACTGTGCTAAGCCCTGAGGATGCAAAAAATGGCAAAAGACAATCCTTGTCCTAAAGGACTATGTTCCACACTCTAATGGGGGAAGACAACAAACACATAAGTTATACTGAAGATAACTAGAGAAAAACTAGTAGAAGGAAAACACTAGAATTATGAAAGTTTGGGAAAATCTTCTTGTAGAAGGTGGAATTTTAGCTGGGACTTGAAGGAAGCCAGGGAAGCCCAGAGAAAGAGATTAGGAGGAAAAACATTCTAGGCATGGGGAAATAGACAAAATGCCTAGAACCTAGAGATGGACTATCTTGTTCATGGAAGAGCAAGGAGGTCTGTGTCACTGAATTGAAGAATACATGGCAGGGAGTAGAAAATTGCACCCTTTTGTCCAGGAGTGTAAAGAATTATACTACTTTAATATATATATATATATATATATATATATATATATATATATATATTTACCTTTTGATGAGTATTGTATATTCCAACATATCTAATGGGGAGGTATTAAATGAAAGTCTAGGTCATGGTTGGGCAACCTGTGGCTTAAGACCACATGTGGCCCTCAAAGTCCTCAAGTATGGTCCTTTGATTGAATACAAACTTCATAGAACAATTCCCCTTAATAAAAGGATTTGTTCTGTAAAACTTGGACTCAGTCAAAAGGCCACACCCAAGGATCTAGAAGGACCATGTGGCCTTGAGGCCACAGATTCCCCACCCCTGATCTAGACTTGATTTGTGTTGTTTTTGTTTTTTCCTTCATTTCTAAGAGGACCAGTGCATAAGATGGGTGATACCTTGATGAATGATACCTTGACTTGCTCATGAATTGGATTTCAGTAAGGCAGGGTTTCACAAAATCATCAACTTCACTCTCTCTTCTGGAGTCATTAAAGGCCACTGGCAAGATAAAAGTCAGGACAACTGGCAATGGCCCAGGATGAAGTGAATCACCTTGACATCTTCAATGTCTTTCCAAGCTCTAAGCTCTCCATGGTGCCTGCTTCAGGGGCCTTTGTGACCATTGAAACAAATTATTCTCATCTACCCATTCTTCTAGGGAAAAGTCTTCACATACTTGGGCTGGACATCCTTCTAATTCCCTGACAATTTTGAGGCTTGTTGATTACCCTCAACCTGATTTGGCCCATCTACCCAAGATGAATTTACTGGGGTATGGCTGCTGTTTATGCAACAGCTAATGGGAGCCACAGGTCAGAGTTTGATGAAAGGTACACACAAAGGTTGGATAAGCAGCTCTGAAAAGAGCTCAGCAAGCCCCCACACTAGAGGTGCTAGTCAAGCACCTATCCATTATATAACATACCTGCTTTTTGCAGAATACTGAGTTAGGTAGTGGGAGAAATACAGTTTAAATAAGACTAAATGCATTCCCTTAAGGATCTTACGGTATCATAGTAGAATAAGATACAAATGTATAATACTACACAGTAAATGCAGGATAAAGTTCTATATGAGGTCCCAGGAAGAATGTCACAAACACAAGAATTTTCACCAATAGCACATTGAAAATCTAGCTCTTCTGTTTACTTTCCTAGTATAGCAGCCAGGTACTAAGAAGAATCTAAAATGAAACGTAAGTACCCTTGAAAGTTTCTTTGACAAAATTGAGGCTCCCTAGGGTTAGCTTGTTCCCAAATTGCAAGAATTAGCCTTAGTGTTAAAGAACATTGATGATCTGTAAAAGAAGAGGGTAAAGGCAACTGCTTTTCTTGATTCTCTCCAAAGGTTAGTATCAGCATTTCTTCAGACAGCAATCAGGTCACTGTTGGTAGACAGGTTCTCTTTGCAGACATTTGTAAATATAAACCAGCTGCCTCATCAAATGTTCATTTATTACCAAATCCAAAGTGAAAGCATGCTTCTTTTCCCTTGCTGCTTTGCGTTTTCCTCTGAATTCTAAATTGGACTATGAAAAAGGATTATTTCACTCAGTGAAGCATCTGGGTATCTAACTGGTATCAAATATGCTGGAAAAAATGCATTTGCGAGGTTTTTGGCTAACATGTTTCTAAGTGTGCCTAATCCCAAGAGACCTTCCTAGGCAGAATGGGAAGCGGTTTTTTTCTCTTTTTCTTCTGTTTAAGACCTGAAAAACAGTCCTTGCTTGAATAAATGAATACATTTAATTCAGTAATTAATTGGTAATTTACATATAATATACATTCAATAATTTACATCTTTCTTGAACATTATTCACAATAATGCAATTATAAGCTTAGTACATTTGCAGTTTTTGAGACTTCTGAGTTTTTAAATGATGAAATAGCTAGGTTTTTCTGCCTATGAAAACACAAATAATAGTTTGCTCTAATAAAAGAGATGCTCTGTTATCTAAGTGGATAATTGCAGTTAGTCAACATTAATTAGGGGATAGGAATTGGGCCCGTTATTTAATTAGCATAGGGAATTCCCAGGTGAGGAAACTCATTCTTCCAATGTAGATCAGCACTTTCTGTTCATTATCTGTAATTTATTCTTTGAGAGACTGAGACATCTAGAACACTAGGAGGGTTAAGTTACTTCCTCAGAAACACAGTCAGTATATTTTAAAGACAGTATTTGAACCCAGATCTTCCAGGCTTCAATATCATTTCTCTATCCACTACACTTACCTCTCTTTTCTTGTTTTTTTCCCTATGGGAAGATGTGAAGATTGGTGGGAAGGGTATGGGGAGGAAGAGAAGAGCCATTTTTGAAACTAAAAATCACCGTATTTTTATATTCTTGCAAGGAAGAACACATCTCACATTTTAGACTACAATTGATAATTTGTTTTATTAAAAGGCTGATTTTATCCCAGAAAGAAAGACTTTTAATGACTTATTTAAAAGAAAATGCCCGCACAGCCCTCATGTTTATTGAAACCACACACAGAGTAGAGAGTTTCAAAAACATTGTATTTTCCAAGCTTAGGAACATAATTAAAAGAATGTTTTACCTTCCGTAACATATAGTCATCTTTTTTATCTTCTGTTACCTAAGGTGGAATTTTCATCTAAATTTTTTCTAACATAATCATTTAATGTACAAAGTAGCACTTTGCAGAAAAAAGAAATCACCTATTACCTCTTCAAACTGGGTTCTCCTGGGCTTCCCCACTTCTAATCTTCACTTCCTATTAACAGCTCAAAAGCATTTCCAGATAGGACAAAAAAGCAACTGATTCAGAACAAAAACAAAAACAAAACAAAACAAGAAAACACATTAACCACACAATGATTTTTGGTGCTTAGTTGTTATCGTTTTCTTACTAAAAGCTCATATATGTGCTGTGTGGGAGAATACAACCACTGACCATGTTTGCACATACAAAAGAAACTGGAGAATCAAAGTGACCAGGAAAGTTTGAGAGGAAAAAATAAAGTTAAAACAACAACAACAGGAGTTTTACTTTAATTCTGTGGCTTTTTCACGTGAAAGCATTTCTAAGGTTTAAGCTATAAATATGATTTTTCCCATTGGTTCCCAGTATCAAGTAGTTTTTGAAGCTGAGAACAAGTTTGAGTGAAGATGCATTCTTATCTCTAGAATATAAACTATTATTAAATCCCTCTTCATTCTATTTGTTGCTTACCATGCAAAAGTCCACACTTTTCAGGGAGAAAAGTCACTACTTTCATAAGAATGAAGAAAAATATTGATTTGGTCTACAGATTGCCAATACAGGAATAACACAAAAATGATCATGTTAGAAACTTGTGAAGTCTTCAGGTAAGCTGTAAGAGCAAGATGTAGGACCAAAATTATGTCAGTTACATCTGCAAACTTAGAAGAAAAAATTAGCCAGCAATGGCTCTATATAATCATAAGCAAATTGACCAATGAAATATTTCTAGCATTAGTGTTGATTCACTATTGCACTAATGGACCTAGCCCACCATAATACTATTGCAAATTTATAGTTTTCTTGTCAAGATCTCAAAGCTATTCAAATACCTATAGTCATTATTAAGTGCATTTTATATCTGATATGAAAACCTGACAGGAAATAGACAACTCTGAATAACATTGTCAATGTCTGCATTTTAGTTTAGGAATGAATTTGTTTTTTCCCTCTTTTATTTTTCCTTTGTTTCTCAATTTTTTCCCCCTAATCTAAAGTACTTGAATAGCTAGATCAGGTTTCCATCCCTCCATTTCCAAAACCCTCTTTATTTATGTGTAAAATCAAAATAAAGAGGGAAAGGTGAGTTAGAAAATATTTTTAGCCCAAATAATCCAATGCAGTTTACACTTACTTGCATTACGTGACTCCAATTGGAGGTTGACCCTGGAAGTAAAGTGTTGGCTTCATTATGGAAATGCCAAATAAAGGAAAAGCCCTTTATTTTAAATAATTAGAATGACTTTTTCTTAAATTTTATAAATTAGAAGGAAAATCTGACAAAATATTTCTAGAGTAGAGTCGTAAACCAAGTAATTGTTTTTTTATCTTGAAAAATATGACCCATAGGCTTTATATCACGATATCTAAATGTTACTTAAATTTTTAAAATTTCAGAGCTAGTTTCTCATTTCTTTGCCCACAACCCCCATAGAGAAATGGTGTACTTGTTAAATAAAGACTCATTACAAAGTAAATAAATAAATAAATAAATATTCATTTCTATGTACATTTGTTCTGTTTATAGTTGCTAAGATAAATAAATATTTGAATAGAATGTGCTGTGTATCCTTTCCTTCCCTAATGTAATATTGTCCAAAAGAAATGAAGATATGCATAATGAAAACTAATTGGTTGTAGCATATTATTAAAAAAATATGAATACATCAAAGAGATACATTGTCAGAAAAGGAGAGGATGGGAAATGTAGTAAAATAAAGTAATACCCATGGAAAGATCATATGCTACATGTACTCATGGAATATTAAGGGGCATAGACTAAGGTGCCTATAGGCTGGTGGTCCTCTTATGGAGAATTTACAGGAGGCAATGGACAAGAGCCATGCAGGATGTGAAGTTAGGAGTGCATTATCATCTATAGGAGGAATACCTACATCAATGAAAAAAGAGATGCATCCAAGTATAGAAAAAACAACTCAATATGTGACATTTACCTAAAAAAGATAAGGAGGTTTGGTTTTGATTGCAAGAAGTTTAATTTTAAAACTCAGCACCATTTTAATTCATGTGCCCATACCCTGTCCTGGTGAAATTGTGGGTTGACTCCTTGGGCCTTGGATTATGAAAAATGCTGAATTTCAAATTTCATGGTTGAAAGCAAATGTGATTTGTGTTTGTGTGAAAAATAAGTTGTACAATAATAAGAGTTGACATTTGTAATTGTACTTTAATTTGTGCAAAGCAATTTACATGTGTCAGCTTGTTGGACCCTCAAAATAACCCAGTGAGGTGGGAGTTATTATTTTCTCCATTTTTCTGATAGGGAATGTAATACTCAAAGCAGTTAAAGAATTTGTCAGGTAGCTATAAAGTGTCTGAGGCAGGATTCCAACTCAGCTCTTTCTCACTCAGAGCCCAGCAGTACATCTACTATGCCCCTAGACAAAAATCATAAAGTCAAGAAGATGAAATAGTTTTTAAAAAACTATGACAGTGATGTTTTGAAATGCAGGTTTCTGGAGTGTAGAAACAAAAACCAGCAGTAACAAAAAGATAAAGAAAAATTAAGAATTTATGTCATCGATGAATCAGAAGTGTATAATTCCAATATGTGTGAATGACTATTACATAAGATAAAATAATACCTTCCTTTTTTGTTTATATGCTTCATGCTGCTTGATTTTTATTTAAATAAAAAGCACTAAATTAATTGTTTAATTAGGCAGTTATTAAGTTGATTACCTTCAGTAATACTACAGGCCCAAACTATAGCTTGGATTTTGAATTATAAAGCTTCACGTACTTATTTACTTCATGATATTCACTTAGAGGGATGATGATGTGTAGCATTTATTTATTCTCAGAAAGAAGAGGCATTTTAAAATTATACAGTCTCATCAGATGTAAGTAGTAATATAGAGTACCAGTGAGAAAATAACACATCCATGATGCTTATATGCCCTATACATTTATGCTATGGATATTTAACTTAGGATAGAATGATGGTTAAGTCCTACTTGTTTCAAGTTTGACTTTTAGAGGCTATGTGTTTAATTGCATTGTGTAATATGTAATGTATTCCCCAAATGAATACACAATTAGTTTTATTGTTCTTGATTACTTTGATTTAGTTTCAAATGCTTGGAGGATTTTGACTCTTCTATATTGGTTTAAAATTATTCATAGCCCAAAGTAACCAAAATGGATTCAAAAATAATTTGAACCAGCCTGTGTTACCTTGCTTCAATAACCAAGATCCCATGGGGCCTGGAAATGTGTGTTCCTTATACAAAATGGTAGATTATTTTCATATGTAAGTTCTTTGTTTTCAAATGATCAAATCATGCATGACAAATTCATTCTTGTGATCATGTTATAGGATACTGCACAAATATCAAGGGAACTTGCAGAATGTTAAAGGATCCCAATGATCTATTTTTTTTTTTGTGGCAAAAGTGATTCATATGTCCCACAATCTATGAAAGGTTTTAACTGTTGAAATACTAATAGTCTGAGAAGTCAGAAATAAAACAAATGTCCAATAAATATTTATAGATTGAAAAATGAACAGCCATTCTGTTAATAAACATGGTTTTAGATGTGTTGAAAAATGTGAACAGACCACTGGGCAGCTTATATGTAACTGTAAGGGCCAACAATTATATGTGAAACTTGACATTTTTATCCCATTTGTCACCCTTTGCTGTACCATATTAGAAAACTCACAGAATTCAGAGTACTGTTTTGAAAACTGAAATTGTAATAACAACTAAACTCAAACCTAGTTGTTAAGTGGTCTGTCATCAATGTAACAACATTATCTCCTAGTAGGAGAGTGTCATCATCTTTCATGAATATCAAAATAACATTCCAAATGAAACCTATGGTTAAAAATATCCCATTTTTTCCTTTAAGACTTTCAGTGGAAATATATTCCTATTTTACAGGCACACTGTATTTGAGTTTTCAATCTGTCAGTTGTTCTGAATTAACATGACAAAGAGTTGTCATGTGTTTCAAGAGAAAATTATTCTTCAGGTAATGAAAAGCAATTTGAATAGGCAACAGCAAATAATACAAACAACACATTTATTTAGAAAAATAAACTGAAAATGCTGTTTGTTACATTTTTCCATGAAGCATAGATAAATGGCTATAAAAACTTTTATATGTCAAATACATATTAAAAATGATTTTTGATTTTACTGTTAAGTGGGAGAACAGTGTCCAAGTTTAGCAAGACTGTTGGACTGTCCAGTTCATTGAATTTGACTTCTTGGTTATTGTTATGATATAAAATGATTTTAATTTAAAAAAATAATTGATCCTTTTGTAATTTGCTTGACCACATGAATTTTGGGGGTGACTTTTGTTGGTGGTGGTTTATCAAATTTAAGAAAGGATCATTTTCATTGAATGTAAGTCCTCTCCTCCTTATGAAGAAAAAAGAATGTTTTCTTCACAGTTTTTCAATATTCCCTTTTCAGAGCATCTACAAGAAACAGTTTGTTAGCTGTCTAAAATCTCATGGGACCATCTGTGCAAATACCAGCACACATCATTACCCTGAATGGAAGTGACAGTGCAAACATTAGAAGTGCATTGAGATGCAGTCATTATGAACTGACTTTTCCCAAACCCACTCTTCAAATATGTGGGAAGGGTTGGATGCAGAATCTTTTAAAGCATTGAGCATCATCACTGCTGTTCCTCTATGGCTTTGAGTTTATTCATGGGATGGTACCAATCTTCTTTCTCCACAAATGGCAGTATTCCTTTTGTCCAATACATTTTACTACCATTACATAAGTGCTCTAGCTTTCCTTTTGGCATATTTTGAAAGTTGTTTTTTTTTTTTTTGAGGGGGAGTAATTCTAACTAGAGGTATCTCTTTTATCCTTTCTCCTCCTTGGCATGACTCCCTCCCTTCTTTTTATCACAAAAAAAAAATCGTAACCTAATTGCTAAAACTTTGTTTCCTCAAATGTAATATCTCATGAAGTAATTTGCTATAGTCCTTTTCATTTGTTTTATTTTCCTAGAAATTTTTAAGTGAATGAAACTTAAGGCTGTGGCTTTTCTTCAGGGCTTCCAGCTCATGGCTGTTGGGTTCAAGGCAGATGAATTGATGCAGAGTACTCCAGTGAAATCTTGTGCTCCATCTCTGAGGGTTTTACTGCTCTGAGGAGGGTCAGGTTCTTCATTCCATTAATCAGCTCTAGATGGCAAGAAGTCATAGTGATGAATCTGATGTGAAAATAATTAACTGACATGCCTCCAAAAGTAGATATTCCTTTCAGCCTAAAAAATATGAGAGAGAGAGAGAGAGAGAGAGAGAGAGAGAGAGAGAGAGAGAGAGAGAGAGAGAGAGAGGATATCATGTTAAACAAGGAA
This sequence comes from Phascolarctos cinereus, assembly GCF_003287225.1. Lineage (NCBI taxonomy): Eukaryota > Metazoa > Chordata > Mammalia > Diprotodontia > Phascolarctidae > Phascolarctos > Phascolarctos cinereus. The sequence goes on from NW_027555847.1 coordinate 240,946,804, forward strand.
ATGAAATTCTAGAAGTCATCAGATTGTTATAATTTGAGCATTTTGGAAGCCAAGAGTCTATTTGAAATACATAGAACAAAATCACATTTTGAACACATAAAGGCAAAATTAAGTCAATTTACCTTTTTTAACTTAAAATCATTTAATATCCATATAAATCTTCATTTGTGAAAATGACAGGGTTAAACTAGATGAACTTTAAGCTCCTTTAAGCTCTCAATCCTATTAACCTATGTCTTTAGTTTGTTACATATTGTGTAAATCTCTCAATTGTAAAAATTTACCAAGGTATCTTAAACTCATGTCTGATAATGAGGCTTTAAAATTTTGAATAATTCCATAAGAAGATTAATTTACCTAAAGAAGACATTCTTACTTCCTTTTAAGCAAAGACCTTTCTTAAAACATAACTGAGAAGATATTAATATTTTTCTTATTATGAAATATGTGATTGTAATTGGTAGAGCTCTGACAAATAAGAGTTCTCAACTTGGAGTTAGGGGATCTGGGCTCACATCTTGCTCCTGATACTTCTCTGTGTGACACTGGGCAAGTCACTTCCCACATAATTCATCATCTCTTAAATGTAGTTGAAAACTTGAAAGGCCTATTATGAGGGCAAATGAGCAAACACATATAAAGCTTTTTGTAAACTTTGACATTTCTAAGTGCCAGATATTAACAAAACCAGATAACACACAAAGTACATTGTAAACCTTAAAGTGCTGTAGAAATTCTAGTCATTGTTATTTAGTGAAATAATTAATAAATATCAATTTACTAGTATAAATAAAATACCCATGCTTATTTACCTTTAGGCAATTGGGAAATCTAGTGTTATCACTAATATTACTAATGATGTTCAGTGCATTAAATTCAATTTATATAATAGTCTAATCAATGCATTATCACTTTATTTTTAAATGCTCAGTCAACTACTCTGAATGTTGCTGTGGACTAGTGAGCGCTAAATAGAGTGGTTAAATTGAACTACAGATGTCATTTTAAATCAATCCTAATAATCACTAAAATTAATTAAATTAATTAATAAAATATATGTGTTCTTTTGAAAGAAGAGAGGAGTAAAGCAGAGCCAGTCATTCTGGCATAATATATAAATACATATCTATCAGTCCTAGCTTTTATTATGAAATTTTATTTTTAATAGACTAATGATTTTTATTTTTATTTTCTTGATAAACCTCTTTAGATTATTCAAACCAAAACTATGCATACATACACACACATTCATATACATACATATATATAATATGTATGATATATAATATATATTTTATATATTACGTATATATATATATATATATATATATATATATATATATATATATATATATATATATATATATATTCAAATTAAGGTTTTACTAGAAGAGAGACTTTAGTGAGGTTTACTTCCTTCCTAGAAAGCTTTGGGACTACAGACATTCTACTTGCCATTGGAAAACCTAAACAGATTCACAATATAGGGGCTATTCTTAGTTTGGAAGTTAAAAAAAACAGTTCCAGGTGGATCTGGAAGAGAAGAAAGTAGAGGAAGTACATAGCCAAGAGAAGTGGCTTCTCCCACTTCATTCTGGCAGGCAGTGTGTTGCCATTGAGAATTTTCCCTTTGCCACCTGTAACCCAGATTTTGGACTTGAAGAATTGTCCTTTCATACCAATAGTGATTACTGCAAATTATTCAAGACTTCAGCTTTTCTATTACAAGAAGATCCCATATGGCTCTGAGATCTTATGACAAACAGTAGCAATGCTGATATCAAATCCTAGAAATTGTTTTGGTCATCCAATAGTCAAGTCTTCATCTCCACGAGTCTCTGCCAAGTTGACAGAAGAGAAATGGAACTGGAATTGGACCATATTCACAACCTTCCAACCTTCCACAGTGGCTTGGGAAGTAATCTGATTTAGGAACATGCATTTAGAGAGTTCTCTCTTAATTTACTGATTTCATTTTGAGTTAATTTTTAAAGTGCATCATTCTTTCTTATCACTACAATATAATATTACGTGATAAATACAGAATCAAGAGAAAAGAAAAGCAGAAAGGATGAGAACTCATAGGATTAATTTTAGGAGATAGGAATTCCAAACAGGTTTTCAGAACTTAAAAGTAGCATTAGTTTGCTACAATGAAGTACCTGTTATTTCTTTGTTTCATCTATTCCTTTAACCAATACAAATTATAAATCTTCTATGATTTGGTAGATGGTATTAGAGAGTTGTTGTGGCTAAAAAATCCACCATTCTGTAGCCAGTTGGATGACAAGCTTCCGAACTTAGCTAAACTGTTTAGGGAATTATTAAGCTATCTAGACACAGTGTTACATGCAAGGTATAAGAAGACAAAAATGAAAACTGTACCTGCCAGCAAGAAGTCTAACTTCTATCAGATGGCAGGCATAAAAGCTAACACTAGACCTACAATAGATGGTATTGGAGGTTGGAAGGCTGTGCCACAGCATGTACCCCATTGGCATTTGGAGAATTTAGGTGATGCAGTGGATAGAGTGCCAGGCCTGGAATCAGGAAGATCTGAGTTCAAAATTTGTCTAAGACACTACTAGCTGTATAACTGAGGGCAAATCATATAACCCTACTTACCTCAGTTTCCTCATTTGTAAATTGAGCTGAAGAAGGAAATGACAAACCTCTCTGTATTTTTGCCAAGAAAACCCCAAAAAGGGCTTGCAAAAAGTTGGACATGACTGAAATGACTGAACAACCAAAGACACCTCTATGTAATAGTAGCATTGGGGTACACTTTTAGTACTGGAGTTAAACAAGCATTTTGGCAGACAACATTTTAACATGCACTTTCCTCTTTACTTATTTAAATATGTTATTGGAATTAGAGTTCTTTACAAAGCTCTACCTCCCTCTTAAACAATCCACCAGCTCTCATACATATAGGGGAAGAAAAGGGATGACTATCTCAAGTTCTAGGTAATATATAGGCTTGCAATACTAAAATTACACTTCATGAGCTTCCATAAATATCTTACCTTTCAGGTCAGCTACACCTATAGCATCCAAACCTGTTTTAATATTATATATTGCATACAACTATATTTGTAAGTATGTATGTTATGAAATTTCCCCAAAATAGTCATTAAAAATGAGATAAAAGTGAAATTGTATTTTATAATATTTTCTTAATGGCATAAAAACCTTTCTGATCTCACTAAAATATTGTTAATGATGGAATTTTATTGAAAGTAAGGTGAATAATTGTGTTTTAATATTTTAAAAATATTGGCTTAACACTTTGCTATGCAGTAATGTGAAGGTTTGTTTCTACATTCAGTTTATTTTTAAATTGCTTTTAAAGCTTATTATATCAGGAAAAAAAGTTATGTAGAACAAGTAAAAGTGCATTATGGACTTCACTAACTCAATGGTGATACACATTTTTAACCCTGCCTGGCAATTTACAGAGGTTTCTGTTGAAATTCTGCCAGCAAATTTCTATCTTCCCTAATGACAATCAGTTGTGCTTACAAATTAATTAGATGCTTTTGCATTTTAACTCTTTATTTGCAAGATTTAAATAGTTTATTAAATCTGTTTCCATGATTTTTTTTCATTGTGAAAATATGAATTTTAATAGGGGAATACATTTTCTGCTGCCCACAGAGGAGAAAGTAAGAATCCAAGAAAAGAAGATATCAAATGCTACAGAGAGATTGAGAAGGAATCTTGCTGAAAAATGGCCATTGCAATTTGACAATTAATCATTCATTGGTAACTTTGAAAAGAGAAGTTTCCTTTGAGTGAGGAATGAAGGATAACAAGGAGGTTGAGAACCTGGAAGCCAAGAAGAAAAATTATGCCTTAGACAGAAATATGGTAGCTGAAAAGAGGATATTTTTTTTGGGGGGAAAGGTAATTTAATGAGATATGATATGGATCAAAACCCATCTATATTGATTCATCCTATGTAACTCACTCTGGCACTCTGAAAATGAAAAATAGGATACAGATTTCCCCAATGGAATCTGCACATCCTCTAGGCAGAAGGAAACAGAGAAGATAGGCCAGCCAAATAGGATCATAGAGAGTTCTCTCTTAATTTACTGATTTCATTTTGAGTTAATTTTTAAAGTGCATCATTCTTTCTTATCACTACAATATAGTATTACGTGATAAATACAGAATCAAGAGAAAAGAAAAGCAGAAAGGATGAGAACTCATAGGATTAATTTTAGGAGATAGGAATTCCAAACAGGTTTTCAGAACTGAAGACTTGATAGAAGCCATTAAATCCAATTACTTCATTTTACAGTTGAGAAAATTGAAGTTGGGAAAGGATAAGTGACATGCTGGGGACAAACAAGTAATAAATGTCTCAGGCAGGATTTGACCTCAGTTCTTCCTAACTTTAAGTCCAGCACTCTATCCAATAATGGATTAAAGGAGTAATATGGAAACATGTTGTATTTTAGATAAAGTCTGCAATTGTATAGGATGGAACCTTTCTCCTCATTCTTGGATTGGTTACCCCTTGGGATTATAAAATGAAACTCTTGGGGCCATACCACAGCATGCTGGCAATGTGAGGTCTAATTTTGGAGTACACAGCATATAATTAGCTAAAATAAAAGGCATTTATTGCCTTTCACATAAACCTGATGTGCATTCAGTCACAAAAAAATACCCACAGCAGTACACATAGAGGTTACAGGTAGAGAAGTACATACTTTGCAACATGTATAGCCAACAGACTTTCGAAGATGAGCAACTAACACCTGCAAAGTGACTCATGCTTCTCTGATGAATGAAACTTCACTGCACAGTTGTTGTCACCCATGCCTCCTTTTTCTGTTTCTGAAGAAATTCTCAGTGGTTTCATACTCCAAGTAGCATAGTAAATAGAAAATATGTGGAGTGTTTTCTTCCTTTTACAAGGAGCAAGTTACTTTAGGAAATCCCTCCACAAAATCAGTTCCATCAACTCTAGAACTTTTCTCAACTGGGAGTTACTCTCAAAGTTAGTACTGCCCTAGAAATTTCTCTTCTCTTCTACAAGAATTTGTTCAGAGATGAAAATTTCCAAACCAAATGTCAGGATCCTTTTTCATCTGTTCAGAAGGATGGAATTTAGAAGGCAATGTGCTTCTGAGGCAACATGTAAGCATAGTCTCTTATGGCCAATGGGTTTCTGATGCCAAATGCCATTGCTGATGGTAGAAGAAAAGAGAAAGAAATCTCTTTGACCTTGATGGACTGTCCAAAAGGTAGGAGGAAAAAGGGAAATGATTCTGTCATTTCTCAGAGGTGATTCATTTTTTGATTATTTATCAATAGTGTCCTGGTCCCAATCACCAGGCTCTCCCTTCTTTTGCTGACTACTGTACTCCCCAGCTGGCTCCTCCCATCCTATAATTTCAAGCTCATCAAGGGCATAATCCACCAGAGGTTCCCTGTAGTAGTTGCTCTACTACATTTAAGAAAACTGTTTCCTAAGTAGGTATTACCAATAGATCACTTCCACTTGGGTTGACAAAAAATACCTGATTCTTTTTTAACTTCATTTTAGCTCTATGGAGACAAAACACATTTTTCCCTTTTACTAAAATAGGGACAAAAATGTAATTGGAGTTTCTGTATTATGTATTAAATTACAAATTAAATTGAATTAAATTATATATTATCTATAAATCCCAATGGCCCTTGATTTGATTTATTCAAATGTAAAGAACTAAACCTTAAAAACTTCCTCACAAGTCTAATTAAATTAAAGCCAAAAAAACCCCTTTCATTCAGTCAGCATATAAGAGGGCCAACTCTAAACAGGGCCCTGTAATGAATGCTGTGGGACATATAAAAAGAGACAGAAATAAAAGCCCTTTGCCTTATTGTTCTTGGGAAGAAGATGAGCCCACATCTGGGTACAGACCTTGGATAGCCAGAGAGAAAGAAAAGCTGAGCATCTTTTCTGGCATTTGCTTGGTGCAAATGCATGACAATGTAGTCATTTAGTTATATTGCTAGGCACAATTTTTTTAGAAACACGTATATTCAGGAACACATATTCATTAACATCTCACCTAAGAAGTGAAAGACAGTTATACGGGAATATATACTTTATACACACATGTACACATACATGTATGTGTATATATGTTTCTATATGTATTTCTATATGCACACATATGAATGTGTATGGGTTTTTTTTTCTGAGTATCCTTTATTTATTTATTTTGTGTTTTCTTTCTTTTTTGTTAAGAGTTAAGTGACTTTCCTAGGGTCAAACAGATAGTAAGTGTCTGAGGGCAGATGCCCTCAGGTCCTCATGATTCTAGGGCCAGCGTTCTATCACTGTGCCACTGACCTGCCTGAGTATCTTCTATTTAAAACAACCATCTGAAACCAAAGAGGATAGATCACCAGGATCTATCAAAACTACGTCCAATACACGTATATTATAAAATATATTAGAAAAACATTCATTGTTAGCTATTAAGTATTATGGTAATTAATCTAGTAAAAATGACATTTTCATGGAACTACACTTTCTTAAAACACTTCTAAAAAGTAATGCTAGTATTTTTACAAAATATCCTATAGTGGCTGCAAGTCTGTTGCAGAATTGAAAAAAAAATGCAGAACGTATGTCCTGTCAAAAATGTCCTCAAATTCAGTGATTCAAATCTGACCAAAAAACCCATAAGAAACTGTTATATAATGATCTAAGATATCATATATGATAAAGGACATGAGAAAGGCAGCATGATATATTGGAAAGAACACTGTGCTTTTAAGAATAAATCAGGCAACAAACATTTGTTAAGTACCTACTATGTGCCAGGGACCAAATAATCAATATTTGTGTCCTAGCTCAGTCACTTAGCAGCACTTTGATGATGGAAAATTCACTTAACCTTTCCCATCTGTCTTAGTTTCCTCCTTTCTGCAATGCTTTTAATATAGTTGCAATACTTGCCTTATAGGGTGGTAAGGAAAGGACTTTCTATTCTGAAAAGTGCTATTTTCGTAAGTTATAAGTGTGGGTTATTCAATACCCAAGGGGATATCAATAATACATAGAACATTCATGTAATTAAATTAGAAAGAATAGAAGTAGTGAATAAACTACTTTTTGACCTGCAAGTTTGAATAATAGCCAATTATTATGTAAAGGTATTTTATTTCATACTTCTTAAATCCTGACTAATAAGAAAGATGACACACAAGCAATTATTCATATATGAGGAAGGATGACATTATTTATTTTTATACCACTGTAGATGGAACTAGTTAACATATAGACCTGCTATATTATAGTTAACCATGAAATGTTTTCTCTGAAAGTAATCTATAGAAGCTGGTCCTCCTTTTCTCTTGTCATGGGCACTATGGGAAATGACAGGGAAATATTTGTTATAAGCTGGGCTCAGAGACAATGAAAAATCCTACAGGCAAAAACATATTTAAGATAAGTAGTAATATTTACCTCTGTGTGTGATAAAGCAATAACTTTTTAAAATAGCATGGTACTTATTTTTAAAACCAATGTTTGCCTAAGGCTATTATATCAGGCGGCAGTTTTGAAATTAGCAATAGTGACTGGCAGAAAGGTTTTTGACACACAGCAGCTTCATGATCTAGGGCAAGTCAGAGTCTGTTGATGCCCTTAGGTAACAGTTAAGATGATAAGTTACAACTGGTAATTTACTGATCTGCACTGGTAGGAGGAGGTTTGCCAGAGTGGTAGATGGAAGGTAGAAAGCAACATAAATAAAACAGTCCCTGCCTTCAAGGAGATTATATTCTTCTAAGCAACCACAATACATAGAGAGATAGGAACACTCAAAATAAATAGAGGGTGAAGGAGAGGACTAAAAATTGGCAGTCAGAGAGGGAGAGTGGGAATCAGGAAAGGTCCTCTGTTGCAGGTGGCCCCTGAGTATACTTTGACGGAAGCTAAGGATTCTAAGAGGCAGAAGTGAGGAGTATAAGGATACTAAGCATGTGAAAAGGCATAAAGATAAGGTATGGATTGTCATGTACAAGGAATAGTAAGAAGCCAATTTGGCTGCAGATGAAGAGGACATGAAAGAAAAAGTAATGGGTGATTAACATTGGAAGTTAAGTTACTATACAGAAAGGTTGCAAAAAGTGAAGTGAAAGAGAAAAAGAGAGAGAGAGAGAGAGACAAAGAGAATGAGAGAGGCAAAGACTGAGACAGAGAGATACAGAAAGACAGAGATAGGATGGACCTCTCAAGAAGGAGGATGTGAAAAAAATATCTCATTTTCTATATGGACCCAAGAATTCCAGCACAACAAAAACACAAGTTGGATCAAATGAAAAATAGAAAGCTTTCACATTAATAGAACAGCTCCATCAAGAGAGGTGACTGAAATTCAACTTTTATGTACTCTAGGAAGAAGGATAAAAGGAATAAAAAAAATATCCCAAAGGTTCACAGGGGTATAAATAACAGCTTATTATAAACATTAAAAGCTGCCTCAGAGCCTATAACATGTATAATGCCTTTGTTGATTATCAAGAAATCTTTGCCTCAGTTCCACAGTCATGGTTTGTTCAGGTAATGTAAACATATAATGTAAATCTAAGTACAGGACAAATGATAGAGCATGTAATGTCTACATGAGAAACTTTTCTATTTACATCTTGATACCAACACAGTAATGTAAGAATAATTGCTATGAAACATGGTGTTTTTCAGGGAGACAGCATAAACCTCTTTCTACCCAGGCTTAAATCCATTATCATCTCTCCTAAATAGAACTAAGTATGGCTTCCAAATTAAAGAGCCAAAGCAAAACATTTTATTAACCACTTGAAGTGTATGGGCAATATCAAGCCATATGGCTGCACTGAAACACAAATTTAACAGCTCTACTATCTTGTTGAATCTTTTTTTTCCCATTTGTTCTGACTGCTATTCAGAATGGATCACCCAGAGCTTGAGGGCTCTCTATTCAATAATAATAATAACATTAATAATAATAATATACATATATGTATGTGTATATATTCAAATTACTCTCAGGAAAAGTAGTTTCCAAGGTGGTTAAAAAGGAGTCAGTTAAAAGCAAATAAAAGCTGCTGAAAAGGAGGTGGATACATTTGGCAAGAATGTTCTCTGGGGTCTCAGGAGCTCTCATGAAAAGTCCTAAAAATTGATTATACATTCTTTTTTTTTGTCCAAATGACACACAGATGGATTCCTGATCAATCTAACCAAAGTCAAAGTTAACGTATAAATCAGTGAAGTGAAAAAGAATGTATTAAACATTTACCATGTACCAGATATTGTGCTAAGTGCTCTAGATACAAATACAAGCACAAAATAAAATAGTCCCTGTCCTCAAGGAGTTTACATTCTTAAGGCGGTGGCAACACCTACTAGGAAGGGGGCATGTGCAGAAGAGTCCTATACAAAGACATAGTCTAAAATCCAGAAAATCATAAGGAGAGGTGGGAGATGAAATCAAGGCTAGCTAGCCTGAGCCCTTCCTTGAAATGGAGATGCCAGGAGTAAAATCATCAATGGGTAAAAAGGACCTCAGTGGCAGAGGGATTTTCCCTAGTGAGAAGGCTTCAAGGATAAGGAATCTTCTAGTGCACAGAAGGTCACTTCTATGGCCAAAGGGACTTTCAAGCTGAAAAGTCAGATGAGGCATGGTAGTGAAGTACTGGGAGTGTGAAATAGAGTTGGGAGATGAAAGAGGGAGAGTTTGGATTTTATGCATTTGTGGAATAAAGTTCATATAGAAATTTTTAAAAATGAGCACACACACAAACAAAACCCTATTCCCTGACCTCAAAGAACTTAAGTTCTACTGAGGTGTACATTTTATAAAACAATATAGAAATAACTGGAAAGACAAATCATTTAGAATTTATGAAACAGCCAAAGGATGTTGAAAAGTTGCATTTTTATAGCAGTTTCATTCATTCTTCTGAAAGTAGATAGTTTAGAGACAAAAGTGTTACACATATAGGTGTGTTTCATTTTGTGGATACAAGTAGTGTCCTAAGCCATGGTGGAGGTATTGCTTGCTGACTATACATTTTGAAAAGAATGCTTATATAGCGCCTACACTTCTTCGTTAAAAACATAGACAGATATTTTGAAAAATGCCTTGTTGGCAGATGAATTCTATAGCAGTGCTAAAAAAAAGCCACTGGGGAGTTTCTGTATGCAATAATTACACTAAGCATATTTTCCACTTCAGTTAGAGACCAGAGCCAGGTAGAAGAGCCCAAAGGGAACTGTTAAAGGTTTCATATCTTCCTTTTGTCCAATCTGTCACAAGTATAGGAGAAGGCTATGACAAATTTTCAAAAAGAGAGCTACTTCAATTTACCTTCTGGAAATGACAATTTCTGGCATTTTGCCATCAGAAATTTCCTAATTCCTTTTTCTCAGGGGAGAAAAAAAAAAGACACAATAAAATGAGAAGGGCCCAAACCTAGCAAAGTAAGTTTAGTAGCAAAAAATGAATCAGGATGTTTACTTTCTTTCTGGGTGGCTAAATTCATTACAAAGTACCTTAATGTGAAAAAGACAAAAAAATCTGTGATAACAGAAAAAAGCAGGGGATTCCGTCTCAGAAAAATTGCGTTTATAATGGCTCTAGTGATAAGCCTCTCTCAATTTTGCTTAATTAGGGAAAAGTAGAAATTTAGTGACTAAATGTTATTTATAGGTTTTTTTTAAAAATTTCTAATTATTTTCACAAATGTATGGATTGCAAATGATAATTTTTGAAGTGTGGTCAAAAGTAAATGTATTTCCTCATACTCTGTGCTTTGTTTTCATCTTCCATCTTTTTTTCATATTCCAAAATATGAAGGGCTGCTCACAAAATGAGAGAGAGAGAGAGAGAGAGAGAGAGAGAGAGAGAGAGACAGAGACAGAGACAGAGAGAGACAGAGAGAGAGAGGTGGGTGTGGGTTCAGGTGTGTAGCAACATTTGGGGCTGGTTCACTGACTTCCCCTGGCACTAGCAGGCCTGTGTTGCCAGAGGGCAGAAACTGCTACTCCATTTAGGTAACCCTAAATGTCTGGGTTTCTAGTAGTATTGTTCATATGTATATTTCTGATTTATTATCAGCTAGTAGCTTCAATTATCTTTTGGAAAAGAGTGTTTACAAAGTAGAGTAAGAACATTTAGTACAAGACATTTTCCTCACATTGGAAGAGCACCTTCCTGTTATTTACACAAGTTCCCTGGGAGAGCAGGTTCAGATTTAAAGTACAGATGCAGTGTGGCACATGTGTAGGGAACATATGTAGTAAATAGGCACTTTGCCAGTATTAGACTGAGAATTCTTTTTTTCTTTTTGTGGAGTCCTCAGAAAGTTCTACTTTGGTGTAATTCTTTGATGGGCTATGAGTGTTGCTGCCTTTCCAGAGTCTCATAGCTATCATTTGTGGAGACACCATAAAAGAGCTGGGGGAGAACCATACTAGGTTGAGTTAGTTTTTCCCTCAGGTGGCTATTCTCCTGTATCTGTCATTGTCTGTACTCAATGTATATACTTTCTGAATTGTTTCTGACTTTTCCTTTGTCTCTAATGAGATAGTGAATGGAAAGGAAGAAAAAAAAGGGAAAAAATATTTTCTTTGCCATCCCCCAGAGCTTCCCTTTCAAAGGCTTGGTCCAAACTAATGTTAACTCACAAACTGATATCTTCTACCACTAAGATGCACCTCTCTGAATTCAGGGACTTCTGAAATTCCTTAGAGCTCCTAGAGGAGTGACTAGCTTGTTTTATTAGCCAACCACATATTTTCCTTCTTGATCCAATCAAAGAGATTCAATCATCAGTGTAGCCAGTCTTATATCCCTTAATTAAATAATTCTATAACTTAAGCAATGAGACATTCTCATCTGATAGAATCAAGCATGCTGAGATTACCATGCTGATTAAAGGGGGCAGTGAATCTCTGTATAGAATATAATATATATTATAGTGATGATATCTTATCCTTTGAATTGACAAATTTTCTATAATCTCACAATTAAAAAACAAAACAAAGCAAAACAAACCAAAGCTTTCCTAACTTAAATGTTAACAGTTGTATGTTCTACTGCATTACATTACAAACAAGAGGAATTGAACATAAATTGCAGGGGGCAGAGCAATGATGGGGGAGTGTAGACAGTAATGGAGCTGAAATCAATATTCCCCTCCAACCAACTTTAAAATATTTCCTCAAATCAAAATTTTGAGTGGCAAGGCCAGCAAAAGGTCAGAGTGAAAAAATTTTCCAGTCTAAGACAACTTAGAAGGTAATTGTTAAAGGTCTGTGGCACTGGGATGGGGGCCACCCCAAAGTATAGCAGGAGCACATGCAGTGAGTTTTGGAGGCAGCAATAGTAGTGGCAGTAGCAGAAGCATCATCAGCAGTAGCAGCTTCTGGTGCTCTTAACTTAGAAATTGTCAGAAAGAAATTACAAGGGTCTCTTTGCTGGCATGAGGTGCAGCTAGTACTCTTTTGCTAATAGAGCTGAGGCTCTATTGCCTACAGGCAGTTCTGGGTCACATTTCCCAGGCAGAGGAGAGTGAAAACTGGGGCCCTGGTCCCAGTTAAAACGCAGAGAAAAACACTAGCACTTGTAGGCAGAATTTGAGAGAAAGAAAGAGAGGGAGAGAGAGAGAGAGAGAAGAGAGAGAGAGAGAGAGAGAGAGGAGAGAGAGAGAGAGAGAGAGAGAGAGAGAGAGAGAGAGAGAAGAGAGAGAGAGAGAGATGAGAGGAGAGGAGAGGAGAGAAGTGGTAGAGGGAAAAAAAGGAAAAGAAAAGTAACAGTTGGATAAAAGAAGAATAAAAATACTTAAGAAAATAACAACTGAAAAATAGGAATGGCCTAATAGTAAAAGAGGCAGAAAAATTCACTGAAGAAAAGAATTCCTTCAAAAGCTAAATTGGCCAAATGAAAAAAAAATGGAAGTACAAAAGCTTACCAAAGAAAACAATTCCTTTAGAAAACATTTTGTTTCTTTATGGATGAATTGTGCAACAGGATTATGTGGGAAAAGTATTTTGCAGAATTACCAATGTCCAAATAATAAAAATAAATATACAATAAAGGTAAAAAAAGAAACAATGCCTTAAAAATAGAATTGGCAACTGGAATATAATAGTACCATGACACATCAAGAAACAATAAAATAAAGCCAAAATAATGAAAAATAGAAGAAAATCAGAAAAACAGTTGACCTGGAAATTGAACAAGGAAATAAAATTTAAGAATTATTGGGCTACTTGAAAGCCATTATATATAAAAAAATATAGATATAATTGTTCAAGAAATTTCAAGGAAAACTGCCCTTACAGCTTAGATTCAGAGGGTAAAATAGCAATTCAAAGAATCCACCAATCATCTCCTTAAAGATATCACAAAATGAAAACTCCCAGGAATATTATAGCCAAATTCCAGAGCTCCCAGCTCAAGAAGAAAATATTGTAAGTAGCCAGAAAGAAACAATTAAAATATTGTAGAGTCACACACAAGATTGCACAAAATCTAGCAGCTTCCATGTTAAAGTGGTAGAGGGAATATCATAGTTTGGAACATCATAGTCTGGAAGGCATAGGAGCTAAGATTACAACCAAGAATAACTTACCCAACAAAAATTAATCCTTCAGAGGGAAAATTAGACATTTAATGAAATAGAGGACTTTCAAGCACTCCTATTTAGTTCCTTCAGAGCTAAATAGAAAATTTAGCATTCAAAAGACCAAAGAGAAGCATAAAAGGTAAACATGAAAGAGTAATCATAAGAAATATATCCAATAAAGGTAAACTGTTTACACATGTAACTCCTAAAAACTTCATCATTATTATGGCAGTTAGAAGTCTACACAGGCAAAAGACATGAGTGAGAGTTGATTATGTTGGGATACTCTCCAAAAAAATGAAAGAATGAAAAAAGATGGATGCACTAAGAAAATGGGGAAGGAAGAAGTAGAATGCAAAAAAAAAAATTCTCACATAAATGAAGTGCATTTATGGTAAAGGGGAAAGTGTGTAATGGGTGGAAGCAACTTGAAACTTGAAACTCATTCTCATCAGAATTGATTCAAAGTGGGAAGGATTCATATACACATTAAGTTGTATCTTACTCAATAATCTCTCTTACCCAATAGAAAAACAAAAGAGGAAAGAGATAAGAGATATAGGAGACTAGATGATAAAAGAGAGGGTGGATTATGAGAGGCAGTGGTCAGAAGCAAAACACTCATTTGAGGAGGGGCAGGATAAAAAGAGATAAATAAAAACAGAAGAAAATAAGATAGAGGGAAATGAACAGTTAGTCATCATAATTGTGAATGCTAATGGTATGGACTCACTGACAGAAGAGAAATGGATAGCAAAATGGATTAGAAACCAGTATCCAAGAAGATGTTGTTTATAAGTGACACAGTTGAAATAGAAAGACATGTGTCAGGAGTTAAAATAAGGCACTGGAGCAAAATCAATCATGTTTCAGCTGAAGCAAAAAATGCAGCAGTAGCAATCATGATCTTAGACAAAGCAAAAACAAATATATACTAAATTAAAGAGATAATCAGGAAAACCACATTTTGCTAAAATGCATCATAGACAATCAAAAAAAATACATGGTTTCTCTTATAAAGGCCTCATTTCTCAGATAGTCATGGAACTTAGTCAGATTTACAAAGGTAAAAGGATATGAACAGGTAGTTTCCAGAAAAAGAAACCAAACTTTCTATAGTCATATAAAAAAAAAAGACTCCAATTCACTATTGATTAGAGAAATGCAAATTAAAACAACTTTGAGTTACCACCTCACACCCATCAGAAATGACAAATGCTGGATGAGATGAGAGAAACTAGACACACTAATAAACTATTGTTGGAATCATGAACTGGTCCAAACATTCTGGAGAACATTTTGAAACTATGTCCAAAGGGCATAAAACTGTGTAGACCCTCTGACCCAGCAATACCAGTATTAGATCTGTACCCCAAAGAGATCAAAGAAAAGGGAAAAGATGGATGTACTAAAATATTTTTAGCCGCTGTTTTTCTGGGGGCAAAGAATTGGAATTTGAGGAATGAACTGAAAAAGACTTGGCTACTCTGATCAATACAATGCTTTTATCATCATAATGAAAAATGTTATCTACTTCCAGAGAAAGAATTGGTGAGCTCTGAGTAAAAATTGAAGTATAAATTTATCCTTTTTTTTTGCTTTTTTTGTGGTATGGCTAATATGGAAGTATGTTTTGCATGATTCTTTGTCATTCACTGCTTACAACTGTGAAAAGTAACTTCTTTTTTATGGCCTACAAAGTTATATATGATTAAATTCATTCACTGAGTCTTTACTCTAGCTTAACTACATTGTCAAAAGCTTTATTTAGCCATTATGCACCTAAGTATTCAAGACAAAACCTCAGAATTTAATGACCATTAACTTATATTGATCACTTAGAGTTGAAAATTCTGGATGGAACCCTAATGTGTGGAATATTGATCTCTCCTTAATTTAAAGCTGGTTTATCAACTATAAATAGTGATCCTCTACTTCATTATGAAAATAACTCTATAGTACAGTAAAACTATGATCTTCCCATTAAAATATATTGCAATAACTTCTTAAAATTGAATTTTAAAAATTAATTTACTAAACAGCCTTTGACATATTGAGTTCAAATCCTGCCTCTGATAGATTGGCTGTGTGACCCTGAGTAAGTTCCATCACTTAACTTCTCAGTGCTCTAGGCAACTATCTAAGAATCTAAGTTGAAGATAATGTTCTGACCTTTGATAAGACGGAAGTATTTCCTTACCTAGTGCTTCCTAATACTGAAGAAATTACAGGTCCAATTCTTTCCTTATTCCTTAATGCATATCTCTATGAATCTCAAAATAAACATGTCCAAAAAAGAACTCATTATCTTTCACCTCAAATCCACCCATTTTGTGAAATTTCTTATCATTGTTTTATTCACCATTGTGCTTCAAGTCCTCCAGGTTCACAATCTTGATATTATCATTAACTACTCATTCTCATTCATCCCATATATTCAAATTAGTTGTTGAATTTTTGCCATTTATTTCTTTATAATATGTCAAAGGTATGTTCATATCTCCATCTACACAGAAATCACATTAATTCGAGTTGACTTCCCCTCTTGCTTGTAATATTTACAAAGCTTCCTAATTAGTCTCCCTTCCTCAAACCTCTTACTACTTCAATCTATCCTCCATAGAGATGCCAAAATGATTATCTTAAAGTATAATTCTGAATACATCACCTCCCTACTCAAAAAACTCAAGTGCTTCCTCATGACTTGTAGGTTCATATATAAGCTCCTCTAATTGACATTTAAAACTCTTCATATCGTGCTCCCTGACCGTTTTTCCAATCTTCTTTCACATTATTTCTCATGTACTCTATGGTCCTGCCATACTGGGCAACTTTCTATTCCTTGCTCAGGATGTTCTATCTCCCCTTCATGCCTTTATATTGGTTGTCTTCAATTCTTAAAATGTTTTCCCTCATGTCCTCTGATTCTCAAATCCCTGGCTTCCTGTAACACTTAACTCAAGCACTATGTTATTCAGGAGGCCTTTCATATCCCTCCAGTTGCTTCCCCTCTAAGTTTACCTTCCCTCTACTCTGTATGTATCTTACACATACTCATTAAACCATTCCCTGAATGCTCTCCTTCCTTACCTCTGCCTATCAGAATCCATGGTTTCCTTCAAGGCTTCCCCATTAGAATGTAAACTTTATAAAGTCAGGTGCTTTTTATTTGGAGCCCCAGATCTTAGCATAATGCCTGGAGTGTAGCAAGCATTTAATCAATGCTTCTTCATTAGTTGAATAATTTAAAAAAATGAAATTTGTATAACATGGCTTTTTCAATGAATTTTTAATGTAGACATTTTCCTAAGAGCTCACAAACAAACCATGTCAGCATCTGTCCTATAATTTTCCCAAAGATCAAAATCAAGCTCATTGATTTAGTATTTTAAAATTCCACCATCTGTTTTTGGAAATTTGAGATTTTTGTCCTATCTAAAGTCCTATGAAATCTCTCCATTTCAAATGATGATTGATAGCAATCACATCTGCAGTCTTTTCAAATACATTAGGATGTACTCATTTAATAAAACCAGGATTCTTTTATCTTCACATTTATCTTATTTTAATTTCCCTAATATAACTTAAGTTCCTTGAGAGAAGTTTATTATTATTATTTTATCCCCAGGACACAGCAAAGTGCTTAGCACATATGATTTAAAGCATGGCAAATTTAATACCTCTCAAAATCTGATGTCACTTTTTTCCAACCTTATGCTATATTTATTTTCTCCACATACTCATTGTTCCTTTCAGACTTTACTACTAACTATACCCGATATACATGCTTGGCTTTGTTAAATCTGTGGTGATGATTTTCCCTACACATGGAATAGCCTTATCTTCTCCCACTACATTAACTTCATCGCTATCAAATTCATACGTATTCTCTTCAAAGCTCAGCTTGAATATTTTCTCCATCATGAAACTTTCCTGGATCCAGAAATCATCTTTTATTCCATGGACACTGGAAAGTAGTTTGATCCTTTGCATTATTGTGTTTATGTATGTATGTGTGGTTAAAAACAAACAACCCTCCCCCCAAAAAAATAAGAACAAACCTCTGTTCTTGGGGAGATAGATTATAAAAAGTTCAAGTAGAATACTACTGTTTTGCAAACATCTATTATGACTTCTTGGAGACCAGTCTTTCTTCTTTAGCTCTTGACTGCATTTTGAATAATTTAGACTGAAGGTTAAATTTCCTTCACATATGTTAATTGTTACTTTGCTAGAATAGTGAAGATAGAGCCAACCTTGAAACCATGAAGATATGGTTCAAGTCCCTTCTCTAACATAATGATCTGTGATTTTGGGCTTCCCTTAGGTAAGTCCCAAATAAAAACCCATATTTTGCTGGACCTTCCTTAACCTCTCTTAATTCTAATGCCTTCCATCTATTGATTATTTCATATTTATCTTGTATACATGTTTTGCACATATGTATTTGCATGTTCTCACTCCCTCTAGATTGTGAGTTCCTTAAGGACAGAAATTGTCTTTTGCCTCTTTTTGTATCCCTAATGCATAGCACTGTACCTAAATAATGTTTATCAATTGACTAATAGATTGACTAAGAAAAGTACTTATGCTTATTGCATCAGGCAACTCTCTAATGTAAGTTTCAGAGAAGAATGCATTGATGCAGAGATTCCCTATATCAATTAAATGAAAAATTGAGTCTCAGTCCCATTACTGAGCTATGTGTTCTGAATTTGCACTATTTTATTACATCTGTTTCTTTTTTTAAAAAAGAGAGAGATTATTATGCTTTATGTAGTTGAAATGTGCCCTGTGCAATTCAATTGATTTTTTAAAATTTTTATTACTTTTACTTTTAATTTGTAGAATAAAATAAGCATTTCTATAATATCATATAACAATATGATTGCACATGAAACTGCAAATCTATTATGTACAACTTGCTTTTCCTTTTAGATATATAATAGTTATGTAAATTTCCTTTTTTTTTCTTCTTACTGCCTCACCTTAGAGAAGATTGCCGTTAGATACAAATATGTATGTGTATGTATGCATGTATGTATGCACACATCCATATATATATATATATATATACATATATGTAACATCATTCTATACATACTTCTATTTGTCAATTATTTCTCTGGATACATACAGTGTCTTCCTTCATACAACCCTTGTAGTTAATTTGAGTATTTATTATAGTCAAAATGACTTATCACTCAAAGTTGTTCCTAAAACAATATTTTTGTTACTATATACAGTGTTCTCTTGGTTCTGCTCATTTTGTTCTTCATTATTTCATGCAGGTTATCCATTTTCTAAGATCATTCAGCTCATCATTTCTTATAGCACTGTAGTATTCCATCACAATCGTATGCCACAAGTTGTTGAGCCATTTCCTAATTGACGGGTATCCACACAATTTCTAATTCTTTGCACAGCAAAGAGAGCTGCTATAAATATTTTAGAACATATAGGTTCTTTTGCAACTTTCAAATTTGGATGTCTTTTTGCAACAAATTCAAATGAGCAATTTAACAGATATTTATTAAGTACTTTATACCCCTTGTGTCTAGCACAATAGTGTAGCAGGAACATCATAGGTATGTAATACATGGATGTTGTGCTGCATTTATTATCAAATTATTGCATTAGGTATTGAAGGAAATAAAAAGTTTCAATAAGACAGTCCTTGAATATGTGGTGCTTGCTTCCTGGAAGGAAAATTACTATAATAAAATTCAACTCATTTAGATTTGGTATATGATACAAGATGAGGAAGGCTTAGATACTCAGTGAAAGAATAAGGGTCCAACAAATTTCAAGAAAATAGAACTTTAAGTTGAATATAATAAGCGAAAATTTAACAGAGACAAATGTAAAGTCTTACACTAGGTTAAAAATGAACTTCATAAAAAAATACAAGGGAAAGCATGGCTAGATAGCAGTTTGCCTGAAAAAGATCTGAAGGTTTTAGTAGAGTTTAAGCTCAACATTAATCAACAGTGTTATATGGGTGCCAAAACCACAAATGTGATCTTAGGATGCATTAAGAGAGTCGTAACTGTTAGAATGAGGGAGACCTTTATCTTTTTATATTCTGCCCTAGTCAGAACACATTTTGGGAGTATTGTATTCAATTTAGGCACCATATTTTAGGAATGACATTGATAAACTGGAAAAAATCAAGAAGATGGCAACCAGAATTGTTGCAGGGCATCAAGATCATGCCACCTGAAGATGAATGGAAGGAATTGTGTATGCTTAGCCAGGAAAAAAATTAAGATTTAAGGAGAACATAATAGCTACTGGTTTCAGGTATTTCAAGGGCTGTCATGTGTAAGAGGAATTACACTTGTTACACTTGGCCCCAGAAGGCAGAACTAGGAACAATACTTATAAGTTTCGTAAGTATACCAATTTGGGTTTTGCATTTAAAAAAACAAAGCAAAACTTCCTAACAATCTGAAAGTGAAATAGGCTGCCTTAGAATGTATTCAATTCCTCACACTAGATGTCTTCAAGTAAAGATGAGATGACCACCTGAGAGGGATGTTGCAGAGTACGCTTCTGTCAGGTTCGGATTGGGCTGAAGATTTAGATGGCCTCTGAAGTCCATTTCAAGCTTGTGATTTCATGACTCAGCAAATAATTATTAAAGATTCATTTGTGAAGAGCATCATCAGATGAATGTTCAGCACTGAGAAGATAAATCAAGGTCATCATTCTTCAGAGCTTTCAGTCTAATTGGGCTATAAATACATTACATAGTTTTTTTTTTTTCTGAAGATTAATTTAAAACTAAACAATGTATATATAAAAAAGAGAGGCAATATTGTATAGTGGCCTGCCTCTGACACATGCTGGCTATGTTTGCCTCTGATATATACTGGTTGTGTCACCCTGAATAAGTCATTTATTCTTGCAGTATATCTGAAAAAGAGTATAAATTGCAGTGTATGTGTCAAATATTGGTAGAAGAATTTTCTTCCTGGAGAGATCCCTCTACCAATTCAATCATAGCTACAGTCCATCCTTTACCCCAAATCCCCAGGGAAAAGAAAAGGAAGGGAAGAGAAGGGAAAGGAAAGGAAGGGATCACTATAAGTTCATAATAGAGGTGGGAAAAGAAGTTAGAAAGGACTGTACTGAAGCTTATCTCTGCCTTTCCAGAGATTACTGTTTAGTTGGACTGGTGAGGGCTGGTTGGGGTGGAGAGAGACTGAAGTGAATGAAGGAGGAATTAAGTGAATAAATCATGTACAGAAATAACTACAATATAAAGTAGAATTCAACATGAAATAAAGTGTGTAAATGTTATGAGACAGAATGGGGAAGACTATTTTAAAATTTAAAGTGTTAAATTTTAACATACATTTAAGCTTTTGGAGGAGGGGGATCTCTATTCAATTTGTTTCATGGGTATGGAGCAGATGAAGGATTTGAAACAACATCAAGCAAGCTTTTGTATATATCAGTTAGAAACAATTTGGTGAAATTAAAGAAAGTAAAAGATAATGCTATCTTTGAATTTAGCCCACCCTCTTAGAGTTCAGCATACCTGAAATGGCTAGTCAAAACTTTTCTTCTGAAGTGCAACATCAAAAAATTATAGTCCTTTATAATATCTACAAATTATAAAAAGCTGGGTTTTTTTTTATTCCTTGGGATTGTTAATTCAAGGGATAAGGTAATTTAAGGTAATATATACATATATGTAAATGTGGATATATGCATATGATAGGGCTTCACATAAACTATTTTTCTTTTGGTTTATTCCTTGGGCCTTTTAATTCAAGGGTGTAGAGATCAGAGAAGGTAGTGGTTTCATGCATGCATATATAAATGTAATTATCTAGTTTATGTGAAGCCCTATGAAAAGAATTGTCAGATTTATTTAAATGTATGCGTGTGTGTGTGTGTGTGTGTGTGTGTATGCATGTAATTTCAGTGTTATAATATAAAATGCCATATAACTAGAATCAAAGTCAGGAGACAGATTCTGGTCCCAACTTAGTTACTAAAGATGTTTGGTTTTTTTTTTTGCATTTCAGTCTTCCAATGAGCTCATTCTATCTCATTTTTTTTTTCTTGATCAATAAAGACAATGCTATCTCCTTATATTCCCATAGGTCCTGGTGCCAAATTTGCATAATGCTTTCCCTTTAAGGTACTTAAACCAGGTTTGAATAATGCATAGCCTTGGATTATGAGTCTGAAGAACTGGGTTTATACCCTGCCTCTGCAAATTAATCACTTTACCTCGCTAGGCCTTAGTTTTCCATCTATAAAGTCATCCAGTTAGCCTAGATGGTTTATAAGGTCCTTTTGATCTTTAAAGTTTTATCATGTTTTAAAGTTTATACATATATGGATGGGGACTGGGGGTGGGGATGGGAAGCTGTATGGATGTGTGTGTCTTTGCATGTTCATTTTTCTTGAAAATGCTCTCATGAATGAGAGAACATTAGGCTATCTCTGATAACTTCACTGATTTCATAAATGATTACAATTTTACAACTGTAATAACTGAGAGAGAGAAAAGTCATACAGGTAATATGTAGCAGAGATATGAATTGAACCTAGGTTTTTTGGATCCAAATCCAATAAATATCCTTTCCATTTATTATGTTCTGTTATCCCATTTCCTTTTGCAAAATATTAAAAATATATTTTCATAACACATTTAAACTAGACCTCTTTGTAGGAAAGAAATTTATAAATCCATAGTATTATTGCTAAGGAAACAAAAAATAACTACCTCTCATTGTCCAGGGAATAGGAAAAAAACTATCTCTAATATTTTCTGCTTTGTCCATCAAATCCATTTAGAAGGACTAGGTATTCCTTAACTTTCCAAACATAAGTTTTGGATTAAATTTTGAAAAGTATTTTTCTCATCTCCAATTTACCTTCATAGATTTGGAATCTTATCTGAAGTCAGAAATCTCTAACCTATCCAATGGATTCTGCCTTTACTCTTGGTTCTAATCAACTTCCTCCTAAGGAAACAAAACACCTAAAATTAAGTAATGGATAACCTAAAATTCCCATGATAATAAAAGGTTCATCAACTCTAAAATAAATGAATCTAGAAACCAATTAGGCCATTCTTCTTATTTTCAGTATAGGTAAGTCTGTGTTGTTATGAAAATTCTGTTTGTATGTTTATATAGGGAAATCTAGAACCTAGGGATTGTCCTTTATTGGTTAATGACAATCTGTTGATACCCATGTATACAAAAATGTAAGGCAACTAAAATGTAGAAAGTCTCTGCCAGTAGTTCTGCCAAGTAGATCTAATGCATTTCTATCTTTTTTTTTTAAGAATGACTTGCTATAGAATCAGCTCTCAAGAATGGCCCATGCATCCCCATTACTTTAGCACTACTCTGTTACGTTAAAGATACAGAAAATTTTGTATTCAAGAAAGAGAAAAATAGAATCTAAATTGGAAGAGACCAAAGAGGTCTTTTAACCCAATTTGTTTTAAGCTGGAATCTCCTCAACCCCATCCTACACAAGTGGTCATGAAGAGCTTCTGCTTGACAACCATCAGAGTTGGGTAATTACTAATATCTGAAAAAGCCCATTCCACTTTTGGATAACTCTGTTGTATGAGGAAGGGTGGATAGGTGTATAGCAGGCTTGGGATCAGAAAGACTCATCTTCATGAATTCAAATTCAGCCTCATCACTTATTAGCTATGTGATCTTGGGCAAGTCACTTAACCTGTTTGCCTCAGTTCCTCATCTGTAAATTGAGGTGGAGAAGGAAACAGCAAGCCACTCCAGTATCTTTGCTAAGAAAACCCCCAAATGAGGTTATAAAGAGTTGGACAGGACTGAACAAGAACAAAAATATTTATTTTGAGCCAAAATCTGTTACTTTTTCCCCCTTCCTCTGATTGATCCCAGTTCTGTTCTCTGAGAATAATCAAAACCAACATAATCCCCCTTCCATATAACATACCTTCAAAAAAAATTGAAGGGCTGATATGATCCCTCCTCTTTCCCCCACCAATCTCCTTTTATTTAGGCTAAGTATCTGTAGTTACCTCACCTGATTCTTAGAATCACAGAATCTCACTAGCAAGGGACTGTCTATAGTCCAGCTTATGTTGAACACAACTACAGTCTACAATATTGCATGAGGAAGACAAATTTACTTTTACACAGCTACAATTATTAAAGCTTTATATTTTTTCTAATATCAAACCTAATTTAGTCTTTAAAACTTCCCCAATTGTTTTGAGTTCTACTTTCTGTGAACATGTATACCTCTAATCCCTTGCCCATGTATTAACCCTTCAAATACTTGAACATAGCTAACATGAGAGCCAGAATGATTTGGAAGATTGAAAACCAAACTTTAAGTAAAACAAAGACAAAATCCTTTGGTTTAATTCTCAACTCTAATGATTATGTAACCTTGGGCAACACATTTAACTTCCCAGTGCTTTAGGCAGCTACCTACTTCACAGAGAAGGTACCAATTTGAGTAAGTAGAGATAATTTCCTCACTTAAGAATTCCCTATGCTTAAAAATCACAGAAGAAGGCCCTATTTCTACATATTCCTTCTACCATCTCTGCCTACACACACACACACACACACACACACACACACACACACACACACAATCACTTCTCCAGGCTATTATCATTTCCTTTAACCTTTCTCGTATGACAAGATCTTGAAGGTATTCACCATTTACACCACCATGTGTGGTATGACAGGGCAAATTGCAGAACCTTCATGATCCTAGTCCTGTATCTTTTAATTCAGGCTTTGATTGGAGTTACACTTTTTACTTTCATATCACACTATTGACTCAAATTGACTTTTATTACATTAATATCTAAGAATAGAGATTCTTTGGATTCTGATTGTAGCAATATAAAAAATTATCAATCATGCCAATTATACTTTCATTTATCTAATAAAAATATTAAATGGTACAAGGCAAAAGACAGATTGTTGGGGGAGTTCACTACAGACAGTCTTCTGAGTTGATATAAAATATTTAACAAGTATCTGTGGCTATTGGGCCAATTCTGAATCTATCTAACAGTTGTATTATTGAACTGAATTTTCTCTATCTTTTGCCTAAAAAATAGAATGGTAGACTTACTCAAAACTTTGTTGAAAATCTAAGTAACCTAATGCTTTATCTTCTCATGTTCTCTTTGGATTGTAGCTCTGTGATTCAGTGTGTTAGCTATCCCTCCCAACTTTATGCCATTTGCAAATACCATCTATCCTGTTATTCAAGTCATTGCTAACTCTTAAATAACGTAGGGTGAAGCTCAGATCTCTGTGCTTGGATGTAGTTTACCCAGATCTTAGGAAAGGTTTTATGTCTTTTATATCATTTATATCTTCTTCAGTGGAATAATTCTCTTTGATTCTTCAGAATTTCCTTTTTGAAGAGCTTCCTATCCCTTCTGGGCTTATTTCCCTTTCAAATTTTAGGCCGCAGAATCCTCTTTCATGCCCATATCCCTTTGCATGGGAGAGTACTTGACAAGGGACTTCCTTTGTCTTCTTGTGTGTGTGTGTGTGTGTGTGTGTGTGTGTGTGTGTGTGGTGTGTGTGTGGTGTGTGGCTGTGTGGGTGCGCACGCATGCACGCATGCACATATACAGTTATCTCCATGTGGTAGCAATGTACATAGACACAAAAACATGCATGCACACACAAATTCACACACTTATAATGGAAGAGGAAATCCATGCCATTATACAATATTGAAATAATTAAGATTATATTCACTCAGGAAATATTTATTAAGCACAAGCTATGTGCAATGCACATTCCTCAGAAAGTTTTGGATAGTTTATCTCCACATCAATGTACCTATTATATATTTTAAGGTAAACAAAATAAAATGAGAGACCAGTGTGAAGAAAATATATAGAACTATTAACTGCTAATTAGCTGTGAGTGAGAAAAGCGAAAACAAAATGCTGTTACCATGGGCCTTAGAAGTACTGTTGTTAAAATGAATTTTTTTTTGTCGCAGTGGTTTTTGTTCTAATGGGACTTAACCAAAAATATAAAATTGTAAGGATACACTAAAATTAACATGCTATTATGATTAATAAGATACAAACCAAGATCATATAATTTGTTAGAAAAACCCTGAACATTTCACTTTTAAAGGAAATTCATCCGGGAACACTAAAAAGATATAATTTTTTAGCCTCTGGTACAATAGTATTCTTCTTAAAAGCAGAACCTATTCAACTGGTCAAATGAGTGTTTCTTTTCTTTTTTTTTTTTGGCTCAAGCTTTTAATATAAAAAAATTCACTGATGTACAAAAATGCTAAAATGTGACATGAACATAGGAAAACCTGTGGCAGAAATTCCCTATATGTGTGCACCTAGGCACATACTCACCCACCCACACAGTCATCTACATTCTGCAGTGGAAACATAAAGTAATTCAAATAGATGTGACCAAGATGCATTGAAATCTGCAGTTTTTGCTACCACTTTTCACAGCTCAGGATCTACTCCAATCATTTTGTAACAAAAAGCATAGTATCTTCCTCAGGTGCTATAAGGCAAACATCTTACTCCTGATGGACCAGACCAAATAAACCCAGTAAAAAGAGGACTGCATACTTAAATTTAGGACAGTCATTCATAAGAATCGTTACAGTTCCAATATATGGAACAAACTCTCTTGCTCTTCCTACTACCCCCTTCTTCTCTAGCGAGAGCTGCCCTTGCTTATATAGCCCTCTATCAGCAGCAGCATTATTGTCTCCTTTGGTCAAAAACTCGACATGTCCATCTTGCCTTTCGTGAATTTTCAAAATCCAGTGAACAATTGGAATTCCCCTTTCTTCTGTCTTGAAGACAACAATCTCTCCTACTCTTATAGGATCTTCAATTTCATAAATTAAAAACAGAACTTCCCCTCTGTGAAATGCATCTTCCATGCTTCCACTGAGCACCACTACAATTGGGCGTTCACTTCTACTTACTACCATGAGTCTTTTCCAGATCATTAAAGCTGAGGAGACAATCATCTCAAAGTTGAGGATTTGATAATATAGCTGCCACTTGTTCATCTGCTGCACATCGTCCAAGAAATCCGGGGACAGTGTGGCACAGGCCCAAATGAGTGTTTTTTATAGGATTGTGGCACATCTCTAGTAGAATGAGTTATTTGTTGAATGTTACCTTTGTGCTATAGGAGGTTTACTTTTAAATTTTAGCTTTCAGATTCAGTTAGAGGAAGATGATACAATCATTATGTTTGTTGCCATACTAGGTTTTCTATCTCCCTTAAAATCCATTCTGTCTAAATAAGCTAATTAAGATCTTCATCAACCATTATAAACTAGATATATAAGTATAAGAACAACACAGGTATACCAACATTAATACCATAGCTATAGAGCTGGAAGGGACTTGAAAGGTGCTTTTGCCCAACCTCTTCATGACTTTTTCAAAACCATATACATAACAAGCATTATAGATGGGTTTTGAATACAGACCTCTTGACAATGATCTTTTCACTGTACGCCTGGCATCTAATTCTATCGTTTTTGAAGCTTCTGAAAGGATTACATGGTATGTTAGTTTTGTGAAGTTAATATTTCTTGTCTAAGAAGGAAGTATAATATCTAAGTACAGGTATCTAATGTATAAGTATCTACATATAGGTATAAGAAGGAAGCATAATATCTATAACATCTTATCTTTTCTAGGAAGGAAGTATAATAGGGTTTAAGGGAGATCTGGATTTGCAGTCAGAGGACCTGAGTTCAACTTCTGGCTTTCCTTCTTACTGCCCATATGATCTAGAGAAAACCACAATACCTTTTAAACCCAATTTCCTGATGTATAAATGGGGGAATGAGGGATGATTTAATTGGCCTTAATGAACTCTAAGTTTCCTTTTAATTCTAAACTATATAATATAAAACACATGTTCTGTCTCTGAAAAAAACTGGCCAGTATACTTTATTGGTTATTGTGCTTTGGAACCATTGAGATATGTCTCAAAATTTAAATCATTTTAAGAAATAGTTCTTAAGTGCTTACTATATGCAAAGCATGCTTTCCTGGCACTGGGGGAAAAGGCTAAGATGAAAAATAATTTATATCTCCAATGAAGTTGTGTTCTAGTGACAAGATACAAATAGATAAATATATAAGATGGAGGGAGAGATCACAAAGAATTAAGAGAATAAGGAAAACTTTATGTCAGATGTGGCATCTAAGCTGAGTTGAGCTGAGTTTCAAAGGCAGTTAAGGATTCTAAAAGGCAGACATGAAAGAGTGTATTCCAGGCATGTAGGACACACTGATAAAAACTTAAGCTTAAGAAGGAATGTGCATGTCGGCCAGAGATAGAATGGTAAATCACCTCAGCCTACTCAGGACATGTGTCCACTGATGTGGATAAAACAGATTGTCTTTATATTTCCCTCAACCATTTGTAAGACTAGCTTCCTCGGAATGGAAATGATTCATTGTTTTTGCTTTTTATGTCAACAAAATATCTGCAATATTTTGACTCTGTGAAATAGATATAATTCATCTGTCAATTTTAAATGTCAATCTAGTTACTGACTTTCTAAGTGCTCTAGTGATTTCCTCCAATAGGGCAATATCATAGGGAGCTGAAAGCACAAATGCCATTTTTGTAGCCTTCAAGTAACAAAGAATAATTGTACAAGATTAGAAGACAAGAAGATGGAGATGACGAATGAAAGGGAGAGAGGAAGGAGAGACAGAAAGATAGAAAGAGAGACAGAGAGAGAGAGAGACAGAGACAGAGAGATAGTCTGTCATGATTGCTTATCTTTTACTTAGGCCTGCCTGAACTTGTTCAAATTAACAAATAGGTACCTGTGGTATACCCTGAGTCAAATGCTAAGGGAGATACAAGGCTTAGATCTCTTAATTTAAGGAGATTACATCATATTTTGATCATATTTAAGGACATATATCCCTATGTGTCACTGTAAATAAGTCAATTTATAATGAAATCAATGAGAATTTGAGAGTTATAACTCACACTTCATATTTATATAGTGCTTTACATTTTTTTCATTTCCCTGCCTGTAACAACCTAGTAATGTAGGTTTGTATTATTTTTGTTTTGGTGTATACCTATGATTACTTTGCTGGGTCAGACTCTGAATGTGGAAATTCTCTTTACCTATGCAGATCAGAGACTCATTTTAAAGAATTTCCTGGAACACTGAGAGATTAATGATTTGCTCAAAACCACACAACTAGTGTGTGCCAGAGGCGATATACAAATTCAGGTCTTTCTGAACCCAGAGTTGACCACTATATACTCTGCCATCTTGTTTGAAGTAGACCTTTAAGGTACTCTTCTATTTAAAACTTGTGGTAAATGAAGCTCAGAGAGGTTAAATAGCCTAACATCACAAAGCAATTAAGTAAAAGAAATGAGACTTAAACCCTAATATTCTGATTCTAAATTCATTGCTTTTTCTATCGCATGATATAAGCTGATGAATAAATGCAACATTTATTATGTGCAAGGCACTGTGGTAATCATCAAGGATGCAAATAGAAAAATAACAGCCTCTAATAAGGGAGAAAAAACACACATGGAAACATATTAAGGATCTATGTTGAAAGGGAAAGTAAGGGGCAATATTACAGTGATGAATTCAAACAGAAAGTAAACATGGGATATGTTAAAAGATGGAGAATAAGAATTATTTGTGTGACCCAGGATTTTCCATGGGAAAGTAACACTATATCTCATACACACAATGATTTTGTTCATCATTAAACCCCACAACGTAATAAGAATAATACATCAGGCTTTTAGTGGTATAAATAGAATACTTCTCCAGATCATCCAAATCCTCATCTCAGTTCTATCACCCTCAAATAATTTTATTAATTACTAATTCACTTTCCAGGATAAAGACTCTGGATACTAGAGAAAGTGGCCCGATGGTGGACAGGAATGATCTTTTACTGGGAAGAGATTAAATGCCTTTCTGGAACAAATCAGCTCCCTCTGAAAAAGTCTTTTAAACACTAGCTAGCTCATGAATTGACCACTCCTGAGGGGGCTGATTAAAATGGTTTAAGATCTTCAGAGCTGACAAATCTAACCTCCTAGACCCATGTTAACTCAATAACTTGTCATTCACTATGAAATTTTGCTTGAAGGAGCTTGCCTGAGACACACTATAATAACTAAACCATTAGACAGAATACATAGACTCTATAGAATTGAAAACAGAACCATATGGAATAAATCTGCTGCTGTCATTTGATATAAAATTGTCAAATTATCTAGAAGATGTCAAACAAGTGAGATATCCTTATCACAGCTTATTGCACCTGCTTCCTAAATCCTTTCCCACATGCCCACACTGAAAATAATCTCTCATTTTAACACTAATTCAGACAGTTTTCATGAATAGACGTTGACTATTTCATCTACAATTATACTACAAATATCTGACAACTTCCCATTTTATGCCCCGGAAAAATTAACCAAATATTTGCCTCACTACTTGCTCTGTCCCTCCCTCTGACACACTACAGACAGATATTTAATAGATAATTTAGTCTCTTGTTTTATTAAAATGTGATGCCACTTGATGCAACCTTCCTCAGTTCCTTTCCTTAAAACTTCACAGCATCATTTTCTACTTTCACTTCCTTAGGTTCTATGTCAGAATAAGTTATCTCTCTCCTTTGATAAAGGTAATCCCTCTTCCAGTGACCCAAATTTGATTTCATCCTGTGCATATCAGAACCCTACTCCAGCAGTCATCCCCTTTCTTACATGAATCTTCAATTTCAATCTCTTCATCATAGTTTTCTCCTTCATACGTTTCTACAAAAATACTTCAGTCTCCCAAATCATTAAAAAAAAAACCTTTCCATTTGCCCCATTATTCCATACAACTACTATATGATCTCTCTACTTTCACAGCTGAAATTCTTGGAAAAAATATTATACCTGTGAAAAATGATAGCTATATTTATTGACCAATAAATCAACTCAAAAGGTGCAAATTCTTCATTGATATCTCTGTTAGCGTGTTTCCTTAAGTTCTTTCCTGTGCCTTGAATCCTCATCTCCCTCATGGAAGTATTACTTATTCTCTAAAGCATAAGAGCATTTTGTCATTAAAAAGCTTTATTTTTTTTTGTTGAATGTAATTTATATACCACCTCCTTCATAAGCCTTCCAAGATTGTATCATGTGACTATTATTAATGATATTCATCCCCCTTAGTACATCAAGTACTAAAATGGGACTGTAACCTTTTAGCTGTCATTTAATACCCAATTTGAAAAATATTAGTAGTAGTCTAGTAAGTCCAGAAATTCATCTATTCTAAAAATTACTACATAGATTACAGACACAGGAGGTCAAACTGTACTACCAAAAAAACCCCCAGAAAGACATACAGGTATAATGCATGATAATTCTCTAATTTTGTCACTAAAAAGCAGGATTATTCAATTAAATCATTAGCTAATAGATTTTAATCTGGAAAGAGATTTTAGAGATCTTCTTGTCCAGAATCTCATTTTACTTATCACAGAAAATGCTTAAGGTTACATAGATAGTAGGTAGCAGAATAGGCATTTTAGCCCATGTGTTCTGATCCCCAATCCATCATTCTTTCCATTGCATAACAACTGAAACCCTTTTTGTACTCCATTAAAATTCTTCTAATAAATAAGGATAAAATTCTATTGAATGAAAGAATGATCATCACTAATTAGCAAGAACCAGAGACATGGTAAATTATATATGTATGTATATGTGTATATATACACATATATGTGTGTGTGTGTGTGTGTGTGCGTGTGTGTGTGTGTATACACACATAGACAGAGAGAGAGAGAGACAGAGACAGGGGCAGAGAGAGAGAGCACAAGTCATTAACTCTGGAGAAATAATCTAATTATTTTACATTTAATGACAATTCCAATCATTGTCTAATGATTCTCCTATTTCTGGGAATGATAAATACATTTTAATAGTATAAAAGATTAGATTCTAATCTAATCTGCATTTTTGTGGAATTAAACTTCAAACTACATTAGTAAATATTAGCATCCATAGACCAAAATGAACACAAACTAATTAGGACTAGAACTAGGATTCTGAGAGGTGGCTTTGATGCTGGGGGAAAAAAAACCAGCAACTGTCATTGCTAAAAGAGCAGTGCATAATTTTCTGAATCTTGGACTCTCACTTTCATAATCCTGTTCTCATGTAAGATAATATAATAAATGTCTTTGTTAAACTTTTTTAAGATGAAAAGACATTAGTATAACTAATTAATATTAGTAATATCAGTAGTACTAGCATTATTAATATATATAATAAAAATGGAAATACTCTCTTTTCATCAATTTAGTTGATTATGTAAATTTTTTCAGCTTTTTGAAATGATTTAGAGCTCATGAAAACATTTTAGTAACTATTTTTCTATCAAAGTAATGTTTTCTTTTCTTTTCTTTTTGGGTAAGGCAATTGGGGTTAAGTGACTTGCCCAAACACAGCTAGTAAGTGTCTAGTGTCTGGTCTGTGGCCAGATCTGACCTCAGGTCCTCCTGACTCCAGGCCAGGTACTTTATCCACTGTGCCACCTAGCTGCCACCAAAGTAATATTTTCTAATAACTTTAACTTAATTGGAATTCTTATTGAATCAGTATTTATAAAAAGCTTAATTTCAAATATACATATATATGTACATATATACATATACATGTATATATGTGTATATATGTATATATATGTGTGTGTGTATATATATATACATATATATATATATATATATATGTATATATATATATATACACACATATATTTAAAATCACAATGAAAATAATTTGTAATGGCCATAGTCTAAAAATTAAGGACAAAAAGACATTTATTAAGTAGTTATATATATATTTACATATATATGTGTGTGTGTGTGTATACATACACACAATTATGATAAATTAATGGGCCTCTAGGTGGTATAGTAAGTAGAACATTAGACTTATAATCAGACAGACTCATCTTCATGAGTTCAAATTCCAGCCTCAGACACTTACTACCTATGTGTCCCTGGGCAAGGCACTTAACCCTATTTGCCTCAGTTTCTTCATCTGCAAAATGAGCTGGAAAAGAAAATGGAAAACTACTTCAGGATCTTTGCCAAGAAAATACCAATGGGTTCAGGAAGAGTTGAACAGAACTGAAAAAAGATTGAACAACAGCAAAGGGGCTTCTACAGGCAGATTATAATTTCATTGTGAAGATAAGATTTTTGTACAGCATTTAGAAAAGAAAAACAATTGTATTATCAAAAGTTGTTTGGTCAGATAGAGAACAGTTCTTTGTAAATTTAGATAAGGGCCCAATTGATAATGGTTAAAGGATATGAACAGTCAGTTTTCAGATGAAGAAATTAAAGCTATCTATAGTCATATGAAAAAATGCTCTAAATCACTAATGATTAGAGGAATGCAAATCAAAACAACTCTGAGGTACCACATCACACCTATCAGATTGGCTAACATGACAAAACAGGAAAATGATAAGTGTTGGATAAGGTGAGGGAAAATTGGAATATTAATGCATTGTTAGTGGAGTTGTGAACTGATACAACCATTTTGGAAAACAATTTGGAATTATTCCCAAAGTGCTATAAAAATATACATACCCTTTGACCCAGCAGTAGCACTTCTAGGGCTGTATCCCAAAGAGATCATGCAAATGGGAAAAGGACCCACATATACAAAAATATTTATAGCAGCTCTTTTTGGGGTGGCAAAGAACTGGAAATTGAGGTAATGCCCATCAATTGGGAAATGTCGGGACAAGTTGTGGTATACAAATATCATGCTATAAGAAATGATGAGCAAATGGACTTCAGAAAAACCTGGAAAGACTTGTATGGATTGATGTTGAGTGAAGCGAGAAGAACCAGGAAAACATTGTACACAGAGAAGCCACATAGTGTGATGACTAACTTTGATGAACTTAGCTCTTCTCAGTAATGCAAGGATGTAAGACATCTTCAAAAGTCTCATCATAGAAAATGCTTTCCATATCCAGAGAAAGAAGTATGGAGTTTGAATGCAGATGAAAGCATACTATTTGTTCTTTTTTTTTCTTCTCTTTTGTTTTGTTTTGTTTTTTCTTTTTTGCGGTTCCTCCTATTGGTTCTAATTATCCTTTACAACATTACTAATGTGAAAACATGTTTAATAGGAATGCATATGTAGAGACTATGTCAGATTGCATGCCATCATGAGGAGGGAAGTGGAAGGAAGAGGGGAATTTAAAATGCAAAAGCTTATGGAAGTGAATTTTGAAATCTAAAAATAAATACATTAATTTTGTTCTGTTTTGTTTTGTTTTTGGCTAAGCAATGGGGTTAAGTGACTTGCCCAGAGTCACACAGCTAGTAAGTGTTAAGTGTCTAAGGCCATATTTGAATTCAGGTCCTTCTGATTTCAGGGCTGGTGATCTATCCACTGTGCCACCTAGATGCCTCAAATTAATTAATTTAAAAAAAGAATTTAGGTAAGGGAAAGAGCAATTTGGCTTGGATTTGGGGAAAGATTCAGGAAGAAGGTTGAATTTGAATCAGGAACTGAGAAATAGTTTACATTACCATAGTATAGAGTAGGGAGAAGCATGTTTATCATATTAGACCCTCTTATCCTATATCCTCTTTTTCAGAAGTGTAAAAAAAATCATTGTTCAGTTAAATTCAGTTGCAATGATGAAGAAAATACAAGCTTTCAATACTCAGTTCTATCTACTGACATGGCCAGGAAATAGGGTTGAAGACCATTGTGAAGAACAGAATGGTTGTATGACCCTGAATAAGCTACTTAACTACTCAGTCCCCTAAATAACTCTGTAAGACAATAAATTGCAAAGAAGGTTTGCTTTGCATTAGTAGAGGCAGTTTCCTCTTCCTGAAGTTCACTAAACTAATGAAATCATAGATTTAGTGACTACTCAAATTCAAACCCTCATATTATGTATATTTAAAGTTTCTACTTTAAGTTGAAACTACATAGATAGAAACTACTACTAGAAGTATTATTGTCCAGGTATAAATTAAACATCATTGACTCTGGGATCTTTTGGGGTATGAATTTTCTATGACTTGTGAATCATTGCAGAAAAAAATATTTTAATTGTTAAAATTTTAGGATATGGTATATTATACTTTATTATAATTCTTGGAAAATTGGTGATGCATTGATATCTGTGGAAACTATTACCTCAAATGTTTGTGAAATTAGAATCACATGCTAGGCATAAAATAATATAGCCTATCGTCTATATTTCCTTGACTTGTTTTATTCTGTAAAGATACTCCTTTTTTTATGACTACATTATGACTTCATTACTTTATTCCTCTGGGTAGCTATAAGTACAGCTTGTATATTCTAAAATCCAAAACATGCCAGATTTGATAAAACAGAAATAGCAGAGTCTCAGTTCTATAGAGGACAAACTCAGATTCTTTCTAGAGCTACTGATTTTCTAGGCCAATGCTTCCTCCTCCCTCTTTACTCCTTTAGGGAGGAAAGATGCTAAGGACTTGGCAGAAGGAGCAGCAGTATTTGAAGAGCTTATTATCTTGTCTGATGAGAGAACTACTTAACTCAGTTCTATAAGGAGAGCAGTTTATTTCAGCTGCCCTTAAAATTCTTGGTGGATAGAGGAAGGTGTTGAAGATAATTCACAAAGACTTCATTTCCTCAGCGTTATTCAACAGCATTTTCCAGATAATTGAAGCTTTCATCTTCTAAACACCATTTTAAAACTTTTAACCACATTTGATGGAGGACATTATTAAATGCATTCATTTCCCTCTTTTCATGAACAGAGGATATATAATTAAATCCATTATCTGTGGTTTAATTATCCTTATGAACCTTTACTATTGTGGCAGAACATCAGGAAAACTCTGATCAGCTATATTGAAGCATGGAGCTGGGCACTTTCTCTGGATCTTTTCTTTCTTTCTTTTCTTTCTTTCTTTCTTTCTTTCTTTCTTTCTTTCTTTCTTTCTTTCTTTCTTCTTTCTTTCTTTCTTTCTTTCTTTCTTTCTTTCTTTCTTTCTTGA
The DNA here is from genome assembly GCF_003287225.1 of Phascolarctos cinereus. Classification (NCBI taxonomy): domain Eukaryota; kingdom Metazoa; phylum Chordata; class Mammalia; order Diprotodontia; family Phascolarctidae; genus Phascolarctos; species Phascolarctos cinereus. The sequence continues at coordinate 240,982,544 of NW_027555847.1, forward strand.
CTTGCCCAGGTTCACACAGCTAGTAAGTGTCAAGTGTTTGCTCTGAAGCCAGATTTGAACTCAGGTATTCCTGACTTCAGGGCTGGTGCTCTATCCACTGCACCACCTAGCTGCCCCTGGACCCTTTCTGAGAAATGCATTTGCTAGGATGACAACAGCTTCAAATTTGTTGCCATGCCTGGGAGAGAGGGTGTATGAAATTCACTGTCCTATGACTATCATTCTGGTCAGAATTTTGTGAAAGAATCCACTTCTTCCCTCCTGTAATTTACAAGAGCCTCGAAAGGGCTCTGACATTTCTTTTGGGACTTCCAATTTGTGGTGTTCTTTATCATTGTTTTCACTTCTTTAGGTTTCCCAGCAAGACAGGAGGTTTTTTTTTTCTCTCTCTCCCTTCCCCCACCTCCAGAAGCAATGTTAGCTTACCTGAGAAACACATGGCAATGGTAATCAACCTGAAGTTTCTTAAGAGAACCTGGGTCCCTTTGCAGGAATTTTCTGATTACTGTTTCCTTCCCCAGTCATTCAGAGATGAGCAATTTTGATAAATCTGCCTTTAGTAGATGCCTCATGTTTCACCTTCACATTCCATGCAATCATCTACCCACAGTATCTCACCATCTGCCTGCCTCCACTGGCCTGATCCTCCCCATCTGGACCAGTAATCCAGCCTTTCCACTTCCCCAAAATGAAACATTTTCTCCTTGGTTACCACTCCCCTATGTGTGTTGTGGAGTATATAGCGTATTCAAGGTGGACTATCACCTGTGGCATGATAGTTTGCCACTCTTTTCAGAGCTGCTCATACACTTTTGGTGGCTGACACTCAATTCTCACCTCTGGCTCCAAGAAGCTGTAGCATGCCCAATAATCACCCTCCAATAAATTGTCTTTGAAGATGTGTTAGACCAGGTTGAGGGTAACTGACAGCTCTCAAACCCTTTGATGAGTTAAGGAACTCTGTCCCCCAAGAACATGGAGACTTCTCCTAGCAGAATGGCAGATGAGAACACTTTGTTCCAATGACTATGAAGATTGGCTGAAGCAGGTCCTTAGAGCTTGGTCAGACATCAAAGATGCCATGGCCATTCACTACATCCTGAGTCACTGTCAGTCATCTTGACTTTTGATTCACAGCTGGACCTGTATGGACCTATATGCCACCGAAGAAGGACCCATACATACAAAAATAATCATAGCAGCGCTTGTCTAGTGGCAAAGAATTGAAAATTGAGGGGATGCCCAGCAATTAGGGGAATAGCTGAACAAGTTATGGCATATTATTGTGATAGCATAATATTGTGCTATAAGAAATGATAGCAAGATGCTCCAAAAAAACAGTTAGTATGAACTGATGCAAAGTGAAATTAGTAGAACCCAAACATTGTATACCGTAATAGCAGTATTATGAAATAATCAACTGTGAATGAATTAGCTGTTTTCGGCATTACAACGATCCAAGAAAACTCTAAACTACTTATGACAAAAAAAAATACTATGAATCCCCAAGGAAAGAACTCATGGGAGTCTGAATATAGATCAACACATACATTTTTTTAAAGTTTCTTGATTTTTCTCCCCCATTGAGAAAGAGGAAAAGGAAGAGAATTCAGAAATCAAATTTTTTAAATGGATATTAAAATTATTTTTATATTTAGTTGGCAAAAAACCTATTAAATAAACATTTAAAAAATGAATGAGTAAATGAACAAATCAAAGAAATAATAATTTCATTAAAGAAAATAATGAGACAGCATTACAAAATTCATGAGACACAGCCAAAACAATACTAAGAAAATATTTTATCTCTATATATGTACATCAAAAAAAATAGAAAGAGGTCAATGAAATGGCCATGCAAATTGTAAAAAAAAAATCAGGAAAAGAACAAATTGAAAATCCACAATTAAAAAGCAAAATCAAAACCCTGAAAATCAAAGGAGAAATTGCTAAAATTAAAGTAGAAAATAACTGAATTAATAAATAATGCTCGGAACTGTTTTTATGAAAAAAAAGAAACATTGGTTAATTGGATTTAAAAAAGAAAGAAGAAAACCAAATCACCAGTATCAAAAATGAAAAAGTGAATGTACCACCAATGACAATGCAGTTAAAGCAAGTCTTAAGAATAGTTTTGCCCAATTATGTGCAAGTAAAATTGACAATCTAAATGAAAAGTATGCATATTCATAAAAATATAAGTTGCCCAGATTAACAGAAGAATAAATATACCTATCAGAAAAAGAAAGTGAAAAAACCATAAATGAACTCCCCAAGAAAAAAAAAATCTACAAGATCCAATAAATTTACAAATGAGTTCTACCAAACATTTAAGGAACAATTAATCCCAATAAACTATTTCAAAAAGAGTGATGTAAAGACGAACTTCTAATCCAAATTTCTTTTGACACAAATATCGTTTTGATACCTAAATCAAATAGAGCAAAAACAGAGAAAGAAAACTACAGACCAATTTTCTTAATGACTGTTGATGCAAAATTATTAACTAAAATACTAGCTAGGAGATTACAGCAGTATATCACAAATATCATAAATTCAGATTGATTGAGTGGGATTTATACCAGGTGTGCAAGGCTGGTTATTTATTGGCCATATCAATAATAAAAACAACAAAAATAATATCATAATCTCTATAGGTATAGAAAAAAGGATTTGACAAAAGACAACACCCTTTTTTCTCAAAAACAATAGAAAGCATAGTAATCCATGGAGCCTTTTTTAAAATGCAAAGTGGTATCTACCTAACATGAAGAGCAAACATTATCTGTAATGGGAATAAACTTGAAGCATTCCCAATAAGATCAGGAGTGAAGCAAGAATTTCCATTATCACCACTGCTATTTAATATTGTACTAGAAATGCTAGCTATAGCAATAAGACAAGAAAAATATACCAAAGGTATAAAAATAGGCAATAAGTAAATAAAACTATCAGTCTTTGGAGATGATGTGATGGTATAATTAGAGAAACTCAGAAAATTAACAAACACACACACACACACACAAAACTAATAGAAACAATTAACAACTTCAGCAAAGTTGCAGGATGTAAAATAAACCCAAATAAATCAACATCAGTTCCATAAAATACCAAAAAAAAAAAAGTCCGACAAGAGGCAGAAAGAGAAATTTTGTTTAAAATAATGGCAGATAGTATAGCATACTTGTGAGTCTACCTGCCAAGACAAAACTTGAGATTATATGATTACAATTACAAAACATTTTTCACAAAAAGATAGATCTAAACAATTGGAGAAATATTAATTGCTCATGAATAGTTCAGCCCAATATAATAAAAAATGACAATCCTACTAATTTACTTATTCAGTGCTGTAACAAACTACCAAAGAATTATTTTATAGAGCTAGGAAAAATAGTCACAAATTTCTTCTGAAAAAAGAATATCTGGGGAATCAAGGGAAAAGGGTTTAATGAGAGCAGCCTAGCAATTCTAGATTTTAAACTATATTACATGGTGGTAATCATCAAAACAATCTGGTATTAACTATAAAATAGAGTGGTTGATCATTAGAACAAGTTATGTACACAATACACAGTAGTAAATGACCATAATAATCTCGTGTTTAATAAATCCAAAGATTCAAGCTTCTGGGGGAAGAGTTTAGCATTTGATAAAAATTTCTTGGAAAACTGGAAAGCAGTTTGGCAGAAACTAGGCATAGACTAATATACCAAGATAAGGTCATTATGGATAAGACACTTAGTTGTAAAGGATGCTATCTTAAGTAAACAAATGGATCATGGGAAAAAATATACCTGTGAGATGTACAGATAAGGCAAGAGGTCATGACAAAACAAGAGAAAGAGGTGATTTCAGGAAGTAAAATAGATTATTTTGATTACATATAATTAAAAAGCTTTTGCTTTTAAGCAAAATTAATTTGTCTTTAATTTTTGAACATTTTTAAACAAAGTTAATTTAAAAATTTTAACAAATTTTAAACAAAATTTCTAAAAATGAAATTAATGCAGCCAAAATTAGAAGGAAAATAGAAAAGTAAGAAAAAATCACAGTAGATTTTTCTGTTACAAACCTTATTTTTCAAATAAATAGTAAACTGAGCCAAATTAAAAAAAAATAAATAAGAGCCGTCCCCCAATTGGTAAATGGTCAAAAGATATGAACAGGCAGTTTTCAGGGGAAGAAAACAAAGCTATCAATAGTCACATAAAAATGCTCTTAATCATTATTGATTAGAAAATTGCATATTAAAACAACACTGAGGTACCACCTCACAACTGTCATAATGGTTAACATGACAGAAGCAGTGAAGAACAAATGGTAGCGTATTGAAAAATTGAAGCAATAATGCATTGTTGGTGGAGTTGCAAACTAATCTAACCACTCCAGAGAACAATTTGGAATTATGCTGAAAGGGCTATAAAACTGCATTCCCTTTGACCGGCAATACTACACCTAAGTCTACATATCAAAGACATCAAAAAAAAAAAAAGGAAAATCAATAGTTTGTACAAAAATAATTGTTGCAGCTTTTTTATTTAAGCAAAGAATTGGAAATCAAAGAGATGCCTATCAATTGGGAAATGGCTGAACAAATTGTGGCATATGATTGTGATGGAATACTCTTGTTTTAAAAGAAATGACAGGAAGGACAGTTTCAGAGAAAAATCTTTGAAGACTTCTATGAATTCATGGGGAGAGAAGTAAGCAGAACTGTGAAAACATTGTACACATTATCGACAATATTGTAAGGATGAGGAAATGTGAAACACTTAGCTACTCTGATCAAAACAATTCCAAAGGACCCATGATTATCCACCTGATTGAAAACTAAAGTTTTTTTTTAACTCTTACTTTTTTATTGTTTTATTTTGTTAGTGTTTTCTTTTGCAACATGTCCACCGTGAAAATAGGTTTTGCCTGATTTCACATGTATCAAATTGCTTAGCTTCTCAAGGAGGTGGTAAGCATGGGAGGGAGGAAGAAAATTTGGAAATCAAAACTTTTAGAAATGATTAATATTTTACATGTAATTGGGAAATATTTAAAGAAACACATATTATTACTATTATTATCTGACCATAAGAAAATCAAGATAAAAAAGAACCTAGATATCATATTTCATGAAATTACAAAAGATATTTTAGATTCAGTGGGTTAAATAGAAATTAAAAGAATCACCTACCACGTCCTGAAAGAAATCCCAAAATTGAACTCTCAGAGATATTACAGTCAAATTCCAGAGCTCCCAGGTCAAGGACAAAATATTTCAAGCAGCCAGAATGAAACCATTCAAATATCATAGAGCCAAAGTCAGGATCACAGAAGATTTAATGGCTTCCACATGAAAGGAGCAGAGGGCTTGGCATGTGATATTCTGGGAAGCAATAAACTAGGATTACAGTCAAGAATATTCTACCCAAGGCCAATGTAAATAATAAAAATGGCAATTCTATCTAAGCTAATTTACTTATTCAGTATGATACCAATCAAACTACCAAAAATTATTTTGTAGAGTAGAAAAAATAATGAGATTTATTTGGAAGAACAAAAGGTTCCGAATATCAAGGAAACTATTGAAAAGAAATGCAGGGGAAGGTGCCCTAGCAATTTCAGATCTTAAATTGTATTATAAAGCAGCAATCATCAAAACTGCTTGGTGCTGGCTAAGAAATAGAGTGGTTGATCAGTGGAATAGGTTAAATATGCAAGACATAGTAGTCAATGACTATAATAATCTACTATTTGATAAACTCAAAGACCCCAGCTTCTGGGATAAGAGCCCACTCTTTGAAAAAAAAAGCTGCTGGGAAAACTGGAAAAGAGTATGGCAAAAACTAGGCATAGACCAAAATCTCACACCAAATACCAAAATAAAATGGATTCACGATTTAGATATAAAGGCTGATACTACAAGCAAACTGCGAGAGAAAGGAATAGTTTGCCTATCAGATCTATGGAGAACAGAAGAATTCATGACCAAACAAGAGATAGAGAACATTACAAAAGCAAAATGGATAATTTGATTACATTAAATTGAAAAGTTTTTGCACAAACAAAACCAATGCAACTAAGATTAGAAGGAAGGTAGAAAATTGGGAAAGAATTTTTACAACCAGTCTCTCTGATAAGGGTCATTTCTAAAATATAGAGAATTAAGTCAAATTTATAAGAATACAAGCCATTCTCCAATTGATAAATGGTCAAAGGATATGAACAGACAGTTCTCAGATGAAGAAATTAAAGCCATCTATAGTCATATGAAAAAATGCTCTAAATCATTATTGATTAGAGAAATGCAAATCAAAACAACTCCGAGGTACTACATCATACGCATTAGATTGGCCAACATGACAAAACAGGAAAATGATAAATGTTGGAGAAGATGTGGGAAAATTGGAACACTAATGCGTTGTTGGTGGAGTTGTGAAATGATTCAAACATTTTGGAGAACAATTTGAAACTATGCCCAAAGGGGTATAAAAATGTGCCTACCTTTTGATCCAGCAATTGCTCTTCTAGGGCTATATCTCAAAGAGATCATACAAATGGGAAAAGGACCCACATGTACAAAACTATTCATAGCAGCTCTTTTTGTGGAGGCAAAGAATTGGAAATTGAGAGGATGCCCATCAATTGGGGAATGACTGAGTAAGTTGTTGTATATGAATGTAATGGAATACTCTTGTGCTATAAGAAATGATGAACAGGCTGACTTCAGAAAAACCTGGAAAGACTTGTATGGTCTGATGCTGAGTGAAATGAGCAGACCCAAAAGAACATTGTACAAAATAGCAGCCACATTGACTAATATTGTTAAACTTAACCCTTCCCAGCAATACAAGGATCTAAGACATCTCCAAAGGCCTCGTGATAGAAAATGGTATCCACATCCAAAGAAAGAACTATGAAAGTTGAATTGCTATTTTTTTTCCTCTTCTGTTGAATTTTGTTTCCCCTTTCTGATGGTTCTTCCTATTCGTTTTAATTTTTACTTGCATCACACTAATGTGAAAATATGTTTAATAGGAATGTAAATGTATAGCCTATATCAGATTGTGTGCCATCTTGGGGAGGGTGGTAGGGAGGAAGGGGAAGAAAGATTTTAAACTCAAAAGCATATGGAAATGATTATTGATAAATCAAAAAAAATTAATAAAATTAAAAATAAAACAGAATATCCTACCCAGAAAACAAAACAAAACAAAAAATAAAAACTTAATATAATCCTTCACGGTAAAAAAAAAAAGATACTTAATGAATTAGTGGACTGCCAAGTATTCCTGATGAAAATATCAGAGCTTAATAGAGAATTTGATATTCAAACACAAGACTCAGGAGAAACATCAAAAGGTAAACATAAAAGAAATCATAAGAGACTCAATAAGGTTAAACTACTTACCTGTCTATATGGGAAGATGACACAAGTGACTGCTAAGAACTTTACCAATATTAGGGCAGGAAATGGATTCTACATAGAAAGAGTATGTAAGAGTGAGTCAATTAGATTGAGATGATGCAAGAAAAAATGAATAAACAAGAAAAAGTATGCCCAGGGGCAACGGGGAAGAGAGTAAGAATGGGGAAAATTATCTCACATAAAAGAGTCACATGAGGAAGAGCTTTTATGGTAAAAGGGAAAAGCAGGAGTGGGGGAGGGAGGGAAATGGCAGACAATACTTAAACCTCACCCTCATTGGAATTGGTCCAAAGAGGGAAAAATACACACACAGACAGACACACTCACACACACACATATACATACGCACACACACATACACACACATACACACACACACATGCACACACACACATGCACACACACACACACACACACACACACACACACACACACACGGTATATATAGAGAAATCTATTTTACCCAATGGGGAAATAGTAGAGGAATGGGAGGGTAGGAAAATAAAAGGGAGGGCAGATTAAGGGAGCTAGTTGTTTAGCAGTAAAATGGACTATTGAGGAAGGGCAGGATGAACAGAAAGAAAAGAATAAACAGATGAAAATGGAAATGGAGGGAAATACACAGATAATAACCATAACTGTGAATATGAATCTGATATACTTATCCATAAAACAGAAGCAGATATAATGGATTAGAAACTAGAACCCAACAGTATAATGTTTACAAGAGACACATGAAATAGAAAGACATACACAGAGTTAAAATAAAGTGCTGGAGCAGAATCCTCATAGACAATGAAGTAATATAAAAACAAATTACAATAAATTTCTTTAAAAAAGCCTAATTTCTTAAATGTACAGAGAACTGAATTAAATTTATAAAAATAACCATTCCCCAATTGATAAAGAGTCAAAGAATATGAAAGGGAGTTTTCAGGGGCAGAAATCAAAGCCAGCTATAGGTATATTAAAAAATGCTCTAAATCACTAACGATTAGAGATAAATGCAGATTAAAACAACTTTGAGGTACCACCTCACAACTATCAGAAATAGCAAATGCTTGACGGGAAGAGGCAAATAGGTACACTAATGAACTGCTGGTGGAGTAGTGAATTGGTCCAACCATTCTGGCGAATAATTTGGAACTCTTCCCAAAGGGCTATAAAATTGGGTATTCCCTTTGATCCAGCAACACCACTTTTGGGCCTGTACCTCAAAAAGATCAAAGACAAAAGAAAATTAACAATATATACAATGGAGTACTATTATGGTATAAGAAATGGTGATAGTGTTGGTTTCAGGAAAAAACAAAAAGAAGAAAAATGGCAAGACCTATATGAACTGATGCAAAATGAAGTGAGAAGAGCCATATCATTGTGCAAAATAACAGCAATGTTATAATGTGGATCAGCTGTTAAAGGCTTGACTACTCTTATCAATACAATGATCCAAGGTAATTCCAAAGGATACATGATTAAAAAAAAAATACTCCATCCCCCACAGAGAGAACAGAAGAACTCTGGGTGCAAACTGAAATACATTTTTTTTCTTTTTGGCAGTACGGCTGAATTTGTTTTGCATGATTTGACACACACAATTGATATTTTATAGCTTCCCTTTTCTTTGAGTGAGGAACAGCGGGAGAGGGAGGGAAATAATTTGAAACTCAAAAGAAAAGAGTGTTAAATAAATAAAAGAGAGAGGGGGAAAGAGAGAAAGAGAGAGAGAGAGAGAGAGAGAGAGAGAGAGAGAGAGAGAGAGAGAGAGAGATTTCCCCAGAGTTTTACTCTGATAATGAACCTGAGACAAAAAGCCTAACTCTTTAGACTAAACCTCTCCAAAAATAAATCTAAGGTCCAATGAGCACAGGAGCTCCTATAAGCTCCTGGTGGGAGGACACCCCTTGCCATGGGAGTACATAATTACAGCATACACACCCTTGTTCTTCTGCTGTTGAGTTTCTTCCTATTCTTCCTCCTAAAGCAAGCTGGTAGCTGTCACTTCTCCTGCTGTCATAATTGTGATTGCCTATAATAGCTATCCGTCACCAACACCACCCCTTTAATGCCTCTAATCTGTGTGGATCTGGTAATACAACAAAGCTCATTAAAACAGAAGCAGTATGGTATAGTATAAAATGTACGGAATTTGGAATCTGAGATTTGACAAAGTAGGCCTGAATCTCCTTCCTATGTGATCTTAGGCATAGCATGTCACTTTTATGGACCTCAGTTTTACTATCTATAAAATGATAGCTTAGACTAGATCATTTCTAAGGTCTCTTTAAGTTCTAAATTCTATGATTTTATGAATACAAGTCAATCATGTTCTTGTGGAAAGCATAAAAACCAACTTTTAATGTAGAGTGTTTTCTATGTAGAGTCTAATGTAGAGTTATTTTAAGGTTTGAAGCTTTTAATATATATGTGTGTGTGTATATGTGTGCATACACACACACACATACACATATACGTATATGTATGTGTGTATAATTTACATATATGTGTGTGCATGTATAATTATATTTACTTAGATACACAGATACATTTCTCATTATTTCCTTCATTAGAATGAAGGTTTTAATAACAGATTTTTATTTCTACATCCATCTGGCATTGCTTGCAGCCAACAACAAAAGACACCAACAACAAAACAAACAAAAACACTTCTCTAATTCAAACCAGGTTCTGAGGAAGTAAGTACCTTCTGTCATAGAATAACACATTTAACAAAAAGACACACAGCAAAAGCAGGAAAATTTCACCACTGTGACCAAATTGGCTAAGTTATCTCCCATAAAATATGAAATATATGGTACTGGCATTTGTTACAAGTGAAAAATATATCTCTGTAAACAGTAGTGTTCCCCCACCCAGAGGAATCCAATTAAATGTATGCCAAACTCAATTTTTGACGCCAGTGAAAATGGCAATAGACCACCTTGAGATTAAGAAACTATAAATGCACTCATCTAAACAAGCAATATTTAAATTAAGAAGACCATTTAGTGAGAAGCCTAATTGAAATCAGAATTGCTTAGTGGAGCTATTTTTAATGAAATTATATTTGAAAGGGCAAATCTATTCTTTGAATCATAGAAGAAATTCTGTCCTTGACAAAGCAATTTTCATAAGCAAAATTCAAAGAGGGTAAAATGAACCTACCTCAAAACAAGCCAGATATTTTGCTAGTTCTTCTCTCCCATGTGGTACAGTGGAGAAATAAGTAGCTTATCAAAGACAATTATAAACAAAACACCAGGCTGTTCATATGAGAAACCATCTACTACTCTGATTGCGATTTATCACTAGCTGACATTACACGTTTAAAAAAACATTTTATTTAGTATTTTTTTGTGATTTTGCATTTTACTTTGTTTGCAGAAAAGCTGCTTCTACTTAACCCAGTTCAACAGAAAATAGTCTGAAAAATGTAAATTGTTTGCCACAGACTGCTAAGTAATTTAAACTGTGAGTTGATGGTGTGAAGACAAAAATAAATGAATAAATAAATAAAAAGAGGGAAGAGGAAAAGGGGACAAACTAAGACACAGCTTAAAGGGATATGAAGGACACTAGACTAATTGCTGGGAGAACTGAGTTCTAATTTTTATCTTGCCCCAACCGCCTTCGGTCTCTTTGCCTTTCTGGGTCTAATTCTTCATATACAAAATGAGGGAACTAGGTGTCTTTATGGTCCCTGCCATCTCTGCAGTTCTGTATTCTAAGATTCCTGAAACAATATAATGTCCATGCACAGAGCTGCCTCCTGTGAAAACTGCTTGTCTAGAATGTCATTATATTATCTATTAATATTATATAAAGAAGCTTCTTCAACATCACATATATGAATTATTCCTTTTGAAACCTTTTGGTTGTTGCTCCAGTTAGTTATCCCCTAACCCCCCCCAAAAAAGAAAAAGAAAATGAATGACTGTGATTATGTGAAAATAGCGTCTAAAAATATTTCTTTTCCTGTGAAGAATAGCAGAGCAGTTTGATTACCTTTCCCATTTCTGCATGACAGAACATGAGAACTATGCCTAGGAACTCTTCCATAACACAAGCTCCTATTCACTTTAAGGGACTGCTTCTTCTGTGGTATCAGTGTAATCAAAAGAAGAATGTGTATATACTGTTGATAGAAAGCCCTGGGTATCCTACCCAATGTGCAATCTGCCAAGAAGAAACAGAAAAGGAAATAGCTAAATTCAGTCTCTGTTCAAAGGCAAAGTTTATAACTATTTCTCCAGCCTAAAATGGATATTTTATAAATGGCGAGCTATACAGGGTTTTTGAATCAGAGTGCATTTAAAGTTAAGATTGAAAAGAAATCTTAATGGTCTTTGGAGAAATCATCACAATTTTCAAACTTTAAAATGGAGAAGATTAAATTTTATGGCAATGAAGAAAATCTTTATACTTCATTTCATAAATTAGTAGAGAAAATTATGGATAGAGACATATTTGACATCATTTCTGATAAACTTTCTTCCAGGTTTCCCCAATAAATTTGGTTGTCTTAGCATTTTCTGCAGTAATTAAAAATTAATAGACTAACTGTTAATAACTACTACATTCTTCCTTTATAGTAACTTTGTTACTGAAGCATTATTAATTATAATGAATCACGTTAAGTAAATATTTTCAAAGCAGTACTGTATAGAGAAATCTCTTGAGGATATAAAAGGATAATACAAGTATTCAGTTATTTTCTGTTCTGCATCAACAAGGAGATCAAAGCTAACATATTGAATGATGAAAATATGATTAGCTTACATCACTGACAGGAGCCTAAATTTTTTACATTAACAAAAGTAAAGCCTTAATTCTAGTATCTCTCTGTGGAACTATTTTTGCATTCATAATTTTGCAGTAATGGGGAGGTTTTTCTCTTTTTTTCAAAGAAGGTAAACGACAGGTCAGAAAATGGATGAAACATAAAATTTCATCCTATTCCACTTGTTATGTGAACTGAGTTTATGTTTTATATCTTAGAATAGATTCTCACCTTCCATAAACCTCCCAATAGTCCATGATTAATTATACCTAACAGATTTCATAATACATTATTTCAAATGGACTTTCTAAATTCAACGAACCTTTATTAAGCACCCACCATGGGCATTCATTTATTCATTCTGAGATTTTTTGAGTTGGTGCCAGAAACTGTATTTGGCACTAGACATGGGGAGTATGTGTGTAACAATTAAATCAGATGTGTCATCTACTTTCTTAGAGCTTACTATCTAGTGGGGAAATGGAGATGTGGCTGCATTCCTGATTCTTGGATTTCCTTTTTATTTCATGTCATAAACAACTCTTCTTGCTTGATATTCATGCTACCCCTGAACTTCACATGTTGAATATACCCTCCATCTCTGTTGCCTTCCCACACGAATGGCTTTTTAATCCAAGAACATTCCTTTATAAGAAATGTGCCCAGGCCATTTATATTTTCATTCCTTTCCAAGCTGTACTCCTGACTCTTTGGACTTTCTCTACCATGTCTCTGCAATGAATATTTTCATCTTTTTAATTACCCCCATTAAACTTCCCGTGTGTGTGTGTGTGTGTGTGTGTGTGTGTGTGTGTGTGTGTGTGTGTTAGAACGAGAGCAGAAACTGTCTGTCTTTTTGTTTGTATTTGTATATTCAGAACTTAGTACAATTCCTGATGCAAAGTAAGCACTTAATAAATGCTATTTAACTTGATATGACTCTAATCTCCATTTTCTAAGGCTTAGGAAAGATCTGTGAATCATTAAGAATCTCCAAAGCACCAAAATATGGTCACACGTGAAGTGTTGCTTTAAATTGCTAGTAACATATAACCATATAATTAATAACATTTAAAAAAAAGGCTTGAAGTATTCAAAACAAAATGCAAGATATTTCCAAATGGATTAATCTTCAGATTTTAACATGACCATAGCACATGCCTCATTACACTTGTCGAGACTTCATCTAACACTTCATTTAATGAGGATGTATGTGCTGACCATGTCACAACTGCATGGGAGACTGTAGATTCATCAATACTTGCACTGGTAGACTTCCACAGCATCTCAACTGTTAACATGTTTTGCCAGTTCATTCCCTACCTTAGTGTCTTCTAATTTTTATCAGCATCTTGACACCTCTACTATATTCAGAAAATGCTTTTTTGGATTCTACTCTTGAGAGTTTCTCTTTAGTTTTTCTCTTCCTTAATAGTCAATTATTTTTACAATCAAGAAAATACCAATAACTATTACAGTAAAAAAATTTTCTCTCCCTACTAAATCTTTATTTTATGAGAATTAGTTGTTTGATACTCCAGTTTTTATCAGCATGAAATTTCTAAGGGTAAAATAGCATCCTAAAAAGAACTTTGAACTGAATTCATTAGTTTTTATCAGTTAAACTTTTACTATTGTGTGGGACACTGACCACTGAAATCAAGAGTTTGAAGTCTGAATCAGAGATCAGAAAAGGTCTTTATTCTTTTTCATAAGAAAGGGCACAGTCCTTGTTGTTGCTCAAGCAGCAGCATCCAGGGAGTTCGCCCACTGGCTGTGAGAAGCAAAGTTTTATAGCCCTAAAGCATGCCCCCTCCCACTCTCTTACCCCTTTCCCCCATTGGCTAGGTACTCAAGGTGTACAATCTAAACCCGGCAACTAATACCCAATAGAAGCAGATATACCAATATTTGGGAACTAGATGTATGTGTGCACCAGGAAGCAGGAGTGATCAGCAACTGCCTGTGCTGAGATGGGTTTTTGAGAAAGGTAAAACTCAACTCTGGGCTTCAGCCTGAGGGAATTGCACTTTAAGACATCTCTCACACTATCAATGTATTTAGTAGTAGTTGTTTAATCACGTTTGACTCTTTGTGACCCCATTTAGGGTTTTCTTGGCACAAATACTGGACTAGTTTGACATTTACTTCTCTGGCTCATTTTACAAATGAGGAAACTGAGACAAACAGTTAAGTGACGACCATTTTCAAGATACCAAATTAACTTGGGGTTTACTGGCTAGATTTCTTTCTCAAAGAACAAGCCTTAAATCCAATTCATTCTGGATCTCCAGGATTGGACAATAGGTTCAAGCACCACTTAATGGTAATTTTTTGGCCCCTTCTGGCTCAGAGTGAATGTAAATAGTAACTCTTTCTTTTTTGGCCATCAACCCTGAGTGTCTTCCACTCCCAGTTTGATTTTTGTTTTTTTTGTTAAAGGGGCCATCTCTTTACTCACTTCTTAAAGAGGCCTATTCACTGAAAGGGCTTTGCCTCACTCAAAGAGAGAACCTGAAAAAACCTTAGCTTAAAAGGGCCAGGGTCTCCCATTGCATCCTGAGTCATCTCCAGTTGTCCTGATCCCTATCTGACCCCTGGACCCAAATGGCTCTGGAGAAGAAAATGAGACCGGTGACCTTGTACAGCCCTCCCCCTCTCAAATTAAAGTCAATTGCAAGTCATGTCACTATCTCACTGATGTCATGGTCTTCTTCAAGAACAAAGGACAATCTGCAACCACAAGGCTGGATTTGAACACAGGCCTTCCTGATTCCAGGCCTGGTGCTTTATCCACTATGTCACCTAGCTGCTTTCATACTTAGTAGTTACCATACAACATCAGTACCTGCTTTAAAAAAAATAGACATAGGGTTCCAATGCAAGAGAGAAAATCTCACAGAAAGCCAGCATGTTTACTTAGATCACACTCCTACAACAGAATTCCAACTAAAAACTCAAAACTTATTTGATACATAATAGAGATAAATTAAGGGCTAAATATAGCCTCTTCTGAAATCATAAGAGTAGCCTAGTGATTTCAATAGTATAGAACATTCTTGCTTGAGGAAACTCCTTTTAACAATTCACTTCTCCACAATTAATATTCTTAGGGAATGGTCTAGAGCACAGAGATGGTAAGTGATTTGCCTAGGGTCATTTAGCCAGTGTGTGAAGAAAGAGATACTTGAAGCCAAGTCTTCTTGTGGATTAGACCAGCTCTCTATATCACAGTGCCTTTCATGAACATTTACTAATTAAAATAATTAAAAATTAGATTAATTAAAATATAAAATGAATTTTTAAAATAATGATAAAACATGTTGGAACGGACTTGAAAATATGTATGAAAGATGAAGACAGAGACATTATTTTTCTGTCAATTAAGAAGGTTCATCTTTCAAGACTATGTAATACACAATGATCCAGTTTTTTTTTAATTCTCATTCAGACATCTCCTTTAATGACTTTTTTGAGATTTTTGCTTCTGTCAGGAAGACTAGAGGATTGGGTCTTAGTAGAAAGGCATGTTAGCTTAAGCAAAGTTTCTGACAAAACTTTTTTATGTATAATCAGTGCTAATTTAACAAAAGCAAAATTAAGGGGTTTTTTTTCCACTCAGTTTTTATATTCCACTCAGCCAGAACTTTCTTTATCCATTTCAAAGAGCTCCTAACATTTTTCGTTTTTTCTACGAGATCTAGTCTTACTGTAGTGGGACTTAGAAATTTCATGTGACTGTTGTTCTTTCATGACAATCATATGCTTCCTTCTCCCCTCTTTGCCAGCTTCCATCTACCTTAAAATTCATTCATTATGTGCTGCTTTTCCTCCCAATGCATAACGACCAATAATCAGGTTTCAATTCTTGCTATTCGGCCAAAATTTCTTTCACAAAAGTCACCAATGACTTCATAAATTTCAAACCTGAGTCTTCATACTTTTTGTCTTCTATATAGCAAAGCATCCCTTTGACATATTTAAATATTTGGACACATTTCTCCTTTTGCTTCTGGAACATGACACTATACCAACTCTACTTTGATTTCTCTGAGCTATCACTTTTGCTGGATGCACTTTTTTCCCTTATACCCTCCAAAATATGGGTATGTCTCAAGGCTTAAGCTTTTCATCAAACTACTCCCCCAATCACTCATGCACATCCAAGCATATCAGTCCAATCGACCATTCTCATGACTTCAATTATAATCACCATACAAATGCATTTAAAATGTATATTTCAAAGCTAATTTATCTTTTACACTCTAGTCATCTATCTCCAGCTATCTTCTCTAAACATTACCTATTGTATGTTTCTTTGTAACTATAAACTCAATACATCTAAAACCAACCTGGTAAATAATCTTCCTTTCTCCATTCTCATCCTGCCCTAACCTAAACTGAAAATGAACATCCGATCAGTTTTCCTGTGTGCTCTATGATGTCAAGAACTATACAATGGAAATGTTAATATCTCCTCCAGCACCTTTCAAATGTTCAAATGGATCCTCATGTATTTCAGTTTCCTGTAGCAATAGAGCTAGATACCCACCTGTTCCTGAGTGACTCACCCATGTTCTCCCAAAAGTTTGACATTGATGGTCCAACCAATGTTGGAGGGCTTCTTTGCTTTTTCCTGGCATCACAAGAGTACCAATGGAGTACTCTAGATGGCCTCCTATTTTCCCTCACCCTTGCCACCTGATCAGCCTCTCTTCTCTGTTAGTCATACAATTCCTTGATAAGTTCTTTGCTCCTGTTCTTCCTTCCTTATTGGTTATATATTGTAATCTGTTAACTCTCACTTTGAGCCTCTCCATTTTCCTTGTGTAATAAAATCTTCAGTTCTTCAGAGACTATGGAGTTTTATGTCTCCCTGCTACATAGCTACAATGTAAAATACGAGTATCAAAAAATGAGTTTGGGTAAGTTTACTCACAGAAGAGTTAGTTACTCTTGATTTCATGAGATCATAAAAAGAACTTTGCAATTTCCCAAAATGCTGTAGCCCGTTCTCTTTTTCAATTTGTGGCACAATTAACTATTCCTGTTCATTATCTTACCCACATATACAAATGTGGTGATGGATAGGCCACGTGAATGTCAGTTATTATTCACGTCATCTAAGAGATAATGTAATCTTGGAACTTGATACTATCAGTGATATGTCATTTGCAAAGAGGAATATCTCAAGGATCTCATTATCCACAAGAAATGCCTCTTGAATTTGACTGTACTGCATCTCCTGCATCACAGTGGTAAGTACCTCTTGGGAGCATATAGTTCCCTATTTTATGCCTTGCCTAATGTTTATTATCAAAGGGGCATTGAATGTGGTTATTTCTTTTGTTACATCTTCCAACAAATCATGAATGATCATGATGTAGGAATGGAAAACACCTTACCATAAAAGACTATATGTCAATGTTTGTTTTATTTTCCTATCAATGTCTACAATAGCATGACAAATATTTCTTTAATTAACTTGAATTCTACAAATGCTTTTTCCATGTTGTTTCTAATGCTTCCAAAAGACATGTAAAGCTCTGCACTAAGTCTTATTGCTAGACCAAATAATCACTAAAGACTAGTGTTCTTATTAAATAACTTATAATCTTTAAATTGTTTATTTTCCTACTTTCCCCTGTTCAACCCAATGATCTTCATCCACTCAATTGAGCTAGAAGCAACAGTATCAGTTATGGTTCTGTTCTAAATTTGGCCTTCCCTGAATGGGTCAGTTTGATCCTGTGAAGTCTAAAATAAAACTAATAACAAGTAAAGTCTTTACTTGTAAATTAGCTATAATGATGTTTATTATCCATTAATGAAACAACAAGCAACCCTATCAGTTGTAAATTATCAGCATTAAAACTCGTAAATCATTCTATATTAAATCTTTTTTTTTTGTCTTCTAGTAATCCTGATTTAAAACCCCGAACAATTCTTCTTTGCCTTCCCACTCATTTTAATATAGCTCTTTGCCAAACTCAACATTCCATTACATGTCTGGAATATATTTCTGCCTTAGCTCTGCTTCTTAGAATCCTTACTGAAGTGAGCTTATGTACTATTTCCTATATAAGTCTTTTTTTTCCCTGATCTTTCCCTTCTATCCCCTACACGTGAAGAGTCCAAAGGGTTCATTCTCTCTTCCTCCTTTGTTGCTTTATATTTATTTGTGTATACATTGTGTCCATACCTCTATCCAACAGAAATAAACTCCTTAAGAATAGACTGATTCATATTTGTCTTTATAATCTTGACTTTTAGAACATATGAAATAACTAATAATTTTTTTGCAAGGTATTTTTCTTCTACATAGGTGAAGGCAAGGCAGAAACTATTTATTGTTAGGATATCATAGCATTTTTTTTAGCTTACTAAGAAGTTTCTGCAGTTTTTTTTTAATCTCAGTAAACAAAAGATCATCAGCCTTGGCAGTTTTTAGCAAGGTAAAAAATGTTTCATGTATAGGTCAGTGATAGACTACATATCTGTATCAAAATTTGACCTAAGTAGGTTAAAAGAGGTTTGGGATAGGTTGGTTGCAGTGATGGATTTTTCTGTCCACAGGTACTCTCAAAGACTGTATATTAAATTATGAGGAAGATTCAATCTATACTGGTAGAAGGAATCCCTCACCGATAGAATCACACGTTTGAAGAAACAAAAGTGTATTTTTCTCTCTGTAAAACATGTGACTTTTTTTGCTTGGCTATTTCTTAAAAATGAAGGCAGTTTCAGGAATGTAAAATAGCAAAAAATAAACAGATCAACATAAGGATTGTCATAATAAGACACACATTCTTTAATAATCACAGGCTTTTAAATTAAGGTAAGGAAAATCTCTTGATCTCTGAACATATTTTTCCCATCTTTAAAATGAAATTGAAATTGTAAACCATTATGGAATTTGAAATTTTATTTTAAGTATACTAATTTACATATGCCAAATCAAATCAATATCTCTCAATTTCTTCCCTCCCTTAACTTTAGCATACTGAAAACCAGAATTGACTCAGGGACACTGGAAAAGTAACAGAGAGTTAAATGTTATCTCTGCAGGTATAAGACTGCCTCGTATTCACTATGCCCAATGAGTTTTAAATTCTATCAAAGACACAATGGCAATCATATCTTATTCTGTCTTTGAAAGATAAAGAATATGAAAATAAATGGGAAAAATAAACATTAGAGTCCTATCTAACACTGGAAGAATCCTGAAGTCTCTCTGAATTGGGAGCTGGGTGGTATAGTCAATAGAGTGCTAGACCTGGAATGAGAAAGAATTGAGATCAAATTGGACCTCAGGCACTTTACTTGTATGATGTAGGGCAAGTCACTTAACCTTTGTTTGGCTCAGTTTCTTCAACTGAAAAATGAGGCTGATTATATCACTTACCCTCCCTCCCCAAAAGTTTTTTGTGAGGATATGTTGAGAAAATATTTAAAAGCACGTAGCAGTACCTGAAATATAAGGAGAGCTATATAAATGCTAGCAATGGATATTGTTCCTCCTGCTACTATTGATGCTGTTGTTATTTCAAGGTGGATTGTGAACTGGTCTGTCTGGTTTGTCTGCCTAAGAAAGTACAGTAGTAAAACATCTCCTTGAAGGAACAATTCTTTCTACTCTTCTGTCACCATGTAAAGAGAATGCAGAGAGGGATCATGAGTCCCAGAGGCATCTTTTATAATGCCTGATCTATCTTCCTGTGGGTACAAACAATTGCATCATGTTTTCCCCTCCTGACCTTTCCAGAGAATAATTTGATTACTATCTTAAACTATGTTTCACAATTAAGCAAAATGTATATTTTAAAAGTATAAAGAGGGGGGAAAAAAAGAGAGTTTGCAAAAGCCAAGCTAGCTAGTGATTCATCAGACTGCCCTTGAAAAATCAATGAACAAGAAGGCTTTTTATAGCTTCTTCTTCCTTCCTTTAAGTCATCTCCTATTAGGCTTGCATACCTGGGGTCTTATAGGAACAAGTATATGTGCCTGGGCTGAAATGTTTATGCCATCTGCCTCTGCTGTGTAAAGACCTAGAGAGAGCATTTCAATGAGCCTCCTTGTATTGATTCCCCTTCCATGGAAGCTCATTTTCTATTATAACAAAGTATCTAGGTATTCTAGGACACCAAGCATTAGCTAGTGCCTTTATCAATTTCCCTATGGTTGATAGACTATTATGATATTTTTTATAATTATGAAATCAACACTGCAATTGTTCTGTTGTTCCACTCAGAGATCCTGTGATTCTGAGTCATAGACTGCCTAAACTAAATTTCCCTTTGGCTGCTAATAAAAAAAAAAAATACCTGCTCCCACTAGACATCAGTGTCACCCCTATCCGTCCCAGAACCGTATTTCAACACTACCATCTTCTTCCATTGTTTCAGTCACTCGTTCCAGGATGATTATAGTTTATTCCCTGTCTTGGAGTCTGTTTGTGAGCCCAACTATATACCTTCCTTTCCTATTTGTTGTTGTTTTTGAATTGTTTCAGTTGTGTCCAACTCTTCATGAGGTTTTCTTGGCAAATATATTGAAGTGTTTGCTATTTCATTCTTTAGCTCCTTTTATAGATGAAGAAATGAGGCAAACAGGATTAAATGACTTACCAGGGTCACATAGCTAGTAAAATTCTGAGACCAGATTTGAACTCATTAAATCTCCACCTCTATTCCTTTGCAAAAGCTTTCTCCCATGTCTGGAATCTTTTCTGATTATCTTTGCCCCTGGGAGCTGTGGGTTTCCTTTAAGGGTTTACTGAAGTGCCAGCTCTTTTAAGTGACCTTTCCTGATTCCTCCAATGATTGCCACTCTCAGCCGCCAACATTGCATAGTGTATGTGTGTGTGTGTGTGTGTGTGTGTGTGTGTGCATATCTTGCTTTAATTATCTGTTTAACAAATTGTCCCCCTGTAAGAGAGAAGCTCTCAGAGGGCAATGAGGTTCTCATTTTTCTATTTACACATCTAGGACCTTTGCATCCTCAATGCTTAGCACATAGCAAATGCTTATTAATAATTGATTGATGGATTACTACTTGATCCTACTCTTCAGCATTCATTAATGTGCATTGTAGATTCATGTAGTACTATTCAAATTTATTTGCAATTCATAGTTAGCAACATCTGATAAAGATTTAACTCTGTTATGCTGCCTGTCCAAATTGAATGAACACAGTGATTGCATAGACCATGAATGTCTCATGTTGCTGAGCTGATTTCATTGCATTACATTTTCCATACCTCATATTTAAAACTTACGCTCAAACTCTGTGCAAGGACATGCAGAGAACAGAATTTTATTATGTTAATTTGTGATAGACAATATCCACAGTGGGAATATTGAGAAAGAGTCATGTCTAGATTGTTCATGGCAACTGAACATGTCTATTCATCATTTCAATCTGCATTACCCTGTAGCACTGGCATGATCAAAATTGTTCTGACTTGGGCTTAGAAATAATAACCTTTGTACTTTCATTTCTCCTCAAAGAAGACAAAGGCACTGAAATTCATAGAATAACTATTTAGAAAATCAAAACTGAAGGTTACTATAGTTGGCCTTACTTGCATAACATTTTATGACTTTGTCTTAAAATGCTTTGGTGAAACTGGTATATGTGAATTTAAGAGAATACCAATATATCATAGAAAACAACAGATATGAGAAGAAATGTGAGGAAATGTGCATATCCAGATGCAGAGGGGTAGGTAGAAAGCAAGCAGAACAATATATACCATGACTATAATAATATAAGTGAAAATAACCCTAAGGGGCAACTGAACAAAGGTTATCTACAAGGACCAATTGTAGTCCTGGGGAAAAGGTGGTAAATGTACTTCCTTCTTCTCTTAAGAAAGATGGGAACTACATGAGAAGAATTTTGCATATATCAGAAAACATAGTCATTTTGTTGATTTGTCAGCCATTTTTTCTTTGTTATACAAAGGGATCAGCAGAAGGGGATAGATAGTAAAAAATAACTGTATAGTAAAAATTTTAAATCATCAAAATATTTTTAAAAATTAAAATTTTAAAAATCCTTCTGCAAGGTGATTGCTCCAAATTCTACCTTCAAAAACAAAGGGTATAGTTATAAACCAAGAGATGTGTACTATCAGAATGATATACCTAGATATTTCAGTAACTTCTTACTTTCGAAATTCTTTTTGCCCTAAGATATCTAGATAACTCAGTTCATTTACCTAAGAATAGTCTAAACCACAGAAAGCACTTCAACAGATATGTCTATATGGCATCATATGATCTTTTTTATGGGGAAAGACTAAACTGCTGTATTCATTGCTAGTGTAGTTCTATGTTAAGAAACATTTCATTAAATCTAGGCACTTGAACCAAATGAAGTATCTGTTCTGAAAGTATTTTGTAGTTCTGGTTTCTTGTCAGACAAAGAATTTCAGAAAATACATAGTTTCAATTCAAATTGGATCAATTAAGTGTTCATTATTTGGGGAGGGGGTAGGAGAGACAAAGAAATGGAGAACTGAAGAGGGAAGGGTTTGGTTCATTTTATGGTTCAGTAACAAGATTAATATTAGCATTTAATTCTATGTTTGGATCAGAAAATGAGTACAATTTGTTCCAGTTTCTTGGTTGATGATTCAGTTAGACTCAAGCCTCTAATTAAAATCTTTACTCAAAAGCATTGATTTCTGCCAAACTGACAAAAAAAGTTAATATGCAAAAATTTTCACCTGGAAAGTTCGGGAATCGAACTTAAATAGATACACAAACAGGGTTGTGTGATATCTTCAGTTGTCCTTTGCCTGCTAGGTTAATCAGGATCTGTTCACTTTTAGAAATTTTGTCCTTGTATGTATGTATGCATTATGCATGTATATACACATATATATGTATATATCCATACATATACACAAATCTACATACATACACACATGTATATCAGAGTTTCCCCTATTAACATCAGAATTTAGCTCATTTAGCACTTAACAAGGTCACTTCTGGGAATAGTAACTCAACAAACATGTATTAAATGCTTACTATATGCCAGGCACTATGCTAAGCACTGTAGACAAAAGACAAAGCAGAAGATAGTTCCTGCTCTCAAGGAGTTTATAGTAAATGAGAGAGGCAACATATAAAAAACTATGTACTAAAAAATATAATATATGTGTAACTATTAGCAAATTAAATTAGCAAAATATAGTATTGCTTATATCACTACAGCAAATTTAAACCTTTCTTCTATTACCTTACAATAAGGAAGCCTAAAAATATGGTGAATGCAGGACAATTTTTAACTGAGGAAAAAAAATACAAATGAGCCCATGAACAGTCAAGGTAACTCTTCTTCCCTCTCTAGTGAGCCCCATCTATGCAAGATATATATATATATATATATGCTCTTCTACACATCTAAAACTAACTATCCTATGTTTGGGTTACCTCCTGAAAGGGAAAAGCATAAGGGATTTTCTAGAAAGTTGGCCAAAAGTAGATATGGTAAGTAGCATAGAACAGTGGAAAGAATCTGAGCTTAAGAGTCCAAGAACTGGAGTCCCCATACTACTCTATGACCCTGGGTAAATACTTTAATTACCTTAGGACTTAGTTTCCTTTTCTGCAAAATGAGGAGTATGTACTGGATGACTTCTAATATCCCTGTTAGATCTATGCTTCTTCACATGCCAAATTTGGAATCTAGAAGATCGGAGTGCAGATCCTTATTCTGTTATTTTTCTTATGTGACCTTGATCAAATCACGGAACTTCTTTGGGCCTCAGTTTCTTATATGTAAAATGAGGTGGCACAGTGATGGGATAGACTAGATGATCTTTAAGAGCCTTTCTGGGCATAAAATCCTAGCTCATATACCTATACCACTGACACAAATCAATATTTGAAATCCGTCCTTCCCCATATTGACTCACTGTCTATTGCACCTACTTGGCCCTGCACTTTTTTCTCTCATCCAGGAATTCAGTTTTAACCAAGAACTCCTCAAAAAGCTTGTCTCCGAAATCCCTCTGCTTGTCCAGGAAATACTCTGTTGCTCCACCACTGTCTCTAGACACCATCATCTCTATGGTCATGTGTTTCTTCTTTACCTGGAACCACATGGTTCTCTGGAGAAAATGGCTCCCTAAAGAGGACTTCTTTCTGAGTCTCTTGGTTCTGTGTTTACTCTTCTTTTTAACAGGCCAATTCCTAGCATATGTCTTAATTTTATAATAGCCAAACATCATTAAAAGCCATAATGCAGATAATTATCCTTAATGTGGCATCAATAGGTCACCAAGTACCTAAGGCAAGGATCCTTCACATTATCAATGTCAGGGGAAAAAAAAAGTCCCAAACATGATGGCAATTGGAGATGTTTATATCTTCCACAGGAAGAAACCTTAAATGTCAGAACAAAGCTATTTAAATGTGTTCATCTTTTTTTTGGGGGGGGGGCTAGGAAATGGGGTTAAGTGACTTGCCCAGGGTCACATAGCTCATAAGTGTTATGTGTCTGAAGTCAGATTTGAATTCAGGTTCTCCTGAATCCAGGGCCGGTGATCTACCCACTGTGCCACCTAGCTGCCCCTAGATGTGTTAATCTTGTCCAGACTCCTCCTGATCACAACCTCTATGCAACAATATAGAACATGATTACAATAATCTTAGGAAGCAATTCAATGTCTATCTTTGCCTCAAGTATGAGATGATCTGAAAAACTTCTGGTTTTCTATCTTTTTCTTTATGCCTCTACATGTGGTTTATTCATCTCTGCACTTTTTCTAGGCAGTACTCTCTGACAGTGTTGTTATTCAGTCATTTTCATTCATGTCAGACTCTTCATGACTTTATTTAAGGTTTTCTTGGCAAAGATACTGGAACTTATTTTACAGATGAGGAAAATGAGGCGAACAGGGCTAAGTTGTTGCCCAGGGTCACACAGCTTGCAAGTGTCTAGGGCCGGGTTTGAAAACAGGTGTTTCTGACTACAGGCCCAGCACTCTTTCCACTGTACTACCTAGGTACCCTCCCCCATTTCTGGCATTTTCTATTCTTGGCTAGAAACTTTTAGATTCCTATCTGATTCATTCTCTCTGCTTGTGGATCAAGTGTGGGAAACAAAGACTACTGAGAAGAACTCATGAGATTCCTGAGCCGCTCTGATTTCAGAGTGGCTAACACTATAGACCTTGTAGCTTCCATGACTAAGGAAATGCTTAAGTTGTCCTGAAGAATGGATTTAATATTCATGCAGTAGTCCAAGACCTTTGTGCACTCTCTCCAGCCAAGGCCTGAAGACTGTCATACGTGAGATTCTTAGAGATGTCCCTCATTAAATTACTCCCTTGACCTTTACCAGGTTGGCTTCGGAAGTGTACGTTGCAGCCTTGCTGCGAAAGGTAAGTGGGCTGTCCTATTGTTCTTTTCTTGTTGCCCTTGCTTCCTACCTTAGGCAGGGGTCTGCAGTAAGAAAAATGATTCTTCCTTTATACATACCAAATAAAAGGACCAATTGCTTTCAGCACTGAGTGGCCCAATTAATCCTTCTGCAAAACCTCATTAGTTATAGTAATAGAGACCTTCATGATGTTTGATGAGAACTTACAAATATCCAGTCTATTGCTTTCCTCATCTTTGGTACTATAAGTTAAAAGACAAGGCTTACTACTTTTTGAAAGATTTTTTTCCCAAAATAAAATTCAAATTACTATGAAATTAATCGTAGATGAATAGGCAAATATGTTTTCAACAGCAAGTTTGAAATATGGGTCAAGTTCAGCAGCTTCTTAAATGAGGAATTTGAAATACATTATAAATAAGAGCTTATGGAAGCTCACTGATGCCTTTAATCTGGTGGTCGTGAATTAGAATCTTAATATATCCAGTTTCTGAAACTAAGAGCAACCAGTCTGGGACTGTTTAGTTTTTGTCTGCCTCACTAGTGTCCTCCTGTGCACGGTGCCCTAAACATAGAAGATGATCAATAAATGTTTGTTTTTGATAAAGTGGAATGTCAATTTTGTCTTGGTATTTCTATCTTGAGGACCCTTAAATTACATCAGTTACTATTCAAAGTATTATTAGCTATGTGGATGTCCAAGAATCCTGTCTTAAAGAATCCTTTCTTTTTTAAAGGTGTCTTTTATTCCTTTGGATAGTGATATTTTTTAATTAAAATTCACCAAATGCAAGAAGTGTGGTCATCTATGCTTCATTAAAAAAAAAAAAAAACCTCATAGCTAAAACTTCCATGAATAAAACCATATATAGCTTGTAACTACAACATTTTGAAGTTTCAAATTTGTAAAACTTCATTTAATAGCTTTTAGATGACAATGACAAATTTTTCAGGTTTGATATATTGTAAATAATAGACATGACCTTGAAACACATTCCTCATTCTTTTTAGATCATGTTCCCATATGCCTTAAATACCTGAATTTTAGGGACACAAACTCCAGTAGGTGGTAGGCAAAAGCTTACTTACCACACTCATGAATTCATTGATTTAAGTTAAGTGCAAACTACACACCTCTTTGACCTCAGTATTCAGCTCCTTTAGCACAAGTGATAATCTCAAACTAAGCATAATGGTACTTTAAATGTGGTTTTATCATTCAGACTTTAATAATTTACTTAATATTATATCATTAATAGCATCACTCACCAGTTATTCATGGATGAATAGGACTTGAACAATATCCCTAAATGAAATCTATTTGTATTTCACAACATATCCAACTAGAAAATACATAGTAAGGGGAAAAGATAGGAGTCTGAGTGCCAACTAACAAAACCCTCTAGATGTTTTGGTTGTTAATAAGTTAACCACCACAAAAATAGATGGGGAAATCTATTTATACTAACATTGAACCCTGGCAGAGTAGAGAGTATGTTAAGTAGCATAATACAATCATTTTGAAAATTAGAAAACTGAGCCTAAATAACATCCATTATACCTACCACAATTCAGTATTGGTATATAATCAAAGTTTTCTTTATTTATCCCACTTCATAAGCACTTAAATTCAAAAAGTACTTTTTTTTTGAGTTTGCCATGATAAATCCAAGCAGCATCCCAATTATAAACAAATGAAATAATTAAAAAGTCATTTAACTGTTATCATCATCATTAGCAAATTCATTTTCCCATAGTATTTGGCAGAAAGTTGCTTTTTTTAAAAAAATTAGATCCAATACACAGAACCATATTTGGTTGCCTTTGATAAAATAAGAACAATAATAAAAATGTGAAAACATTAGTGAATGCCCCCAAATCTTTACATCAAACAGTATCATAGAAGAGAGGAGAAGAAAGAATTCTGGATGGTGTGGGGCACTGGGAGATTACATCAGTAATCTGCTAGATTCAGCAGAAAGCATGAATACCATATTGATGAATTAAAAGGAAAAAAAAAACTATAGAAAGGAAACCAGGGGAAAAAGGGAGGGGGGGGTGATGTGATTTCCTGCTTTCTTTCCTCATCTTAAGACTTAAAGGCATTTATGGAGGAGGCATGTTCAGTTATATCAGAAAATAACAATAACAAAAGTGTGTTGGGGTGTGGAGGGGAATTTTCTCTCCCTTTTTCTCATTTGCTCAGTCCTTGGATATACTTGACCAACACTGAATCTGTTGGGAAACAGATACACACTTTATTTAGAAAGAAGTAGATGAAGAAAAACATAAAAAGGCCTCAAGGAATATGAGTACTATCAATCAGGGCCTAAAACCCAATGTGAGGAGCCTGTAGAGAAAGAGAAAAAGTTCCATGCCCTAAAGTACTAGATGTTTTCAGTTGTCTTTGTCATAAATATATCCTTTATTTATTTTTCACTACCATTATATTCTAAGTTTGATCTCATTCTCCTTATGTGTGCTGTGCTTTTCTATGGGAAAATATGCTCAAAAATTAATGGAATAAATTTTATTCTGTAGTAATTGTTCCGACTATCCCATCTTAAAAATGGCTTTTTTTATTTTTTTTAGGCAATTGCGGTTAAGTGACTTGCCCAGGGTCACACAGCTAGTGTCAAGCATATGGTTTAGGCAGATTTGAACTCCCGACTTCAGGGCCAGTGTTCTATCTACTGCACCACCTAGCTGCCCCTAAAAATGGCTTTATTAAAAGCTAACTGAGTTCACTGCCTGATTGTTAGAGTGGAGCACAAGAATAGGGTCTCATGAGATATAGTAGGAGTAATATAACCTCACAGTATAACCCTGCCCATAGAATTTGATGTAGAAGCCACATTCTGGGACCTAACCCATATGTAGGCATCCAAGTTGAGCACTGGGCTATAAGAAATTCTGTTCCCATTACTCTGGAAGGCAAGGTACTGGATTGTCTTTATCAGAGTCTGGGTAGACTTTGTGCTTAAGGTGGTGATCATTTACTTCACTGCACATGCTTCCCTCCTCAGGAGATCTTGCTGCTTTAGCTCTTCCAGCTTGTGGCAGTTGATAGATGTGACTGGCTCCTTCTTCACAGGTGTTGATTCCCTGGATGATGACTATGAGGAAAGGGTTGTAAATAGAACCAGAACTCAAGCAATATATTCACTTCTGGAGTTCTTATACTTGTCTGTTGATGGCAGTTGGTCAGTAGTTTCTGCTGATGGTGAGGCAAAAGGCAGACATCCTTACCACTGTGATTTGTCCCCTCAGTAATGGCTATGGGGTCGGGAATGAAAGTGAGTCTGGTGATTGAGGAAGGGGCACTGGTATGCCCAAGGCTCTTAGGTCCAGAGTTCTGGGCCATCTTAATCAGGACATGAGGGGAGAGATTAGTTAAGGAGATAGTAGTGGTGGTTTGACTTGCCTGGCACATACTGCCTTCTGTCACTCCCTTAGTGTGCCCTCCTGCTTCACTTAGACTAGTGTGCTGATTAATTGCACATCATTCTTCCAGTCAGCCAGATTTGGAATCCCAGTCGTCTCAATGAAAAGTTAGTTAAGTCAGTTATGGATCTAACACATTTTAAGTCTATTATCATCATTCTTTAATGGAACTAATTGTGACTTCCTAAATAATGATGGAATTGAACTAAAACATTTTCTGAATCACCTACTGTAAATGGATGACATCCAGCTATATTGCTTAATCACAAAAAAAATAGAAAGTAGCTACTTTATCATGTAGATTTGTTCTCTAAGGATACAAAATTATTATTTGGCCTCTATAAGGGCAAAACCCTTGATGTTTATCAAAGAAAAATGTGAGTTAAAGGCTTTGAGCTTGAATGCAGAGGTCATATTGAACCAATGAACGATACCATAAATACCTTGCAATTTTTTCAAAATGAAACACAACAACCATAAAGTCATTAAGTAGGATATATGACCAAATATTTTGAGATTCATTAGCACATTGAAAATAGGAGCTGAATGAGAAGAATCCACTTTGACAGTTTACACCTATGCAATATTAGTCAAAAAATACATTTTTGGAACTTCAAAATGAACTTGAAAAGATTTGGAAAGCATCCAAAGAAAAGATCAACAGTATTAAGGGAAATCAGGGTCCATTAACTTAAGGAAAGATTAGTACTTCCATGCCAAAAGTTCAAAAAGCAATGATAGACATTATTAGAGCGTAAGATAAGGATATCAAAAATAGAGAAATACCACAGAAGCAATAAAAACAATTACTTGCAATATTAAAGGTCAATGACAAGTACAAGCAGATGGACATACATGGCTGAAACTCATCAAAAATGGATGTCATGAGAATTTGTTTCTGAAAATGCAGAGACTGGTAATGACAGTTTATGGCTACTTGATTTTCTCCATAAATTAAGCCCAAAGTTAGTGATCTGTTGAGATTACACAAGGAAACTATAAAAATTCAGTAACACAACACTGCCAGTTCTAAAAATTTCCACTTAACCAAACACCTAACAAGACATACTGATTAGAATTTTACATCAAAAGCTTATTATCTTTTATGGACTGACAAATGAAAAATCTATATACTACAAATACAGGCTTCAAAATATCCTGGGGAAATCAACAGAGATTGAAGAGACCAAGGAGGGAGGGAGGGCAAGAGAAGAGAGAGAGAGAGAGAGAGGAGAGAGAGAGAGAGAGAGAGAGAGAGAGAGAGAGAGAGAGAGATTCATGATCCTTTGCAGTGATGTCAAGCTCAAGAATGCTACCATCCTGATTTCACATTAATCACTTTCTGGTCCTTCTAGCATAAAAGGGAAATAAATCAAAATGTATATAAGAGATTTTTTTTTCACAGTCCACAAGCTTGAGACAGGTAAAAGCTTTATCCATGCACTCGTGATTTTTATAAAGGTCAAGGACTATGAAGTGGAAATCTGTTTGTTGTGGAAGAAACAAAAAGATGGTTGCTGGGTACAAGGTATATGAGAGGTAACAATTTTTATTCCGACTCATGACGGTGTCCATGTAGAAGTACAGAACTATAGAACCTCTTCCTTAGAACCCTTTAATAAGCACCTACACCAGGTTTTCTTCACTAGTAATACCTTATTGCAATATCATCTCACACTGTAAACTTACCCTTGTTCCTGAGAAGCCACCTCGCTTAACATCACCTTGGACTGAAAATACCATTTGCCATTTGCCAAATTGCCAAAATATAAATCAGACTAATTTTGGGTCTGCGAGCATAGTCTCTTGCATATGGATTAAGGAATTGTCTTCTACTCCAAACATTTCAATATCAAACATACTAGACAGATTACATTACAGTTAACAAAAGAGATCTTTGCACTAAGATTTCTGGCAATCTTTCAGATAGTATTAGCTGTATATAAACATAGGTAACAGTTTGTGTGACTACAAACAAGAAGATAGGTTCAGCTCATTGAATAACTGGCTCAGTTTCAGGAAGATTGGAAAGTGAACTACAGGAGTCATGACTATGTTTTTCATGTGTGTCTCTGACTTATTTTTCAGGGATATGCATAATGTTGGTCCATAAGGTAACAATTTGGAGTAAACTCCATTTTTTCTGAGTCAATCATCACTTTTTTTTTTGCTAATGTTCACTGTGTCTTGATGAACTTAAACAATGTAAAGGATTAAACACCTGTATTCATATTCAATGATATAGTTTAGATGCTTTGGGTGTAAAGATGTGGTTCTAGTTACCAAACACTTTTGTTAGTTTGGGGAACTCAATCTTGGAAGACAGCAGCATTCTTACGAGGATTTTGTGTGCACCTTTTCATTATATCGTCCTCATTAGAAGATCTCCTTGAGGACAGGTGTGTGTGTGTGTGTGTGTGTGTGTGTGTGTGTGGTTGCTTTTCTTACTCAATGTATAATTCAGTTTCTGACATAGTAAGCATTTAATAAATGCTTATTGACTGCTTGAGTAATTGACTGGTTTAGTGGAGACTGCTGTTTAGGAAGAGAAGTAAACAAACAAACAAATAGGGATTCTGCTGCAAGGAGCTTATTACATATCCCAACAGACATGCTCAGCTCATGAAGCAAGTAAGAGTAGGATTGGCCAGAGCCATGAGGTGTTTATAACAATAATATTTCATGCTTGAACTCTATCATATTCATTTAAACTGCATTTACAACGCGCTTGTGTCCTTGATCAGAAAGAGAGAGACACAGACACTGGTTCTGGAGACAAACCTCTTGGGTTCAAGTTGTGCCTCTGACGCCCATCACTTGTGTGACTGTGGCCTCAATTTATTCCCTAGCCCTCTGTTCTCTTATCTGTAGGAGGGAGGTGGAATATATGAGTTCCAAGTTCTTTTCCAGATATAGAGCTCTGATCCTAAGAGGAGGAGGGACACAGCAGAATTAAACTGTTCTGTCAGGTCTGAATCTAAAAAACATAGACTGACCTTTCTTATGAAAATAGGGACAAAGATCCCTTAACTCTGTTTGATTCTACCTAAACATCAGAAGATTTTTGGAACTGCTGATTTATTTAATATGACTTCACCTTATTCAATTGCTAGAAAAGCCATGTGTGTAGTCTGACAGACAGGAAAACTTCCATTCATAGTAAAGGAAATAGGCCAAGGAGATCCCATATCTGCCTTCAGAGAACTCTTACCCTGACCTTTCTAAAAAACAAAACAAAACAAAACAAAAATCCACTTGGAGCTGCTTTAAATATATATATATATATATATATATATATATATATATATATATATATATATATATATATATATATATATATATGTATATGCATCATTTAGCACTTTCCCAGTCAGCAGTTGTTGGTATTTTGCCCTTGCCGATGAGATTTACCAACAGAAACACTTTTGCCAGGATCACAGTTGAGCTCATAAGTAATAAGTTATTCAATATACAGTGCCAAGGGATTTCAACTCACACAGTTAGTACAGTACTTACAATTAAAGCAAGACGCAATTATCTTTACATTAATATCAATACCAGCATATACTGGGATTTGTTTATAGTTATAGCATAATACACAGTCAGGCTTCTAGGGAATAAATTCCCAAATTCATTATTTAAATTCAGTACAGGCATCCTATTTAACATTTTTATTACTTTCCAAAGCCCGCCACCCTTCCAGTTTTTGTGAACTATAATGTCTCCATGTGTTTTTAACTTCATAATGTCTATTCACAGCATAAAACCAACTCTTTAATACACTTCTTAGAGAAATAATGCCTTCACATTTGGTGTGTGTGTGAGGGGGGGAGAAAATGGTCTCAGATACATTCAGATGAGTGTTTAAAAGTCTGTCTAGCTTTTAGTCACAATGAACTTGTAGTTTTAAAATCCAAATCCAATTTTCTAGCTATTATGTTCTTAGAAACTCTAATTGTCCATTCGTTTCTGGTTTCAACTTATTTTAGCCTCAAAATTCATGATTTTTAGGAGTCTGACATTGTTTTTTATCTAGCTTATCATCTTTACTAGAAAACTTTTGTTTTTTAGTTTGAGAGCATGATTAATAACTGCTATAAATGTAAATAAACTTTTTTGGAGCAATTGAAATTGGGGTATTTGGGGCAGAAGTCTAACCTATATTTAACCCGTATTCAGAGATTTTAGAAATTTTTCTTGCTGTTCCTCCTCCTCAGCAAGATTGGACTCCTGACGTTGATGAGGGAGGAATCCCAAACCAGGCTGACTAGTGTAAGAGAATCAGCCTTCCTTTGAATCCTTTGAATCATAGAACCCAAACTGCTAAATTATTTTCTTACTGATCAACATTTTTTTTTCCTTAGGCAAGAAAAATTTTCCTTGACCAGGGAAGAGCCAGACTGTTGTCATGTAAACACCCCTGCTGTTGCCATGTTCTTCAAGAATATAGTAGACAAATATGTAATCTTCCAATTGAAGTAAGAAGATGAAGGATAAATTGAAGGTGATCCATATTATTTAAAAATTAGTTTTTCTATCTGTTTTTCACTTCACCTTAATTATCCCAAATATCCCTCCCTAAGAGTCATCCAGTATGACAAATAGTGTTTTATTTTAGATAAGGAAAAAATGTCATCACAACTAGTCAATGCACTAAGAAAGTTTAAAAACATATACAATGTGTAATATCTGTGGACTTCCCACTTCCACAAGGGGATAAATCAGGAGTGTCTACTAATATTTCTTTATTCAAGTACCACTTGGTATTTATATCAAGTGTTTGTTATATTATTATTGTTATAAGTATTTGTTTTATTATTATTTTTTACATTATACTTTGTAACATTTACTGTGTGCGTTCTTGCGTATGTGTGTCATTGTTTCCATTTACATTGCTGTATGCTGCATATATTGTTTGCTTGGCTTTGCTTACTTCAATCTGCTTTAGTTCATATAAATCTTTCTGTGCTTCTCTGTATTTATTACAGACATCATTTCTTCCAGTACAATATTACATTCAGGTACTACAATTTATTTAGCCATTTCCTACTCAATGGGCATCTACTCTGTTTCCAATTCTTAGCTAATAAGAAAATAGATGCTGCTTTACATGTGTTGGAGTCTGTCGGGACTTATTTATTATGGCTTCTTTGGAGTATAACCCCAGTAAGACAATATCTGGTTCAAAGGACATGGGCATTTTAGGTACTTTTTTTGCATGATTCCAAATTTTTTTCCAAAATTTGTACCATTTCATGGCACCACTAACAATGTATAAGTGTAGAGGGCAGAGATAAGATAGTGGAGCAGAGGCAATAGCCTAGCCAAACTCTCCCAACATTTCCTTCCCAAAACTTGAAAATAATGCCTTGAATTGATTGATATGGTGGAAGATCCAAACAAAAGGCCATTTTTTACCCAACTTAAGACAACTTAAGAAGTTGGCAGAAGTCTGTGACACCAGGGTAGAGGCTTGCCTAGAATGTACATGGCAGTAGCACCAGTGGTGGGCCTTGGATATAGCTTCTTAGCAGCTAGTAGCAGTTTACAATTTCTTAGCCCAGAGATGGTGAGGGGGTTAGCCAACTGGCCTGAAAGAGATCACAGGGAACCCTTTCCTACCACTGGGTGAAAGGCCTGGTGTAGTTTGTCAATTATATTAACCATAAAAAGTTCTGGGTCACAGCTCAGGTGTGGAGACAATGTGTCAGTTAAAAAGGAAAAGGGGCTCTGGCCCCAGTTTCAGTGCAGAAGGGAGCACTAGTGCTTGTGGCTACAAAAATCAGAGTACCTGGTCATAGTCACAGAGGCAAGAGGATCACTAGCACTGGTGGATGCTAGTTCCCAAAGGTAAACTTCCATGAGACTGGGGTTGGGTTGATGTGGTTAAGCATTTAAGCAAAACTGTTTCTAAAAGAAACTTGATACAAGAAAACACCATCATTTAATATAGTAACTAAGGTCAACATATGTTTTCAGTACCTTTTTCTTCTATTGAAGTGGCATTTTATAAAACATACATTTTTATATGTTTCCTAAGTTCATGTAAGGAATTTTTGGGATTTCGTTATTCTTACAAATTTGCCTTAAATAAAGATAAAACATCACCAACAGAAATGTTAAGTGGCCCTTCATAAATTTTTGAAAGATGATGCCTAGGCTTTTTTTTTGTTTTTTGATCATGACTTTCAGATTGTACAATAATGTTAAAAATTATCTCTCCTGGGCCTATCATCCAGGTCAGTTGTTTTTCCAATGAGATATTTCACACTGTCTTCTTTTGTTTTCATTCTTTTGGTTTTGTTTTATTATTTCTTGATTTCTCATAAAGTCATTAATTTCCATTTGCTCAATTCTAGTTTTAGAGGAATTATTTTCTTCAGTGAGCCTTTGTACCTCCTTTCTCATTTGGATGAATTAGGAGGTGTTTGTTTTTTTTTTTTTTAAGGAGCTTTTTTTTTCTTTACTGAATTTTTATGCCTCTTTTTCCATTTTGGTCAATTCTGCTTTTTAAGACATTCTCCACATGGCTTTTTTTTACTTTTTATACCATTTGGCCTAGTCTATTATTTTCATCAGCATTTTTTTTTGTCTCCTTTACCAAGGTGTTGTCTCATTTTTCATGATTTTCTTGCATCACTCATTTCTCTCCCCAGCTTTCCCATTCTCTCTCTTATTTTTTAAAGTCCTTTTTGAACTCTTCCGTGGCCTGAGACCAATTCATATTTTTTCTTGGTGGCTTTGGTTGTAGGAGCTTTGATTCTGTTGATTTCTTTTGGGTGTGTTTTGATATTCCTTGTCACCACAGTACCTTCCTAAGGTCAGATTTTTTTCTATTATTTTCTGTTATTTTATTTTTCTATTTTCCATTTTTTTCTATTTTATTTTTTATTTTCTATTATTTCTATTATTTGCTCATTCCCCAAGCCTTTTATTTAACTTTTAACCTTTGTTAAAGTAGGGCTCTTCTTCCAGGGTGGAAAGCTCAATCTTCCAAGCTTCAGGGGTTTTGTGCAGGTGTTTTCAGATGTTCTTCTAGGGACCTATAAGTTTTCAGTTCTTGCAAGGTGATATGATCTAAGAAGAGGTCTGTTTGCTACTCTTCTAGCCTGTACTCTGGTCTGTGAGCAACCACAAACACTCTTTTCTGCCATGGAATTATGAGGAGAGTCCCTGCTCCACTGTAGCCTCAAACTCTGGTGCGCTATTGCTCCTCCTGTCCCTAGGACTGCCACCTACGACTGCCACCTGCATCCATATGGGCAAAGCAACAGAGTCCTGCCACCAGTGCTAGCAAAGAGACCCCTGTAATCTCCTTCTGATGAGTTGTGCAACACTCTTACTGTCTGTGGGCTAAGAGCTCCAGAAGCAGCTGCTGCCACTGCTGATTCAATCACTCACAATGCCTGGTCTTGGTTTGCTGGGGTTGGGAATCTTTTGGAATAGCTTGACCTCCACTATGCTCCACTCTCCTCCAAATCTGAGAGACCTTTCCTGCTAAACTTCTAAGCTGTCTTTGGCATCTGTGGGCTAAGAGGTCTGGAAAATGCCATTGTTCCCACTGACTCAGTTGCCCCAAGTCCTGCTCTTGGTTTGCTGAGACTTAGTCTATGCTGGCATGGCCTGTGCTGGACTATGTTCCTCTTTCACCTTGGTGCAACAGGCCTTTCCCGCCAAACTTCTAAGTTCTTTATACTGGAAAATTGTTTCATTCTGTCTTTGTGTAGGTTCTGCCTCTCTAGAATGTATTTAAAGTCATTATTTAAAGGTATTTGGAGCTTTTACGGGAGAGCTCAGGGAAATCCTTGCTTTTACTCTGCCGTGTTGGCTAGTTTGAAGCATACTATTTCCACGTTTTTTTGTTATTTGTCTTTTCCTTTCTTGTGGTTTTTCCCTTTTGCTCTGATTCTTCTTTCACAACATGACTGATGTGGAAATATGTTCAGCACAATTGTACATGTATAACCTATATCAGATTGCTTGCTCTCTTGGGGAGGGGTGGGGGTGAGAGTGAGGGAAAAAAATTGGAACTAAAAATTTTACAGAAATAAATGTTGAGGGGAGTGGAGGCAAGATAGCAGAATAAAAGCAGTAACTTTCTTGAGCTTCCCCCAAATCCTCCAAATACCTTTAAATAATGACTTTAAACACATTCTAGAGAGGTAAACTCACAGAAATAAAGAATGAAACAAATTTCTAGCCCAAGACAACCTAGATAATTGATAGGAAAGAGTTGCATTGGGCTGGGAGAGGAGCACAGCTCAATGTGGACTGCTTAAGCAAAGACAGGGCCCCAGAAAAACTGGAGAAGGCCTCAGGGGACTGAATCATGGGCAGCTGTAACAGTTTCCAGACTTCTCAACCCACAAAAACCAAAGACAACTTAGAAGGTCAGTGGAAAGGTCTTTTGGACCTGGATGAGAGAGGAACACGGTCTGGACCCAGCCCTGGTGAAGCCCCAGGGTGACAGAAGCAGTGGCTGCTACTAGAGCTCTCAGCCTGCAGATGGTGGGGGGATCAAGTGGCTGATGAGAGGGGGGTTGCAGGGGTCTCTTTGCTGGCACTGAGACAGGATTCTTTTGTGTGCCCAAGTTTATATCTGGTTCATAATTCTGCGTGGCCATCCAAGGGCAAGGAGCTCTGGCAAGGTTGAGCTTGTGGCAGCAGTACAAAGAGATTCCTCCTCACCGTTCCAAAGTAGAAAAGAGTGCTTGTGGTCACTCATAGACCAGAGCATAGGGCAGGAAAGGAGTAAATACTTCAACTTTGATCACATCATTTTGGAAGAACTGAAAATTTACAGGTCCCTAGAAGTATCTCTGAAAACAGCTGCACAAAACCCCTGAAGCTTGAGAAAGTACATTCTCCACACTGGAAGCAGACCACTATCTTAACAAAGGATTTAAAACTCAAGTAATTTGCTGGGGAAATGAGCAAACAGTGCAAAAAATCAGATTATAGAATCTTTCTTCGGTGACAAAGAAACTCAAAACATACAACCAGAAGAAGACAACAAAGTCAAAGCTCCTACATTCAAAATCTCCAAGAAAAATATGGATTAGTCTCAGGCCATGGAAGAGCTCAAAAAGGATTCTGAGAAGCAAGAGAAGGAGAGAAAAACCTGGGAAGAGAAATGAGAGTGATGCAAGAAAATCATGAAAAATTATTCAACAGCATGCTAAAGGAGACCCAAGAAAATACTGAAGAAAATAGTACCTTAAAAAATAGATTAACCCTAATGGCAAAAGAAGTCCAAAAAGCCAATAAGGAGAAGAATGCCTTAAGAAGCAGAATTGACCAAATGGAAAAGGAAGTCCAAAAGCTCACTAAAGACAATAGTTCCTTAAAAATTAGAATGGAGTAAATGGAAGCTAATGACTTTATGAGAAATCAAGAAATTGGAAGCCAAGATGGCAGAAAGAAAAGGTAGTCGTTCTCACTCTCCCCTGTCAACCTCTGAAAACCGAGAAAATATCACCCCAGAAAAAAACCCTGGAACAGCTGAACTAGAAGAAAGATGGGGAGCAGCAGTGCAGGAGCCCAGCAGACAGGTCTCCCAGTGCCTCAGCACAAATAAGGGAGGAAGAACTACAAGGGGCCCCAGGAATATAAGTACCACAATGCATTCATCTGAAAAGAGGTGAAGAAAGCAACCTAAAGCCTTCCTACAGCCACAGCCTTACTGGGGCTCCAGCCCAACACCAGGTGAGCTGTCAGAGCCCTGCAGTCTCCAATTGTGAAGAAATCCTGAAGCCCAGGTGGTACAACAAGGAAACACCAACACCTGGACCTCCAAGTGCCTCAGTGAGGGAACTGGTGGAAACCAGCTCAGAAAACCACCAGGTGCCTTGGCACTATACCTCGAAGGAATCTCCCAGGGCATTAGCAAAAACCAGGGAGACAACACCGCAGGGGCCCCAGAACAGATAAACACCCTGCAGCACCCATCTAAAAGGAGCTCAAGAAAGCTAAAGGAAAGGAAAATCAGGCAACCTAGAATTGCCTGTAAGTTCCAGCCTTGCTGATTCCAGCCCAACAGGAGGTAAGCTGCCAGAAACCTACAGCCTCCAATCACCAATGTAAGAGGCCCCAGCACATAAAGCGAGTGACCAAGACCTAGGCTTCCAACATAAGAAGCTTGGGTCAGTGCCCTCTGTTCCCCAGCAGGAGAGCTCAATCTTTGTACAAGCCAGGGAATAAAGAAACACCATGAGTAAAAAGAAACATACCATAGATTCATATTATGAGAAGAGTGAAGATCAAGACAGAAATTCTGAAGAGGACAACATTGTCAACAAACCCACATCTGCAACAACAAAAGGGAATATGAACTGGTCTGAAGCCCAAAAAGCCTTCTTAGAAGAGCTCAAGAAG
This sequence comes from Phascolarctos cinereus, assembly GCF_003287225.1. Taxonomy (NCBI): domain Eukaryota; kingdom Metazoa; phylum Chordata; class Mammalia; order Diprotodontia; family Phascolarctidae; genus Phascolarctos; species Phascolarctos cinereus. Next base: position 241,021,963 of record NW_027555847.1, read on the forward strand.
GATTTTAATAGTCAAATGAGAGAGGTAGAAGAGTCCTTCAAAAATACAATTGGCCAATTGGAAAAAAATACACTGAAGAAAACAAGTCCCTAAAAAACACAATTGGCCATTGAAGAAGGAATACAAAAACTAACAGAAGAAAACAATCTGTTAAAAACTAGAATTGGACAAATGGAAACTAATGTCTCTATGAGAGAGCAAGAATCAGTCAAACAGAAAAAAAAATGAAAAAATATGAAAACATAAAATACCTCATCAGTAAAACAACGACCTGGAAAATGATTCAGGAGAGACAATTTAAAAATTATTGGACTACCTGAAAATCATGATAAAAAAAGAGCCTGGACAGTATCTTTCAGGAAATCATAAAGGAAAAGCCCAGAAGTCCTAGAACCAGAAGGGAAAATAACCATAGAAAGAATCCACTGATCACCACCTGAAAGAGATCCCAAATTGACAATGCCAAGGAATATAATAGCAAAATTCCAAAATTACCAGATGAAAGAGAAGGTGCTGCAAGCAGCCAGAAAGAAACAATTTAAATATCATGGAACCACAGTCAGGATTACACAGGACCTTGCAGCTTCTACATTAAAAGACCACAGCTGGAACATGATATTCTGTAAGGCAAAGGAGCTTGGAATGCAGCCAAGGATCAATTACCCAGCAAAAATGAGCATCATTTTTCAAGGAAGGAGGTGGATATTCAACGAAATAGGAGACTTCCAAACTTTCCTGATAAAAAGACCAGAGCTCAACAAAAAATTTGATCTTCAAGTACAGGACTCAAGAAGGACATAAAAAGGTAAATGGGACAGAAAGATAAAATATGATGTTAATAAGGGGGGGCTGTTTAAACCCCTACAAGGGAATATGACACTTGCAACCCTTGAGAACTGTATATTACACCTTGTTAAAGGAGTATACATAAAGAGGGTGGATATTAGTTGACTTTGATGTAATGATAAAAAAAAATCTAATCAAGTGGGTTAAATGGATCCAAATAAGTGGATCAATCTGATCTTAGAAAATGTACTGAGAAAGGAGGAGGCAGACAAGGGTAAATTACATTACAGGAAAAGACACAAAATCCTATTACAGCAGAGGGAAAGAAGGAGGGGGGAGCATTGTTTGAACCTTACTCTCATCAGATTTGGCTCAAGAAGGGCATATAATCAGTTAGGTATAGAAATCTAACTTGCCCTATAGGCAGTAGGAAAAAGGGAAAGAAAAGAGGGGGAAAAGAGGGGAAAGAAGGGAGGGAAAAGCAGTAAGAGTAAAGGGGAAGAAAAGGGAAAGGGATAATAAAAGGGAGGAGGACTGAAGGAGGCAGTGGTCAAAAGCAAAACACTAGTGAAGGGGGAAAGGAAAAAGGAGAAAGAAAAGCATAAATAGGGGTAAAAAGGATGGAGAAAAGATACAGATAGTAATCATAACTGTGAATGTGAATGGGATGAACTCTCCCATAAAACAGAAATGGATTGCAGAATGGATTAAAAACCATAATCCTACAATATGTTGTTTACAGGAAACACATTTGAAAAAGAGTGACACATACAGGGTAAAGGTAAAAGGCTGGAGCAGAATATATTATGCATCAGCTGAAGCAAAAAAAAAAAAAAGCAGGGGTAGCAATCCTGATCTCAGACAAAGCAAAAGCAAAAATAGATCTAATCAAAAGAGATAAGGAAGGAAACTACATCCTGCTAAAAGGCACCATAGACAATGAAGTAATATCATTACTAAACATATATGCACCAAATGGTATAGCATCCAAATTCTTAGAGGAGAAGTTCAGGGAGTTACAGGAAGAAATAGACAGCAAAACTATACTAGTGGGGGACCTGAACCTTCCCCTCTCTGCACTAGATTAATCTAACCACAAAATAAACAAGAAAGAAGTTAAGGAGGTGAATAGAACATTAGAAAAGTTAGGTATGATAGACCTCTGGAGAAAACTGAATGGGGATAGAAAGGAATATACTTTTTTCTCAGCAGTACATGGCACATACACAAAAATTGACCATGTACTAGGGCATAAAAACCTCACAATCCAATGCAGAAAGGCAGAAATATTAAATGCATCCTTTTCAGATCATGATGCAATAAAAATATATGTAATAAAGGGCCATGGAAAGATAGACTAAAAAATAATTGAAAACTAAATAATCTAATCCTCAAAAATGATTGGGTCAAACAACAAATCATAGAAACAATCAATAATTTCATTCAAGAGAATGACAATAATGAGACAACATACCAAAACTATGGGATGCAGCAAAGCAGTTCTTAGGGGAAGTTTTATATCTCTAAATGCTTACATAAATAAAATAGAAAAAGAGGAGATTAATGAATTGGGCATACAATAAAAAAAACTAAAAAGAACAACTTAAAATCCTCAAAAAACAAATTAAAAATATTGAAAACAAAAGGAAAAATTAATAAATTGAAATTAATAAAACTATTGAACTAATAAATAAAACTAAGAGCTGGTATTATTGGTTAATTTAATTAAAAAAAAGAAAGAAGAAAACCAAATTACTAGTGTCAAGAATGAAAAGGGTGAAGCTACCACCAAGGAAGAGGAAATTAAAACAATAATTAGGAATTATTTTGCCCAACTATATGCCAACAAATTTGACAATCTTAGTGAAATGGATACCTATTTATAAAAATATAAATTGCCTAGATTGACTGAAGAGGAAGTAAAATACTTAAATAACCCCATCTCAGAAAAAAGAAATTGAACAAGCCATTGATGAACTCCCTAGGAAAAAATCTCCAGTGCCAGATGGATTTACATGCGAATTCTATCAAACATTTAAAGAACAATTAATTCCAATACTATATAGACTATTTGGGAAAATAGGTGAAGAAGGAGCCTTACCAAATTCTTTTTATGATACAAATATGGTGTTGATACCTAAACCAGGAAAAGTCAAAATAGAGAAAGAAAATTATAGACCAATTTCTCTAATGAATATAGATGCAAAAATTTTAATAAAAATACTAGCAAATATATTGCAGTAACTTATCACTATGACCAGGCAGGAGTTATACCAGTAATGCAGGGTTGGTTCAATATTAGGAAAACTATCAGCATGATTCAGCATATCAATGCCAAAAGCAACAGAAACCACATGACCATCTCAGTAGCTTCAGAAAAAGCTTTTGATAAAATACAACACCCATTACTATTTAAAACAGTAGAAAGCATAGGTATAAATGGAGTCTTCCTTAAAATAATAAGTAGCATATATCTAAAACCTTCAGCAAGTATTATATGTAATGGCGACAGGCTAGAAGCATTTCCAATAAGATTGGGGGTGGAACAAGGATGTCCATTATCAGCACTGTTATTGAACATTGTAGTGGAAATCTTAGTTTCAGCAATAAGAGAAGAAAAAGAAATTGAAGGCATTAGAATAGGCAAAGAAACAAAGCTATCACTCTTTGCAGATGACATGATGATATACTTAGAGAATCCTAGAGAATCAAGTAAAAAACTACTTGAAATAATAAACAACTTTAGCAAAGTTGCAGGCTATAAAATAAACCCACATAAATCATCAGCATTTCTATATATTACCAACAAAGCCCAACAGCAAGAGATAGAAAGAGAAATCCCATTTAAACTTACTGTAGACATTATAAAATATTTAGGAGTCTACCTCCTGAAACAAACCCAGGAACTCTATGAACACAATTACAAAACACTTTTCACACAAATAAAATCAGATCTAAATAATTGGAAAAACATCAGTTGCTCATGGGTAGGCCAGCTAATATATAAAAATGACAATCCTACCTAAGCTAATTTACTTATTCAGTGCCATACCAATCAAACTACAAAAAATTTTTATAGAGTTAGAAAAAATAATAACAAATTTCATTTGGAAAAACAAAAGGTCCAGAATATCAAAGGAACTAATGAAAAGAAATGCAGGGGAAGGTGGCCTAGCAATTCCAGATCTTAAATTGTATTATAAAGCAGCAATCATCAAAACTGCTTGGTACTGGCTAAGAAATAGGAGGTGGATCATTGGAGTAGGTTAAATATGCAAGACACAGTAGTCAATGACTATAGTAATCTATTATTTGATAAACCCAAAGACCCCAGCTTCTGGGATAAGAACCCACTCTTTGAAAAAACTGCTGGGAAAACTGGAAAAGAGTGGCAGAAACTAGGCATAGACCCAAATCTCACACCATATACCAAAAGTCAAAATGGGTTCATGACTTAGATATAAAGGCTGATACCATAAGTAAACTGGGAGAACAAGGAATAGTTTACCTATCAGATCTATGGAGAACAGAAGAATTCATGACCAAACAGGAGATAGAGAACATTATGAAAAGCAAAATGGATAATTTTGGTTACATTAAATTGAAAAGTTTTTGCACAAGCAAAGCCAATGCAACTAAGATTAGAAGGAAGGTATAAAATTGGGAAAGAATTTTTACAACCAGTCTCTCCGATAAAGGCCTCATTTCTAAATTATGTAGAGAATTAAGACAAATTTATAAGAATACAAGCCATTCCCCAATTGATAAATGGTCAAAGGATATGAACAGGCAGTTCTTAGATGAAGAAATTAAAGCCATCTATAGTCATATGAAAAAATGTTCTAAATCATTATTGATTAGAGAAATGCAAATCAAAATAACTCTGAGGTACCACATGACACCTATCATATTGGCCAACATGACAAAACAGGAAAATGATAAATGTTAGAGAAGATGTGGGAAAATTGGAACACTAATACATTATTGATGGAGTTGTGAAATGATCCAACTATTATGGAGAACAATTTGGAACTATGTCCAAAGGGTACAAAAATGTGCATACCCTTTGATCCAGCAATAGCACCTCTAGTCCTAAAGAGACCAAACAAATGGGAAAAGGACCCACGTGTACAAAAATATTCATAGCAGCTCTTTTTGTGGTGGCAAAGAATTGAAATTGAGAGGATGCCCATCAATTGGGGAATGGCTGAGAAAGTTGTTGTATATGAATGTAATGGAATACTTTTGTAATATAAGAAATGATGAACAGGCTGCATTCAGAAAAACCTGGAAAGACTTATATGGTCTGATGCTGAGTGAAGTGAGCAGAACCAAGAGGACTTTGTATGCAATAACAGCCACATTATGGGATGGCTAATATTGTTGAACTGAACCCTTCTCAGTATTACAAGGATCTAAGATATCTCCAGAGACCTCAGGAAGGAAAATGCTGTCCACATCCAAAGAAAGAACTATGGAAGTGAAATCACTGTCACTTATTTTTACCTTCTGTTGAGTTTTGTTTCATCTTTCTGATGGTTCCTCCTATTGGTTTTAATTTTTACTTACAACTTGACTAATGTGAAAATATGTTTAATAGGAATGTAAATGTAAAGCATATATCAGATTGTCCACCATCTTGGGGAGGTGGGGGGGGAGGAAGGGGGAGAAAATTTTTCAACTCAAAAGTATATGGAAGTGATTGTTGATAAATCAAAATAAATTAATAAAATTTTAAAAATTAAAAAAAGAAATCAAGAAATTGTAAAACAAAACCAAAGGAATGAAAAAAATAGAAGACAATGTGAAATATGTCTTTGGAAAAACAACTGACCTGCAAAACATATACAGGAGAGATAATTTTAAAATTATTGGACCTCCTGAAAGCTGTGATCAAAAAAAAGAGACTAGACATCATCTTTCAAGAAATTATCAAGGAAACCTGCCCTGATGTTCTAGAACCATAGGGTAAAATAGAAATTTAAATAATGCACCATCACCTCTTGAAAGATATCCCCAAAGGAAAACCCCTAGGATTATTATAGTCAAATTCCAGAGTTCCCAGGTCAAGGAGAAAATATCACAAGCAGCCAGAAAGAAACAATTCAAGCATTGTGGAAACACACTCAGGTAACACAGGATTTAGCAGCTCCTACATTAAGGGACCAGAGGGATTAGAATATAATATTCCAGAGGTTAAAGGAGATAGGATTACAGCCAAGAGTCACCTGCCCAGCAGAGCTGAGTATAATCCTTCAGGAGAAAAAATGACATTCAATGAAATAGAGAAATGTCAAGCATTCTTGATGAAAAAAACCAGAGCTGAATATAAATTTTGACTTTCAGATACAAGACTCATGAGAAGCATGAAAAGGTAAACAGGAAAGAAAAATCATTAGGGAGTTATTAAAATTGAACTGTTTACATTCTTACATGGAAAAGATGATATTTGTAACTCATGAGACCTTTCTCAGTATTAGGGTAGTTGGAGTATACACACACACACACACACACACACACACACACACATATGCATGTAGACATATAGAAAGAGGGGCACAAGGTGAGTTGCATATGAAAGGATAGTATCTAAAAATAAAATTAAGGGGTGAGAGAGGATTGTATTGAGAGAAGGAGAAAGGGAGAGGTAGAATAGGGTAAATTATCTCACATAAAAGAAGTAAGAAAAGGCTTTTACAGTGGAGAGGAAGAGGGAGGAGGTGAAAGGGAATAAATGAATCTCATCAGATTTGGCTTAAGGAGAGAATGGTATACACACTCAATTGGATATGCAAATCTATCTTACCCTAGAGGAAAATAAAGGAAAGAGATTAGAAAGGGTGGAGATGATAGAAGGGACAACAGAGTGTAGGAGGTGTTAATCAGAAACAAACACTTTTGAGGATTACCAGGGTCAAAAGAGAGAATAGAATGAATGAGGGGCAGGATAGGATGGAGGGAAATATAGTTAGTCTTTCACAACAATATGCAAGTGTTTTGCCTGACTGCACATATATGACCTATATTGTATTGTTTGCCTTCTCAATGAGGATGGGTGAAGAGGGAGGAAGGGAGAGAATTTGGAACTCTAATTTTTAAAAATGAATGTTAAAAAAATTTTTTACATGAAACAGGGAAATAAGATATACAGGCAAAGGGATATAGAAACCTATCCTGCACTACAAGAAAAAAAAGTGGGAAAGAAATAGGAGAAAGGGGCAGAGACAGAAGGGAGAGTAGTTTGGGGGAAGGGGTATTCGGAATGCATGCTGTCTTCAGGTGAGAGCAGGGGAGAGATCGGGCAAAAATTTGGAACTCAAAGTTTTGTGGAAGTGAATGATGCAAACTAAAAATAAATAAATAAATAAATAAATTTTAAAAGTGAATGTTGAAAACTATCTTTATATGTAATTGAGAAAAATACTGTTAAGAAAAAAAGTGTTTATAATTTTAAAATGCTGAATCATCCTTTATATTACTGATATAAAGTAGTCTCATTGTTTTTGTATTATACTGACATGTTTTTGTGTTAAAAGTTAATGTTTTATTTATTATATTTGCATCAATATTCCTTACTGATATTTGTCTATTATTTTTTCATTTAATCTCTTTTCAGTTTGAGTATGGGGACAATAGTTGTTTCAGAGAAGGAACATAAAAATATTGATTTAGAGTTGGAAGAAGCCTTAGAAGTTAATGAGGTTGCTTCCAACACCAAATCTATAATACTCTGATCTTATGATCCATTTATCAGACAAATATGACCCTGAAACCCAAACTAAGAAGAGGTGATTTATGAAAATATAGAATAATATCATTAAGTAATAATTTTGGTAAGAATTTTCTTTCTCTGTTTTTACAAGTAGATTCTGTAGCATTTTTTTTAGGTGTCTGATAGAATTCACTCGAATAAATCCATCTTGATAATAGTGTCTCTTCCCCCTGCACCACTTCCCAGTATGTTTATAACTTAATCAATTTCTGTAAGTGAAATTGAGTTGTTTAGAATCGTCTTTTCCTGTGTTGTTGATCTGGATATTTTATTCCATTCATTTTTCATCTAACTATACTCCTTTGGAATTTTCTACATCATGCTCTAGGAATCTCTTCATCCTGGATCATTCAGTTCTTGAACTTGTACTTTACCAGTACCCTCTGCTCCAGCATCCCTCCCTTTGATTGAAGGGTAAAGAGCTCCTCTGAGAACCTCCATTTAAAGAAAGTGCCCAGGGCACCCATGTCTTCAAATTCTCTGGACTTCTCCAACATCCCTTTTCCCTCCACCTTCCCTCCCTCATACATGCACACCTTTGCAACATACTGGAAAGGTAAATTGTATTTTAGCTTTTTGAAGAAAGCAATGGTATTAGGTTTACGTTATGCTCTTCATACCATATGCTAGGTAAATAAAAGACATCCAGACCATACTGAAGATAATTTATCTGAATTAGTATATTCTTATTAGGTAACAGCTTAAGGAAATCATTTGAACAGAAGGTCAAATGTGGGAAAAAAGACAATCTCAAGCATTTAACTATTTGATCATTATGAAAAAATGCTGTTTATTTTTAAAGCAAAATACAGTCTTTAACTTTTACATTTTAATCATAGTCTTCTTCTTTTCTTGGCCCTCAGAATGAACTAAAAATCCCATCTCTTTATTTTGTGACGTTACTTTTTTCCCTTTTTAAAAATTGTTTAAATGTCAATTTCCTCCAATACAAGGGAAATTGTTCTATGTGTTTTATGGAACCAACGAGTCATGCTGAGTTTTGTTAGCTACTAAATGGGAGAGAACAGAACATTTCCTATTCGACACATATTTCTGAGCTGAAACAAACAGATGCTATCCAATGACCTGCGTGAGCTGAAGTGATTGCGTCAGAGAAAAATGTGTCACTAGCCATGTGGAATTTTACTTTGAGCTGGGTCAGTAGTCTGATATATTTCTGACAGTTCTTAACCTGTAGTGCTTTTGGGTCTCTATCAGCCACAGAAAAAGAATCAAGGAACAATTTCTTTAAAATACAACATGAAGACATTTCCATTTGTGAACGACAATTTTTTTTTATTTCCTGCTTTTGTTCAGACTTTTAAGTCATGTCTTACCTTTTGTGATCCCATTTGAGGTTTTCTTGGCAAAGATACTGCAGTGGTTTGTCATTTCCTTCTCTAGTAGACTCATATATATATATATTCACATTATGCATTATTTTGGAATCTTTGCTCCACTGACTCCCTCTGTTTGTGTACATGTGCATGTGCATGTGTATACATGCATGCATTTCCAAAAATTGTAAACTCCCTCAAAGCATAAATAAATACATTATTATTATTTATAAACATGCATATATGTGTATATATGTATGCATGTTTGTGTATGTGTGTGTATAACTTTAAGCAGAGACCACAACATATGTTGAGTAATTGGTTTTAAATAGCTAGTATTCTTATAAATATAAGACATTCAGTTATGTAATCAGGTTCCTTTTCTGTTCTTGAATTGATGATCTCCCTTTGTTGGAATGAGTCATGTGAACTGCAGGATTAGTTTATTTCAAGGAGGCCCCCACCCAGGACAGTAATACTCTACAGGATTTTATAGGCCTCCTCCAACAGTGGAATTTTATAGGGCTCTCCAGAGGCAAGGCTTTATCAGTCATCAAGAAGTAGGTTGTTTCACTAGGATCCATGAGTTATTTTCCCCTTCTGGGTAAGGCAGAAACTCAAGATAGAATTGTAAGATTAAGAGTCTCATAGGTAGGTCCATGTGAAAGGAATTTTTCCTTTCCTGTTCATAGGCTACAGTACAAGTCTTTGATTTTGTCAAAATTGTAATCTTTAAATTCAGACTCCTTTATGTAGTTCTCCAGACCCTTCTTGGTCTGGAAAACCCTACATGGTCATTCTTATATTTATGTCTTCTATGTCACACTACAAGAAAATTGGGGTATTCTATGACATATCTTACTCCAACCCTTTCCATAGTCCATTAATTTCTACTTTCATGTCTTTGCTTATATTGCTCCCTAAGTCTGGTATGCCCTCTTTTGCAAGCATTTTTACCAAGCTTTTAAAGCCCAAATAAATATCCACAGGACCTCCTTGTGTTTTTCCTGATAATAATAACCATCTATCTGTCTAATATTAAAAACAATATTTTTCTGTCTCTAAAGTACTTATCATGCACTATTCCATATTATAATTTTCTGTTTTTATATATTTTTAATTTTTAATTTCTGTTTCATTTTTCTATTCAATCTGGGATCTTCCGTAAGTAAAGTGAGTATGTATATTTTATTGAAATTTTGTATTTTCTTTTAGCTGGCTTTTAATTTTTGTTGAAGAAATTGTACTAAAATCCCAAATGGGCAATGTATTTTTACACACTAAAAAAAAGAAGCCAATCATGTCTGATACAATTTCTTTAAGATAGTTCAATAAGTGCCCTGTACATTTATGTAAGAAGACAATGGTTGCAGGTGAATCTGCAATGAAGGCTTCCCTCATCCTTTTAAAATAAAATGAAGTAACTGTGAACATTTTCACAAGACATTTCTAAAGTAATTTATTTAGATAGCAGATATTTTAAATTTACTAGCTCCTTTTCTTAGAATATGTGTAATACAAAAGTCCTCTGATTAGGTTTCAAACTGATTTTATATGGTCTCTCTAGCACTTTAATTATTAAGGAGAATTTTAGAAATTTCAAAAGTATTTAGTTACTGTATATACCCTTTGATTCAGCAATATCACTACTAGGTCTATATCCCAAAGAAATCATAAAAAAGGGAAAAGAACCCACATGCACAAAAATACTTATAGCACCTTTTTTTGTGGTGGCAAAGAATTGGAAATTGAGGGAATGCCCATCAATTGGGGAATGGCTGAACAAATTGTGATATATGAATGTAATGGAAAGCTATTGGGCTATAAGAAAGGACTATCAGGCAGGTTTCAGAAAAAACCTGAAAAGACTTGTATGGACTGATGCTAAGTGAAATGAGCAGAACCAAGAGAACATTGTACACAGTAACAGCCACATTGTGCAGTGACTGACTTTGACAGACTTAGCTCTTCTCAGCAATACAAAGATCTAAGACAATTCCAAAATACTCATGATGGAAAATTCTATCCATGTCCTGAGAAAGAACGATGGAGTCTGGATGCACATTGAAGCACACTATTTTCTTTTTTTCTTTCTTGTGGTTTTTCCCTTTGTTCTGACTCTTCTTTCAAAACATGACTAATGTGGAAATGTGTTTAATATGATTGTACATGTATAGCATATATTAGAATGCTTGTAATCTTGAGGAGGGCCTGGGGAAAGAGGGAGAAAAAAAAATTGGAATTCAAAATCTTATAAACGTGAATGTTGAAAGCTATTTTCACATGTAATTAGCGAAAATGTTAAGTGAAGAAAAAAATTATTTGGGTATCTGGGAGAGGCTTGCTCAATTATAATTAACCACTGCTGGTGTTGCTTATCTTGTGTTTGGTCAAATAAGATAATATTTGCAAAAGTACTAAGTATAGTCCCTGACATATAGCAAATGCTCGATAAATGCTTATTTCACTCATTCATTCATGTCTTCCTTCTTTTCTTCCTTGAAAAAGGGTACCCTTCTTCACTCAGGAGAAGGTTAGGTTAAGTCAGCAAGATTTTATTGAGTACCAACCATATACCAAGTAAAATAACTTTGCCCTGTCTAACTGATGATGACACTGATGATGCCTATATGACAACCCCACTCTAGAGGGACAGAGTATGAGGTTCAGATTCCTAACATGTGCCAGGAGATAAGGACATAATGGCACAGCAACATTTGCAAAAAATGTAACTACTTCAAAATACGCGCACACACACACACACACACACACACACACACACACACACACTATCACCACCAAGCTTGAATTTTTATATCACTATGTTTCCTAAGAACCTGTTGATTGTGATATAAAAGTTTTTCCTTTTCCTTTTTCAGATTATATTCTATATGGGCCCATGATATCTGGAAAGGAGGTTGTTGTTTGTTCCATTTCATACCCCTAATTATCAAATATTATGGACCTACATAGATACAAGATAGAGAGAAAGAGGACAGGACTTTTTACATCGTCCCATTGTGGTCTCTTTTCTTTGGAAAGCTGTTAAATATATAATTTGCCTTAGATTCTCAAATATGTTGTCCTGGATCACAGACAACTGTTAAATCTGTTACATATCAACATTCTAAAGGGTGCAAAATATGTCAAAAATATTACTACAGCACAGTATACAAATAAAAGCAAAAATAGAACTGAATTTCTACTGGCAGACAAATGCCAGATGTTATAGCTGACACTATTCCCAGACAGAATCAGACATTGTAATTAAATTATCTATTCACCTCTCAAATCCCAGGTAAGATAAATTAATGTTATCATGGGTGCCAACATGTCAGGGAAAAAAAAAAATCCTACTGTGGCTGAATTTCAGTTTTATCTCATGTAGCTGAGTTGATTGTAAGAATAAAAGGCCAGATATGAGATGTGGTGAATAGACTGATGATTTACTTGCCCAGTAAAATACCTTCACCACAGAGAGCCTCAGGCTGCTGCTGAAAACAATAAAAACAGAGTCAAGACAACAAGCTAGAACAACATGCGTGATTTCCTTGGGACTTAAATACCACTCTAATTACTTGGAGGTTATACTACATTTTAAAAGTTGAAATGCTTTAGAACGATCTATTTGCTTTTACTTTCTTTGAGGTAGCTATTACTTTCTTTCTATGAAGGTTGGTAAGAACATTACAAGTGAACCAAAAGGACATGGATTTGAATTCTGACTCTGCTACTTACTACAGTTGTTGTTCAGTTGTTTTCAAGTCACGTCCAACTCTTTCTGATCCTGTTCGGGATTTTCTTGGCAAAGATACTGAAGTGGTTTGCCATTTCCTTCTCCAGCTCATTTTACAGACTAAGAATTGAGACAAACAAGACTAAATGACTTGCCCAGGGTCATACAGCTAGAAACTGCCTGAGGCCAGATTGAAATTCAGGAAGATAAGTCTCCCTGACTCCAGGCCTGGCACTCTATCCACTGTGCCACCTATCTTCCCTCTATTTACTACTTATGCAGAAAGTTACAGCCTCAGTTTCTCCATATGTAAAATGAAAGGATTAGAATAGATGGTTGCTAAGGCCTCTTCCATCTATAACTCCTAGTGCTAATTCTTAACCCTGGCACTAGGTGTGTGACCATAGGCAATATATTGTAGTTTGTAAAAGGGTAATAAAGATATGAGATGTTTCAAAAATTTCAGTGCAGTTCTATGCTTCTACAGATTAAAACCGTACCATGACACTCTATATTTGGAACACTATAAGCATAAGGTAGTGAGGAAGTCATGAAGTTGTAAATGTGACCTATCATCATCATCATCATCATCATCATCCTTCTTATGAAATAAATTCAAGGAAAAATTATTAAAATAAAATCATATAATCTTGGGCTTAAATTCTTGTCCAACCCCTTGATAACAATGCACTTTTGTATTCCCCTTATCATCTTCCTTTACCAGACAGATTTATTGATGAGTTATTATACTCAAGTTATCAGCATTATTCAAGAAACTTTCTGCCTCAAGTTCAGAGATTACTTCATTTGCAAAATAAAATAAAAGGAAAGAAAAGAAGCAGTAACAATTGTCTTGTTTATGATTCAGGGTCTTTTTGTATTCCAAACGTGAGAGTGGGCACTCCGAGATTGCCACATCACACCGAACTGTGTTATATTTAGCTCATTATTACTGAAAACCGTCTTTCTGGATTATTTCCATCTAGCTATATCAGTTTCCAATTTAGTGAGTTGATTATCATTGCGCTTTTATTCACCTATGCTTTTATTTATAACTTTCATATGTTTTTAGGCCCATTTTGCTTTTATTCTTGTTTGTACCACCATTTTTAACCTGCTCCCTCCTGTCCACATGTTTTCCAATCTTTTGATATCTTACACACACCCTTTATACCACAATACCCTCTACAATCCAATGGTATTTACCTTTTTGCTGTTCCCTGAACAAAATCCTGTATCTCTCAACTGTTGGCATTTTCACTGGCTTTCACCCATGTCTGGAATGTTCTTCTTCCTCAACTTCACTTCCTGGCTTATCCTAGCAAAAATTATACATTTTACAGGGAGTCTTTCCCAATCTGCCTTAATTCTAGTGTCTGCCCTTTGTTGATGATCTCTGATTTATCCTACATATATTTTATTTGTACATATTTATTTTTGCATTGCCTCTCCCATTAAAAGGTGAGCTTCTTGAGGGTCGAGACTGTTTTTTGCTTTTCTTTGTATCCCCAGTGTTTAACACAGAGCCTCACATATGGTAGATGATTAATAAATGCTCATTAATTTATACCTACAGATTTCACTACAGTATTTGAACCAATGCCTTTTTTGATTCAATGTCTATAACTCTGTCTGATCTCCTAGGTTATGCTACCAGTTCTTACAGCTCCCATCCAAGAACATTCACTTTTATAATCCTTTTGTGCATAAGACTGAGCACAATGAGGTTATCAGCTTAGTGGGTGATTTTGGAGAAAAATAAATAAAAAAGCAGACAAATTTCCTTTTTTGTGTGTGTCTTATCTGCTATTTGATTTTCAATAGAATGTGATTATTGGGTATGTTGTTTCTAATGAATCAGATCTGTTCAAGTGGTATAGATTCTGCATCAGTTTTAGTGAAAAAAGAAGAAAAGAAAAAATAATTATTTAATTTATTTGGTACAAAGGGAATGAATTGCATAATACTATCTCTTTTCCTTATAATGTTTGATGTTGCATAAGTTCCACTGGTTTTTAAGGACATTAGAGCAGTGCTACTACTTAAATTCATAAACAACCTTTAGAACATAGCTGTACATGACTAGAAGGTTTTTTTTTTTTAATGACAAAGCATTAAGGATAGTATACTATTCTCTTTATCTATTTCATTTTCAGAAAAAACTGTGAAGAGATTCTCCATGAACAAAAATGTAAACAATGTGAATAAAAAGTTCAATTCCATCTTCTTCAGGAAAGATAACCTGATCCCTGCCCTCTAAGCCACTCTTACTGCCTATCGACTTCCTCCCTTAAGCCTCCAAAAACACTTTGCTTTTTAGATCTCCAATATAAAGTTATATACATGTAATGTATATGAAGTTATGCACATACAACTGTCTATGTTTGTGTCTTATTTCCCCTGAACACTTGCACATACACACACACACACACACGTACACAAATACACACATATACACATCTCCTGGAGGTTGTGGACCATATTTTATTTGTTTTAATCTGAAACTTTTTTTTTATCTCTGCTTTATTAGGTGCTTAATAAATATTTGCTATTTTGGTTATTTTTTATTCTAGGCATAGGGGAGCAGCTTGAGAAATTACATGGAGGTTCTGCCAACACAGAGATTTTCTTCTTGTCTTAGATTTCTTATTTCTTTATTGTACACAAAGGTAGGAAAGGATCAACTTGCTTCTAAAGTACTAACAGACATACAATTTGGAGAAAAATGTCCTAAGTCGTAACTATATTTCTTCAAGATAGGTCAAGTATTTTATTGAAGTGTTTTTTTTAAAACATCTAGAAGTCGGAGTTTGACAAAATTAGAAAAAAAAAAGTTTGACCTAGTGGTACTTTACTGTTAGTAAGGTAGTATCTGAAATGAGACTATTTAGTATTCCTTTTAGCTTCCACTGACATAATAACAGCTGTTGGGTTTATTTTGTGACTTTATTAGTTTGAAATTTAGAGGAACAATCAATGTTGTAGGACAATGACTAAAACAACAGATGTCTTAGGGCTTGAATCTGATATACATCAATGCCTTTCTTCAGGTAGTTACAAAAGGAATAAAGGAAATGAATAAATTTTGAAAATCAAAAGACAGTGTTAAAAAGTATTTTAAGGAATGCATAATCTTAAGTGGTTACCAAAAGATTCAGAATTAATGAAATGACATTAGCTAAAAATTAAATGCATCCTGGGGGAAAAGGAAAATAAAATTAAATCAGACATCTTATTAATTAATTTAAAGAATACTACTTCTTATAACAAAAGTTTGTAGGTAAGTGGAAGTTTCTGCCTATTATCATAAAATATTTATTTAAAATTTCAAACATATGCTACAGGTGAAATAATTGAAAGAAATACAATGAAAAAAGAGAGGAAATAATACAGTTGATAAAGAGGTAGTTCCCATTTTTCAAACTCATGAGCACATGTTAACTAGTATAGATCAAAATGGAGAAGAAAAAAGGAAGAAAAAAAAAAGAAAGCTATTGTAAAAACCCAAAAATTTAACAGTGCTCTTTTAACCACTTCAGTAAAACTGTGGGGAGGCTGGATAATCAGGAAAGATTTGAAAGGTTTTGTAGTAATTATAGTTGGAGAACTAAAGAAGAGTCCAAGTTGCATAATAACAGAGTTACTGAGAAGATAATTTGTGAGACAGCTGAGCATAGATCTGATGTTGTTCATGATTATAGGCCTTCTAGAACTACTACATGAGATGTCTCAATAATTTTATACAATCCAAGCAAAAATTTAGCTTAGGTTAGATAGTGAAAATGACATTTTAGTGAAACAGGGAGGTGGATGATGCTCATGAACCTGTGCTCATTTATTGGTTGGGAATAATTAAGAAGTCACTGTTGTACAGAATTGGATTTATACTTATGAGTAAACTTCCAAAACGTTAGAACATTTCCTCTTCCACTTTAACATAAATAAAATAGGTAGGCACATTTGCCCTACGCAATCCCAATTCAATGGCAATGCAACATTTAAGAAAAAGAGTCAACACAAAGGAATAGAATGCGCACAATCAACATCTACTTTTTTTTTTCCAGTGGCATGTAGCTGAGAGATATCTCATTTGTCATCGTAACTCATGTTATTGTGTGCTTTCTGTTTGCAACGACAATAGCTGTGAAGTACGTGATCCAAAACCTTGGACTTTATATTCTAGTTCTAGCAATTAAATCCAGCAAGTTTTGGATTTACAAAACCCATGCATTTTTACTACATGTATTTAAAGTTGTTGCAAGTGAGAATACTGTACCAGATTCATTTCAATGTTGTATTGTTGAGCTCAAGAAACTCGAGGATTCTTAAGCATGTATTTATGCTTCCACTCCATAGATATTAAGAAGATAAAAGAAAAGAATAGTATCAGCCTTTAAACATGAGATTCAAAGGTTCCAATTTCATGTTATAATGATCAAGTCTAGGATGAAAATTGTGATGGAGCTAAAAGTTACTCTTAGCAGAACAAAATGTTTCACCACTTTTGATTATCAACTCTTAGTCTAAGGGAAAAGAGTAGCCAAATATGAGAGATGAGATGGTTTAAGAATGTTGCAATATTTTTAGAGATGAAAGAACTATCAGAGTAAGATGGATTGTCACAAGGAGATAAAACATCAGATCAGTCAAGCAATCAATAATAGACGTTAAGTGGTAGGGATACAAATACATAATTGAGAAATTCCTTGCCCTCAATGAATGTGTACTCTTGTAGAGGGATATAACATTTATTGGGACAGTTAGCCATGGAAGAAATTTTTGATCTAGGCCTCCTCAGGAATTTTGAATGTGATAGCAGTGTAATAGATTTTCACAGACAGTCAATAAGAGTTTATTATTTATTTGCTATTTACCAGGAGTTCTGTCAAGCACATAAGAATACAACCAAAGGACCCTCAAAATTATATTAAATTTTTTTTTGAGCAAGAACAAGAGCAGAAAACCAGGAAAAATGGGAAGATGAAGACAAATGGCAATTTACACACTCTGTATAGGGTTGGATGGAAAGTATGATCCGCATGCATAGTATGAGTTGAAGTATTTAACTTACTCATCTACCAGTCAGAACTATTTAGCACCAAAATAGAGATAGCTGAGTGAATAAACTCCCTGAGGTAGGAGGGGGTAGTCTCTAAGTTCCAAGAGATGTTAAAGTATAGTGGAAATAAAGGTCACAGAGTTCCTAAAGCACTAAAATATAGTGATATGGTAGCATTAATCAACTAATATTATAAATCACTTCTGTGTTCTAGGTTTATCCCTGCCATCTCCAGAAAAGTTAAAGGGAGTTTTGTGCAGTATGACACCTTAAATTATTTATGCATGTGTATGTGTGTGTGTGTGTGTGTGTGTGCGCACACACATGTATGCATGCATGTGTGTGTGTGAGGCAGAGAGAGAGAGAGAGAGAGAGAGAGAGACAGAGACAGAGACAGAGACAGAGAGAGACGGGGGAGGGAGGAAGGGAGGGAAGGAGAAGTAGAGAAAGAGAGCATGTATTCTCATCTGCAGGAATGAAATTATATGGGGCAGGAGAAGTTGTTGAGTGAGGTGGAAAATTGCATAATTGGTGTATGCCTTGGACACCTGGTAATTTGGCCTTATTTTCTTACCTAAGATCAATAATAACAACAAGAAAAGATTCAGTTGCAGGTGTTTACTTTGAGGATGTTTATAGTTTGCAACCAGACATTAAAATAATATCACTCATGAGCCCTAAAGACAATGGTTAATGGTTTTGATTTTGATAGTATGATGTGGCTGTTCTAAGGTTATAATGGGAAGGGACACAGGGAATGACATAAATACAGGGTGGAGATTAGGCCTCTCTTTGATACTCTGCTGTTGTCTGGCCACAGAAAGACATAATAAAGAGTATGATGGGTAGGGGAAATGTTCTTCCATAGAAGGCTAGTAAGTGCTCCTCATAAACTTGTCAGTATGAGTTAGTAAAATGCAATACTACCAATGTAGCTCAATCTGACAATTGGTACCTGTTTTAGTTCCAGTATCTTTCACTTTCTGACAAACTAGGGAGTTGATAAAGTAATTAAGAAGGCCTGGCTTTGGCATCAATAGGAAAAGGCTATTTCTTATTAAAAATAAAAGTAATTGCCAAATTACTGCATTACAGGCAAATTGCTTACCTACTCTCTTCCTCAGTTTCCTTCCACGTAAAATGGAAATATTAATACTTCTCATGTATACTTGCCTGTATACTTGAAAGACTAAAGTCATTATTTTATAAAGTGATTTTTAAAAATACTACAGATAGATGGTACAATAATAGTACAATCCTGGACCTGGAGCCTGAAAAACCAGAATTCAAGTTCAACTTCTATCATTACCTAGATCTACGATCCTTGATAATTTTAATTTGAAACTTTTAATTTGACAATTTGCCTCAGTTTTCCCATCTGTAAAAATAGGGATAATAACAGAATCTCTCTCTCACAGGGTTGCTGTGAGGATCAAATGAGATAATATTTGTAAAGTGTTTTGCAAATCTTAAAATGCTATATGTGCTTGATAATTGCATTTGTATAAAGTGTTATAAATATTATCATTGTGTTATTATTATCATTGTATCATTATTAACATTTTATAAAATGTTATTAATTGTTATCATGCTCCTACATAAAACCATTCTGGAATCTACCCTCTCACCCTCCTACCCCCCTCCCCACACACACTTCCTAAGTCTTCTCTGTGCCTCAGGCAACCGTCTAACATGCATATTCTAAGTCATGGACCAATTGTGGATCTATATTTGTGGAGGGAGTTCTCAAGTGACTTGCACACGAATATGTATTAAATAAATATTTGTTGAACTGAATGTAAATGTTAAATATTCCAGGATATTTTGTGGCATTTTGAGTAATTACTATTTTTTCTGTTTTCTCTTATTTTACAAGATCAGAATATATTGTTCACCCAATTTTTTAATAGGCTTCATATATTTTTAAGACTTTTAGAACCAATGTTACTGATCCTGAAAGTAAAAGACCTAGAAGACACTACCAATGAATAGTCTTAATTTTTATAGCCATTGATTTTAATGTAAATATACTTTGTTGAGATCTCAGCTTCCTTTGTGACATGGAAAATTTAAAATCTGGATATATCTGTTCAGTAAAAGGCAGATAAAGTTCTTCTAGTTGCAAAAATTTTCTCTAAAATGGGTTACTTCTTCTTACACATGTTTTATTTTTTTCTCACAATCATTAAAGCTAGGGTGGGGAATAGATAATTCTGAGCAGTCCTGGGAGCCACAGCCTAGTGAACAGAGATCTGGGAACCAGGAAGAGCTGAGTTTCAGTCCTGCCACTGATATAAACTGCCATGTGACTCTAAGAAAATCACTTTAGTTCTCCTAAGTAACTCTGTAAGAAGAAAAATAATATGGTCTGTACTGAGAGGAGTTTCCTTAGTTAAATTACCTATACCAATAAAGTTTCAGATTTTTTTCTATCCAATAAATTCATGTTTTTATACATTTGAGGTCTTCATGATATTGTTTATATTGGCTATCAAAATGTGACACTTTTAAAATTTTTATGATTCCTTGGTTAGATTATTATAGACCAATTTTTTTTCTGAAAGTGAAAAACAAAATAGAATTACGAGGATACCTAGTAGAGCTGAAAGAATGCTGAAGTTGGAGTCCAAAGATCTGGGTTTAAATCTTAGCTCCACCTCTAACTTTTGTTGTTGCTGTGCAATCGTTTCAGGTGAGTCTTACTCTCTGTGACCCCATTTGGAATTTTCTTGGCAAAGAAACTAGAATGGTTTGCTATTTCCTTCTCCAACTGAGATTAGGAAACTGAGGCAAATAGTGTCACATAACTTGCTCAGGGTCACACAATTAGTAAGTGTCTGAGACCAAATTTTAACTCAGGTTTTCCTGACTCCAGGCCTGGTGCTCTCTTTCCTCTAGTTGTCCCTGTCCCTGCGTCTTACGACCTGTGTGAAATTGGGCAAGTCCCTTTACCTTGCTAGGCCTCAGTTTAATTATCTATAAGCTTTTGGAGTTGGACTAGTTCCTTCTAATGTTAGATGTGTAATCACAATCCTTTTCTCTAAAAATAAGGAATACACACACACACACACACCCTGCAATCTACAACCTCCCCCCCCCATCCCCACCCTGCCAAGACCTAGCCTTAGATGAACTTACAATCTATTAAGGTAGGCAGATGTGTTGAATTTAACGTACCCAGGGATAATGCAACATATAGCCGAAATAAATACAAAATTATGGGGAAGAAGACGTTAACAACTAGAGAATGAGGGAAAGTCAAGGGTAGAAGATGGTACTAGAGTTAAGCTCTGAAGGCAGCTAGGGATTCTAAGTGGCAAGACTGAGGAGGGAAAGAAATCTAAGCAATCTAAGCATGCTGAATGACCTAGAGTTGAAATTCTTTCTGTAGGTAATAACAAGTAGGTCATTTTGACTTGAATACAGAGAATGCATGAGGAATGTGAAACAAGTAAACTGCAAGGTGGGAAGGAAGATTCTACATTTTGATAATGTTATTCAACTGTACACACTCTCTTCTCCCCCCCCTCCATACTATAAGTTCTTCCACTATCTAAACCCTGTTATTTACCACCAGCTGCACTGTCACAAAATATTTACGAAAGTGAAATTGCAATCATGATTTGTCTGCACCCCACAGATAATTATAATCATTCTTGTGATTCTGAAAGAGGTGGTTCCTTTGTTCTACTGATCTCTGGTTTTGAAAAAAAAACAGACCTATCTAAACCTTAACTTTCCTTTAGGATTATTTTTGTCACTTTTCACATTAACAGCATTATGTGAATCACTTAAGCCTGCATCAAGCCCACAGGATTCTTCTTGTTCACTATGTCTGTCACTGAAATTTGCAAAAATATGCCTTTAATTACAGAATTTGAACTATTTTAGGCTTCTGTATAAAGTAAACATTTATTGAATCTGGTGCTCTACCACCTCCCCAGCTGCCCACTCATTCTCATCAGGAATCTGAATTCCTCAGGGCTCATTCTCAGCTCTGTAGCTTCCAAAAGGCTGTAATTAGTTAAGTGCTGTGAGTGATGCTGACTTTTAGGAAGTTTTCACTTTCACACTTGCATCACAGGTACCACCACAGTACTGTACTATTTAGTGCTATAGTAGAACGACTATTTTGGATAGGGAAGAAGATCAATTTCCTACTTCCTAGACAGAGCATTAGGCACAGTGAAGGGGGGGGTAGGAAATGTAGCAGAGTTGTTGAGTATTTTTTCTCTATGTAAAGAGAGTCTCTTGTTTTAGCAACATATAATATTTAGAAAAGAAAATACAAAAGGGGTCTTTCTCCCCTTCATATCATAAATGGTATGAAATTAGTACCTTTCCATAGCAGACCTCAAATATTTATTCATACAGTAGAAGAGAAGAAAAAAGAGTTAATATTGAATGGAAATATTAATAGAAAGACTGAAGAAAAGGAAAGACAACAGCCTAATTTCCACTTTAAAAATTACAAGATTTTCTTCTCTCCTTTCCAGGGGAAAAGTAAATAGATTAATGTTCAGTTTTTGAAAATCCCTTCTTAAAATCCTATGCTGAGCCAACCAAGTTTTGTACTACGAAATAAAAATGTAGAGGATTCTGGAAGCATTTATACTGTTTGTAAGAATAGCTAGTTAAAATGGTAAATAACAAGATGGAATATTTAGGCTATACACCTTGAACACCTTTACAATTTACCTCAACTAAATTGTTCTGGATTACAAAATTGCTAGTTATGACTCTGTCTCTACTAGAATATAGGTGTTCCTCCACCTCCTTTCACCAATATTGGCATTGACTATGGTATAGAACAAAGGACTTTATGTTCCCCATCCCACTCCTGCTATGGAGTATGTTGTTACTGAGGCTCCAGGAAAAGTTAGATATAGTTGGTGTGGAGAACTAAATTTGGAACAGTGG
Source organism: Phascolarctos cinereus (assembly GCF_003287225.1). Taxonomy (NCBI): domain Eukaryota; kingdom Metazoa; phylum Chordata; class Mammalia; order Diprotodontia; family Phascolarctidae; genus Phascolarctos; species Phascolarctos cinereus. Next base: position 241,044,573 of record NW_027555847.1, read on the forward strand.
TTTCCAAATAATAGAATGACTATTTTAGATAGAGGGGAAAAGCCATGGCTTACTATTTTCCTACCTGGATGCTATATAGACCAGTCAAACTGGTCTTTTTTTTTTCACTTTCTTCAAATTTAAATAGAAACAGAGGCCACTAAACCATACATAAGGATCCCTGTGGGCCACATATTGACTTAGACAAAAACATATTACCATTATATATATTCTATTTTATTTTTATTTATTTTACAAAATATTTCTTAATTTTATTTTAATCTAGTTCAACCTGCACTCAAGAGTATTGTGGGCCACAATGTGGCATGTTTGACATTTCTGATGTAAACCATCAGGTCTACTATATAGTTACAATGGTCTTTGTTGTTATATCAGGATAATAGTTTAAAAAATGCTCTTTGAGGATAATAAAGTTATCATCTGTCATCAAAGGTAGAAGAGTGGGTATCACTGTTAAAGGCACATGATGCAACTTGGCTATCTGTGTATCACAATATGCTTCTCAAGAATCCCTCTGATGCTTGCTTCATATGATGATGCTTTTATATTAGGAGTAGAGCTAACATCTCCTTAGTAGCAGTGTAAGCATGGATGATGTTCTGGGAGGAATCCCATCTATTATGCCACAACTTGCCAGAGAGGGCAGCTACTGTCTTCTGGGTAGCAACAGTCTCATGAGCAGATCATGGACCATGGTCAAGAGTTATTTGGCAATAGCATTTTTTCCCATTGTTAACACAGGCTGGAAGTAAGCAGTTTGTGCTGAGAAAGGAATTACTGAAAATCTTAAGAGAATTATCATTTTTCTTATAGTTCATTCCCCCTGCAAATATAAAGGCATCAACAGAAATATGCTTAGCTTCACACTTCAACTAAGACCCAAATATAAGACCTAAGGTGGGAAAGAACTATATGAACTACATATGAACAATGGACTGTACAACATTGTCAATGCTGACCAGCCTCTCCTTATTTGATATTGGTAGAACCAAATTCCTGAAAGATGGTCATGTTGTCAATATTGTTGTTTTCCCACTGATGATCAGCTTTCTATTCTCAATCTTGACTTGGCCTTGAACTTTCTAAATATAGAATCATATTGAAACATCTAAACTTTTTAGTATATTACTGAGGTCAGTGAAGAGATCCTCAATGAACACAATATACACTATGTTGAGATAAATATAACCTTGTTTACCAGGCATGAAATTAAGTCATATCCATTGACTCTGGCCTTCAGCATTTTGCCTCAAGGAAGCAATAGGTATTGATAAGAAGATTGGGGGAAAAAGGTGAGACCCTCTTGTTCTTCTCTGCCTCTTCCTTTTCCACTTCTTTCTTTTTTTCCTTCTTCTTCTTCCTCCTCTTCTCCTTCCTCTCCTCTTGCTCCTCTCATTTATAAACATGCATATACACATAAATGATACACATGTATATAGTCATATATGCATATTTTAAATTTTACAATTTCTCCAGTCTCCTGTCTTTTTAACCTACCATACAACATAACAATGCCAAATTAAAATCAGGCACAATTAAAGAGCAAGTATGCCAGAAAGGGCTATTAGCTCTCTGCAACTCGGTTTAAAATCATACAAATGACATCAAGCTTATAGCTTTATAAAATAAAAACTTCCTAAAAACAGTATGTAATGGAAACTATACACTATGTAATGCAGGTTACTCCATCTAATGATTGACTAGGTAGTGAAGGGAATTGTTGAACATGAAATGTTGTAATGAATTAAATTGTTTTCATTTACTCCTTGTTTCTATTTCATGGTTTTGTTGGATATAGTCAGTACCATCTCATAATTTGAGAGAGAGGAACTAGAATACAAGAGTAATCCTCCAGAAGGGAAACATTTGGCAACTTTGGAAAGAAATTATTTCACAAACCAGCAAATGTAATTGCAAATAAATGCTCCTTACATAGTACTAAGACTGCCTAGGGAATTGGCTAGTGTTTAAATAGCAATTACTGATGAAAATCACCTCTTAGAACATAATAATGTATATTGAAAACCTGAGATATTTAATTTGTGTAACTCCAGCTTCAATCATTCCTCTCACAGACTTTGGCTAATACTACCCTACTTGTGAAAAAGAGATAATGGGGGAAGTGACAGTTAACTATTATGTTATGCTGGGAAACTCTGTGTGAAGACAGAAAAAAGATAGAAGATTCCTTGAGTTGAGCTGAGGAATTACAATAACTGCTGTTGAAGAAAAAAAAATTTGTCAGAGACTATGATAGTTAACTGTCATGTTTGAGAAAATCTATAGTGAAACTTTAAAAGAACTGAGTTTAGCATATTCTGTGAAGACAACCTAGACAATTTTACTCACATTTTGTGACTACATTCTTCTCCTGGACACTCTCCTCTTTAGATTTTCATGACATCTGTTATGGTGCTATCTGTGCCCATTTTACTCCTATACTTCTGTCTCTGGTTCTTCAACTATGGGTATCCTCCAAGACTCCATCCTGGTTCCATTTCTTTTTTTTTTTTTTTTTTAAGATTTGTTTTTGGCTGGGCAATGGGGGTTAAGTGACTTGCCCAGCATCACACAGCTAGTAAGTGTTATGTGTCTGAGGCTGGATTTGAACTCAGGTCCTCCTGAATCCAGGGCTGGTGCTCTACCCACTGTCCCACCTGGCTGCCCCAAAATAACAAATTTTTTTTTTTTTGGTTAGGCAATGGGGTTAAGTGACTTGCCCAGGGTCACGCAGCTATGTCTCTGAGGTTGGATTTGAACTCAGGTCCTCCTGACTTCAGGGCCGGTGCTGTATCCACTGCACCACCTAGCTGCCCCCCTGGTCCCATTTCTTTTCTTCTATAACAGAGGTTTTTACCCCGGGGTCTAAAAACTTATAAAACTATTTTGATAACTATTTCATTAGAATTAATTTCCTTTGAAATCCTATGTATTTTATTTCATGTATTTATATGTTTTTTTTTTTGTTTTTGCTTGTTGCTGAGGCAATCGGTGTTCAAGTGACTTTCACAGGGTCACAGACCTAGTAAGTATTATATGTCTGAGGCCGGATTTGAACTCAAGTCCTCCTGACTCCAAGGCCAGCGCTCTATCCACTATACCACCTAGATGTCCCATGTATTTATATTTTCATAATCTACAGATTTCAATGAGATTTCCAGTGGGAACCATCAGACACATACACATACACAGAGATGATTTAGGATCCCCCCTTTTTATACTATCTTTCTTAGTGAATTAATCAGTTGCCACAGATTTAAATATTATTTTGATGTAGATAATTCCTAAGTCTATAAATTTAGGCCTAAGTTCTCTCATAAGCTCCAGAATTATATAATAAATTGCCTTTCATATATCTAGTACTGCTTATCCTCTAAGTGTCTCAAAATCAACATATTTAGAACAGAATTAATTACATTCTACCCCAAACCCTCCTATACTCTTAATTCCACTATTGTTGTCAAACACAATACCATTCCTCTTAGTTACCAGGATCACAATCTTAATGTCAGCAACTATGCTTTTTTACTCATTTTACATATCCAATCTCTTTCCAAGCTTTGATACCTTCCTTCACAATATTTCTTTTATAGTTACCCCTTTCCCACTCACATAACCACCACCCAAGTATATTGTTTCATTATCTCATGATTGGATGATTGAAATGGTCTTCTGGTTGGTCTCTCTGCTCCTAGTCTCTACCCATTTCAAGTCATTCTCTATTCAAAACCAATGATTTTCCTAAACAGCAAATATGACACCTTTACTGAACAAAACCTGTTACCTCACAGATCACATATAATATCCCCTGTTTGATACTGATAGCCTTTCATAAACTTTCTATTTTCCCATCTTCTTACATTCCAACTCCTCTCCACAAAATTTATGATTCATCAACATTTACGTTCTTGCCATGCTTCGCACACTGCTAGTACCGTCCTTCTGAGGCAATATGCTCTGTATATACCTTGTATATACTAATTTGCATGTTGTCTCCCCCAGATAATTTGAGTCCCTTTAGGGAAGGGGCACTGTATTTGCTTTTCTATCTATTCGCAGGGCTTAGTACTGTTCCTAGCATAATAAATCCTTAGTATATGCTTGTTGACTGAATGACTGAATTGGGATGTTTTGGATGGTTAGAAGCTATAGTCAATGGTCAGAGGTTCCTCTGGTTGTGAAATTTTAGGTCTGAAAGACACATTGGTGAAACACATATCTGTCTATCTATCTATCAACAGATATATGTGTATTTCCACAATGTGTGTATATGTTTGTATATGCATACATATATACACATATATATGCATATATATATTTGTGTATCTATTTATATATGGACACAGATAGAGATATACATATATAAATATATATATAAATATATATAGTTACATTATCTGTTAAGTGCTAATAACTTATATAGCCAGTAAAATGGCATTTTTCTAAGCCCATGAGATTCAAGTTTGAGAAACATTTATTACAAAAGAAGTTTCTCAGTTTTATTTTATTTTTTTACACAAAAAAGGTGAGGAATTGAAGCTAATCAGTTAATGAGACAGATTTTACGTTTGAATGCTTTATTAGAAAATATCCATGTCTTTTGATTGCCTTTGAACTAGATTTGAGAGAACTGGTAAAATAATTAGTCAAGTAACAGGCTGAGAAGATTTGGCGTGCTTGTACCAAATAGCACCTGAGGGCAGTGTCTACATCCTACATCAATGAATTCATCCTTGTCATGATTTCTGTGTCAGTATACCATGTAATACTTCCACAAACATGTTGTTTTAGAATGATGGAACTCACTTTAAAATACTTCCTTTATACCTATTTTTATATTTATTTTCATTGTTATTATTACCATTTATATATTTCATTTCAATATATATTATATATGTATGTATGTATATATATGTGTGTATGTGTGTGTGTGTGTATGTATCAGGAAAAAAGCAGTTCTAAACTAAGTCTGACAGTATATACAATGTGGAACACTCACAATCTCCCACTTCTAGAATTAAGGCAAGGAGAAGCATTTTTGTTTTGTCTCTTTGGCACTAGGCTTGGACGTTATAATTTTACGGTAGTCAGTATTTTGTTGATTTTCCTTTCGATTTATAATGTCATTATTTTACAATGTTCTTTTCTTTTACAATTGTCATTGAACTTTTAAATATTTCTTTCAGCTTGCATTACTCTCAATAAAACAAAAGTAACAACCACAGTGTTGGGAGGAACATTTTGTACTTAGAAAGTTGATCTTCTGAACACATGGGTAGTATCAAAATGTATCTTATGCTACTTTTTATATCCTCATTCCATCATTTAATGTGTTAGTTGCCTCTTGTAGCTTTTATGTTTACAATTCTTTTGTTGAAGGCATTTGTTGTCACTAGCTGAAGTCACTAATTTTAGGTAGTACAGAATCAAGCACCAATTCACAGGCCACTGCACTAGGTAACTCTTTAAAAAATACCATTGAATCAATAATGACGACTGTTTGGTTGTAGGCTAACAATGAGTTCTTAATCCAATTAACTGCTATTACAGATAGCCCACATTCCTTCCTCTTGCCCACAAAAAATATCATGACATTCTCTTCCAAATGCTATGTTAAAAAACAAGGTAAACTATATCTATATATGTCCATGAGGGTCAAAATCCTAAGTTATTGCATCTAGTCACCTTATCAAAAAAGGAAATGAAAGTAATCTGGCATGATCTGTTTTTGATGAAACCATGGTAGCTTTCTGTGATCATCACATCCTTACCTAAATGATCATTATTTATTTAATAATATATTCTACAACTTTATCGGTTGTATATGAAGTCAAGCTCATTGGTTCATGATTTACAGAATCTATTATATTCCCAATTAAAAAAAAAATTAAGTCATTTGACATTCTCCAGTGATGTGACATTTCATGTATGCATTAGCCAAATTCTTTCGAAAGCAGCAAACAATGGCTCAGATATCACAGATATCAATATTCTTATAACTTTCAGAAAACATTCACCTCAGGGCATCTCTTACAGTTTCCATTACTATCTTGGCTTTCACTTCCTTATTAATATTTTAAAAAGAAATTGATTGCTTTTTTAATAGCCATAATTTTCCCAAATATTATTCCCTTTCCCCCCTCATAGAAACTCATCCCATATAAAAATGATAATTTTAAGGACAAAAATAAAGTCACAAAATCAGCATGATTGATTTTAAAAAGTCTGAAAATATGCATGTTGTACCATAGTCATGGACATCCTAACTCTGAAAAAGGGAGGGAGATGCCTTCTCACATGTATTCTTTAGAGTCATGCTAGTTTTTAATTTTGCAATTTTTTATTTAAGATTATTATTTCTATTGTCATTGTTTAAATTGTTTCATTACTTCTGTTAACTTCATTCTATTTTGGTTCATGCAGATCTATCTATGCTTATATTCATTCCTACCTGTATGGTAATATTCTTCTACATTCATGTCTTATAATTTGTTTAACCATTCCTCAGTCAGTAGGCACCTGCTTTGCTTTCATTTCTTTGTTTTCACAAAGAATGTTCCTCTAAATATTTGTGAGTGTGTGTGTGTGTGTGTGTGTGTGTGTGTGTGTAATATCTTTGAACCCTTATAAAATATATTTGATACAAAAGATTATTTTTCCCATTTGAACACTTCACTTTTTATCCTGGGCATGTTAATTTTGTTTGTGCAGCAACTTTTCCATTTCTTGCAATTGAAGTTATATATTTTATCTCTTGCAATTGCCTTTACCTGTTATTTGATTAAAAATACATCTCTTACTCATAGCTATGAAAGGTATGATCTTAAATACTGAGGTCATATCTATTTTGAATGTTTTGTGGAATATCGTAAAAGGTGTTAGCATAAGCCAAATTTCTGACAGATATGAGTTCTAGTTTTCTTAGTTTTTTTTTAATCAAATAGGGAGTTCTTTCCTAAGCAATTTGTTTTCTAGTTTGTTGAACACTGAATTATTCAAATAAATTGTTTCTGATCTGTCTTGTCAAGCCCGTTTCTTTTAATCCAGCTTTCTATTTTTAACCAGTATTGGACAATTTTGATGACTGATGCTTTATTATATATTTTGAGGTCTGGAAGCGCTATTCTCTATTTATTTCTAATTCTTTTCCTTATGTCCCTTGATTTTTTTAGATATTTTGTTTTTCCAAATGTTTTTTTTCAAGTACTATATGGCATCTCTTTAATCATTTGATTGGTAGAGCATTAAAAATATAAGTTAACTTTGATAGTATTGTCATTTTAATTATATTGGCATATCTCAGGCATGCACACTGAATATTTCTTCAAATATTTAAGTTTTTTTGTATTTCCATAAAGAACATAGTGTAATGGTATTTATACCAGAATTTTGTGTGCTTTGGAAAATTAATCCCAAGATGTCTTATGCATCTTATAGATTTTTGGATTGGTTTTCCATTTTTATCATTATCTACTGAATTATATTATTACTGTATACAAATCTTATTGAGTTTTTAGATTTTTTTTTTTTGTAGACAGAAGCTGTGCCAAATTCGCTTTTATTAAGCTCCAGGGACTCTACAGGGTACTGAGAGTAGAAAGATGCAACCAAAGCAATCTCTGGCTCAAACAGATTACATTCTAGTAGTGGAGATATCTAAACATACACACACGCACACACACACACACACACACACACACACACACACATATAGATAGATACTAAACTCACCTGTCTTCTAAATTCCCTTTTTCTATTGAGATTACAGACATCTTTTTAGTCACCTAGGATCAAAACTACAGCATTATACTTGATTTATTATACTTCCACAACCCACATATCCAATTAGCAGCCAAAGCTTATGATTTCTACCTGTATAATATCATCTGCATCCTTCCTTTTCTCTCTGCTCATATGGTCATGCTCCACACCTAACCTGAACTATTGCAATAGTCTCCTAAAATCATCCCCTTGCTTTGAGTCTCTCCTTTCTTCAATCCATAGAGCTAGAATTATTCTCTTAAATTGTAATTCTAATCATATTACTTTTCTACTCCATAAATTTCAATATCTCCCTATTGTCTCTAGAATAAAATGGAAACTGCTCAGCTTAGCCCAAGTCCCTCACAAACTGGCCCCAACATAACTTTATGAGCTTCTTACATATTGCTTCTATTTTTTTACACTCAATGATTCAGTCAAATTGTTTCTTTGTTGCTCACACATAATCATAAGACTATTTTCTCTGTTCCTTTGTACTAGCTATCCTCCATTCCTTAAATACACCCTCTCCTCATCTCCGTCTCTTAGAAACCCTTGTTTCCTTGAAATCTCCGATATCCTTAATTGCTAATGCCTTCTATCCCAAAGAAAATTTATGGAATTTTTTTATACTTCCACAAGTACATGTGGTCTCAACTCCTCCAACTGAGTGAAACTCCTTGACGTCAAGGACAGTTTAATATTTGTCTTTCTATCATCTCCTATGCTAAGTATATTGCCTGGAACATAGTTACAATCTAATAAATTCTTGCTTAATTATCAATCATCAACAAACATATATTTTTGAGTGATATTTAATTACTAAATATAAGTAACTACATAACTAATTATATAGCTATATATAATTATAATTATAGCTACAAGTATTTACCTTTCATCTATAGATATATATTAGGAACTAGGGATAAAAAAACAAACAAACAATATTTTCCTGTCCTTGAGGAGTTTTCTATCAAGTTATGGAAACAAGGAATATTTAAAAAATAACCTTAATGCTATAGAAGTGTCAAGATATATATATATATATATATATATATATATATATATATATGTATATATATGTATATATATACACACACATACATACATACATGCATACATATATATACACACATATACATATATATGAACATATAATAGGCAAAATAGATATTTAGAAGGGAGAAGGGAACAAGCATTTATTAAATGCCTACTATGTACTAGGCATTTTTCTGAGCTCCTTACAAAAATTGGATATTGAATTAAGTATTATGCATCAGAACAGAGAACGAAAGTTTCTCAGATGACTTAGATGTGGGTAAATTATAGATAAGTAGGAACAGTGATAATATCCCTTGAAAGGGAAATTGCATGGTCCAAGAAATCAAAGTGGCAGTACACATCATATATTCTGGGACAACGATATGACTTTGTCATTAATGAAGGGGAGTAGTGGAATATTAATTTGACAGTGTTAGCATGGGCCAGATTGTGGAAGTCTTAAATGCCAGATTAATCTTTTAGACTTTATTCTACAGAAAAAGGAGAGCTAATGAAATTTCAAATGAGTGTATGAGTGTCACAGGAGACAAATGTCTACTGGTGGTTAGGAAATCCTTTCACATTTCTGTTCCAAATTTAAAAAGTTAGGACTTACGCTTCCAGGAGCCAAGATGGCGGAGTGAAAAGGTAGTTGCTCTCACTCTCCCCTATCAACCTCTGAAAACCCAGAAAATATCACCCAGAAAAAAAAAAAACCCTGGAGCACCTGAACTAGAAGAAAGACAAGGAGCAGCAACACAGTAGCCCAGCAAACGGGTCTCCCAGTGCCTCAGCAAAAACAAGGGGCCCCAGGCGGATAAGTACCCTGCAGCATTCATCTGAAAGGAGGTGAAGAAAACAACCTAAAGGCTTCCTAAAGCCCTGACCTTGCTGATTCCAACCCAACACCAGGTGAGGTGTAGGAGCCCTGAAGCCCCCAATTGTGAAGAAATCCTGAAGCCCAGGTGGTACAGCAGGCAAACACCAACACCTGGACCTCCGAGTGCCTCAGTGAGGGCGGTGGGGGAACGGTGGAAACCAGCTCAGAAAACCACCAGCTCTCGGCTCCAGCAAAGGAATCTCCGTGCATTAGCAGAAAGAGGGAGACAACACTGCAGGGGCCCCAGGCAGATAAACATCCTGCAGCCCATCTAAAAGGAGCTGAAGAAAGCTAAAGGAAAGGAAAAGCAGGCAACCTAGAATTGCCTGAAAGTTCCAGCCTTGCTGATTCCAGCCCAACACAAGGTAAGCTGCCAGAAACCTACAGCCTCCAATTCCCAGCATAAGAGGCCCCAGAACACAAAGCCAGTGACCAAGACCTAGGCTCCCAACACAAGAAGCTTGGGTCAGTACCCTCTGTTCCCCAGCAGGAGAGCTCAATCTCTTTAAAGGCCAGGGAATAAAGAAACACCATGAGTAAAAAGAAACGTACCATAGATTCATATTATGAGAAGAGTGAAGATCAAGACAGAAATTCTGAAGAGGACAACATTGTCAACAAACCCACATCTGCAACAACAAAAGGGAATATGAACTGGTCTGAAGCCCAAAAAGCCTTCTTAGAAGAGCTCAAGAAGGATTTTAATAGTCAAATGAGAGAGGTAAAGAGTCCTTCAAAAATACAATTGGCCAGTTGGAAAAAAAATACACTGAAGAAAACAAGTCCCTAAAAAACACAATTGGCCAATTGAAGAAGGAAGGACAAAAACTAACAGAAGAGTACACTGAAGAAAACAAGTCCCTAAAAAACACAATTGGCCAGTTGAAGAAGGAAGTACAAAAACTAACAGAAGAAAACAATCTGTTAAAAACTAGAATTGGACAAATGGAAACTAATGTCTCTATGAGAGAGCAAGAATCAGTCAAACAGAAACAAAAAAATGAAAAAATCGATGAAAATGTAAAATACCTCATCAGTAAAACAACCGACCTGGAAAATCGACTCAGGAGAGACAATTTAAAAATTATTGGACTACCTGAAAATCATGATGAAAAAAAGAGCCTGGACAGTATCTTTCAGGAAATCATAAAGGAAAACTGCCCAGAAGTCCTAGAACCAGAAGGGAAAATAACCATAGAAAGAATCCACCGATCACCACCTGAAAGAGATCCCAAATTGACAATGCCAAGAATATAATAGCAAAATTCCAAAATTACCAGATGAAAGAGAAGGTGCTGCAAGCAGCCAGAAAGAAAGAATTTAAATATCATGGAACCACAGTCAGGATTACACAGGACCTTGCAGCTTCTACATTAAAAGACCGCAGGGCATGGAACATGATATTCCCTAAGGCAAAGGAGCTTGGAATGCAGCCAAGGATCAATTACCCAGCAAAAATGAGCATCATTTTTCAAGGGAGGAGGTGGATATTCAACGAAATAGGAGACTTCCAAACTTTCCTGATAAAAAGACCAGAGCTCAACAAAAAATTTGATCTTCAAGTACAGGACTCAAGAAGGACTTAAAAAGGTAAATGGGACAGAAGGATACAATATGTTGTTAATAAGGGGGGGGCTGTTTAAACCCCTACAAGGGAATATGAGACTTGCAACCCTTGAGAACTGTATTGTTATTACACCTTGTTAAAGGAGTATACATAAAGAGGGTGGATATTAGTTGACTTTGATGTAATGATAAAAAAAAATCTAATCAAGTGGGTTAAATGGATCCAAATAAGTGGATCAATCTGATCAGAAAATGTACTGAGAAAGGAGGAGGCAGACAAGGGTAAATTACATTACAGGAAAAGACACAAAATCCTATTACAGCAGAGGGAAAGAAGGGGGGGGAGCATTGTTTGAACCTTACTCTCATCAGATTAGGCTCAAGAAGGGCATAATATAATCAGTTAGGTATAGAAATCTAACTTGCCCTATAGGCAGTAGGAGGGAAAAGGGGAAAGAAAAGGGAGGGGGGAAAGAAGGGAGGGAAGCAGCAGTAAGACTAAAGGGGAAGAAAAGGGAAAGGGATAATAAAAGGGGAAGGGACTGAAGGAGGCAGTGGTCAAAAGCAAAACACTAGTGAAGGGGAGAAAGGAAAAAGGAGAAAGAAAAGCATAAATGGGGGGAAAGGATGGAGAAAAAGACACAGATAGTAATCATAACTGTGAATGTGAATGGGATGAACTCTCCCATAAAACGGAAACAGATTGCAGAATGGATTAAAAACCATAATCCTACAATATGTTGTTTACAGGAAACACATTTGAAAAAGAGTGACACATACAGGGTAAAGGTAAAAGGCTGGAGCAGAATATATTATGTCAGCTGAAGTAAAAAAAGCAGGGGTAGCAATCCTGATCTCTGATAAAGCAAAAGCAAAAATAGATCTAATCAAAAGAGATAAGGAAGGAAACTACATCCTGCTAAAAGGCACCATAGACAATGAAATAATATTACATTAAATTGAAAAGTTTTTGCACAAACAAAGCCAATGCAACTAAGATTAGAAGGAAGGTAGAAAATTGGGAAAGAATTTTTACAACCAGTCTTTCTGATAAAGGCCTCATTTCTAAAATATGTAGAGAATTAAGAAATTTATGAACACAAGCCATTCCCCAATTGATAAATGGTCAAAGGATATGAACAGACAGTTCTCAGATGAAGAAATTAAAGCCATCTATAGTCATATGAAAAAATGCTCTAAATCATTATTGATTAGAGAAATGCAAATCAAAACAACTCTGAGGTACCACATCACACCTATCAGATTGGCCAACATGACAAAACAGGAAAATGATAAATGTTGGAGAGGATGGGAAAATTGGAACACTAATACATTTGTTGGTGGAGTTGTGAATGATCAACCATTTTGGAGAACAATTTGGAACTATGCCCAAAGGATACAAAAATGTGCATACCCTTTGATCCAGCAATAGCACTTCTAGGGCTATATCTCAAAGAGATCAAAGCAATGGGAAAAGGACCCACATGTACAAAAATATACATAGCAGCTCTTTTTGTGGTGGCAAAGAATTGGAAATTGAGAGAATACCCATTAATTGGGGAATGGCTGAGCAAGTTGTGGTATATGAATGTAATGGAATACCATTGTGCTATAAGAAATGATGAACAGGCTGACTTCAGAAAAACCTGGAAAGACTTATATGGTCTGATGCTGAGTGAAGTGAGCAGAACCAAGAGATCTTTGTACACAATAGCAGCCACATTATGCAATGACTAAGAATGTTAAACTGAACCCTTCTCAGCATTATGAGGATCTAAGACATCTCCAGAGGCCTTGGGAAGGAAAGTGCTGTCCATATCCAAAGAAAGAACTATGGAAGTCGAATGACTATCACTTATTTTTACCTTCTGTTGAGTTTTGTTTCATCTTTCTGATGGTTCCTCATATTGGTTTTAATTTTTACTTACAACTTCACTAATGTGAAAATATGTTTAATGGGTATGTAAATATAAAGACTACGTCAGATTGTTCGCCATCTTGGGGAGGGTGGGGGGGAGAAAAAGGGAGAAAAAATTTCAACTCAAAAGTATATGGGAAAAAATTTTTTTTTTTAAATTTAAAAACAAAATTTAAAAAGTTAGCATGGACCCAAGACAGGGGACAGACTGTTACTGACATAGTTATCCTGCTAACATTAGGGAAAAGAAAAGTAGAAGCCACAGTTCTGATGTAAGGGCTTTTCCCCACCCTACCTCACCTCACCCCCAACCCTACACACCAGACATGAAAGAAAGGCACAGCCCTGGTGTCAGTAACATGAAAGCAGTGCTGGTATAAAAAGTATCCTGGATTGTACTCTCAGAGTGGGAGACCCTGAGAAAAGAAATCTGGCTATGGAAGCAGGAACACAGTTGCAGCAATGAAGTTCCCAATATATAATCTTGGCCTATGATGTGTATCTGGGAATATCATGTTTTTTGTGGAATCTCTGAAAGATACTGGAAAAAGGCTGATGATTCCTCAACTCCTTTTTTTTCCTTTTCCTCCCTTTCTTCCTGAGAGATGCATGAATGTCCCTGAAATCACTATTTCTTAAGGATTTATTAGCTTTCTGTTTCCTTTTTCTGTATAGTTGATTTTCTAAGATAAAACGCGGCTGTTGTACTGAGCATCTATATGTTTTAGGACTCAAATGCAGCAGTCAAAAGGCAATAGGAAAAAAAGGAGAGAGAGAGAGAGAGAGAGAGAGAGAGAGAGAGAGAAGGGGGGTCAGAGACAGAGAGACAGAGACAGAGACAGAGACAAACAGGCAGAGACAAAGACACAGAGCCAGAGAAATAGAGAAAGACTGAGATACAGAAAGAGAGACAGAGAGAAATGGAGAGAGAGAAAAACAGAGAGAGACAGAGAGAGTTTACAACTATGATTTATTTAAGGTTCTCTAGCTCTTGTGAGGCAATGAATTTAATAACTGACTTAAGGGAACCAGTGACAACGAGGCTGTTATAAGAGGTTATATTCTGGCAGTTTTTCCCCTTCCTATTGCTTTCTGTTATCCAGTTTGAAAGGAAAACTATTCATAAATAGAGGTGGAGCTGAAGAAATGAAAAGAGAAAAAGTTGTTACAAAAAAGAGGAACTTTGAATAAGTGATAGCCCCCACAGAAAGGTGAGGGCCAGGGAAAGAAAAAGCAACCAACTGCTTATCAACCCAGCTACTACTGCTTCATGGGCATAAACCATGCTCACTTAAATAAGGGAAATTTCCACCACTTACGGCATATTTTATAAACATTATTTTTCCTCAATCTAGCTCCACTTCTTTTCTCTCTATGTGCTATTTTACTTGATCTCATCACCTTCACATATTCAATTATCATCCATGTGCATATGATTCTCAAACCTATTTGTACAGATCTAATCTCTTTCCTGATATCCAGATTCATATCTTCCACTGCCTGTTAGACATCTTAAACTAAATATGTCCAAAGTTGGACTAATTTTCTTTCCCCCCAAACCCTTCCCTCTTCCTGACTTCCCCTATTGTCACCATCTTCCCAGTCACCCAAACTCAGAACCTAGGTAACATCTTCTACTTCTCACTCTCTTCTGCCCACCATATCCAATCTTTTGCCATGTCCTGTCTTTTACACCTTCCTAATAACTCTCATATACACTCCTTTCTCTGATATTCAATGCTGTGCTGAAAATCCTCCTCATCTCACACCTGTACTATTGAAAAAACCTCTTGCTTGCTCTCCCTGCCTCAAGTCCCTCCCTACTCAAGTTCGTTTTCAAATAAGCTAACAAATTGATAAACTCCACTCATTTCCTGTTACCCTTGGGATCAAATATGTATGTAGGTATATGTGTATGTGTATGTGTGTATACCTATATATATATAGCTATACACACATACTTACATATTATATATATATTTATACACACACACATACATATATATACACAGATACATACATATATATATACATTTGCTTATACATACATATATGTATACATACTTGCACATACATGTATATGCATATATACTTGCATATATATATGTATACATACTTGCACATACATGTATATGCATATATATATACTTGCATATATATATATACACTCCTCGTATATGACACTCCATCCTCATGTTGGAAAATTTTCACTGGCTTTCACCCATGCCTAGAATTTTCTGCTTCCTTTTACTTGATGCCCAGCATCCCTAGTTTTCATCAAATCCCAGGTTAAACTCCACCTTCTTCATGAAGTTTGTTCCAGTCCTCCCTGATATTAATGCCTTTCCTCTGAGATTACCTTCAATTCTTCTTATTACGTATATATACATATATATATGTATATGTATATATATATGTATATGTATATGTATGTATATATCTTGATTGTACCTAGTTTTTTGCCTGTTCTCTTCCCCATTTGACTAACTTCCTTGATATCATGGACTTTACCTCCCCTTTTTGTGTCTCTAGCACTTAGTACTGTGTCTGGTACATAGTAGGTGCTTAATAAATGCTCACTGAATGAGTAATTAATGATTACTATCTGGTTGAGATAAGAACAAATTAATTTTGCAAATTGTAAATTTGATAATTAAATCAAAATAATCACATTTAAAACAGTAATTCAAAAAAAATTGCACTTCTATTGTACTTGGAAGTCTTTGCCAAAGATAGCCTTTGACATAGTGAATAATAATAAATTACATAGTGTCAGAGCACTGATATAACTATGATAGTGAGAGTCCTGGATTAGAACCAGAGGACCAAGGTCCAAATCCTCACTAGCATTCATGTAGGCAGCCTGATGAAACATTTCACTCTCTGGTCCTCAGTTTCCTCATCTATAAAATAAAGTAGTTGTATTACATGAGTTCTAAGGTTCTTTACACCTCTAAATATATGATCATTATTACCTCTAAAAACAAATGGATAAGGGCGGAGCCAAAATGGCAGAATAAAAGCAGTGACTTCGTTGAGCTCTTACCTAAACCCTTTCAAATGTCTGTAAAAAATGGTTCTAAACAAATTCTGGCGCAGCAGAACCCACAAAAAGACAGAGTGAAACAAATTTCTAGCCCAAAACAACTTGCATGGTTGATTGAAAAGGTCTGTTGCACTGGGCTGGGAGAGGAGTACAGTTTAGCATGGGCCACACAGGCAAAGATGCAGACTCAGCAAACCTGAAACAGGCCTCAGGGGACTGAATCAAGGGGAGCTGTGGTGGTTTCCAGACTTCTCAAACCACAGATGCTAAAAAGACAACTTAGAAGGTCAGTAGGAAAGGTCTGTTGGACCTTGGTGAGAGAGGAGCTTGGTTAGACACCAGTTCCAGTGCAGCCCCAGGGTGGCAGCTGCTTCTAGAGCTCTGAGACCACAGACAAGGTGGAGATTGAGTGGCTGATCAGAGGGGGATTGCAGGGATCTCTTTGCTAGTGCTGAGGCAGGATTCTCTTGCTTTGCCCATGTTTAGAACTGAGTCTCAGTCCTGGGTAGTGGTCCTGGGGTGAGAAGGAGTACTGGCATGCTGGAGTTTATGGCAGTGGTGAAGAAGGAATCCTCACAGTTCCAAGGCAGAAAAGAGTGCTTGTGGTCACTCATAGACCAGAGCACAGGCCAGGAAAGGAGTAAACACCTTGACTTTGATCAGACCATCTTGGAAGAACTGAAAATTTATAGGTCCCTAGAAATATCTTTGAAAATGGCTGCACAAAACACCTGAAGCTTGGGACAGTACATTCTTCATACTGGAAGCAGACCCGTACCCTAACAAAGAGTTTAATAGTCAGACCATAGAATTTTTCTTTGGTGACAAAGAAGATCAAAACACAGAACCAGAAGAACACAACAAAGTCAAGCTCCTACATCCAAAGCCTCCTAGAAAAATATGAATTGGTCCCAGGCCATGGAAGAGCTCAAAATTTTTTTTGAGAAGCAAGTAAGAGAAGTAGAGGAAAAAGTGGGAAGAGAAATGAGAGTGATGCAAGAAAATCATGAAAAACAAATCAACAGCTTGCTAAAGGAGACTCAAAAATACTGAAGAAAATAACACCTTAAAGAATAGACTAACTCAAATGGCACAAGAAGTCCAAAAAGCCAATGAGGGGATGAGTGCCTTAAGAAGCATAATTGGCCAAATGGAAAAGGAAGTCCAAAAGCTCACTGAAGAAAATATGTTCTTAAAAATTAGAATGGAGCAAATGGAAGCTAATGCCTTCATGAGAAATCAAGAAATTATAAGACAAAACCAAAAGAATGAAAAAATAGAAGACAATGTGAAATATGTCATTGGAAAAACAACTGACCTGGAAAATAGACCCAGGAGAGATAATTTAAAAATTGTTGGACTATCTGAAAGCCATGATCAAAAAAAGAACCTAGACATCACCTTTTAAGAAATTATCAAGGAAAACTATCCTGATATTCTAGAACCAGAAGATAAAATAGAAATTGAAAGAATCCAGAGATCACCTCTTGAAGGAGATTCCAAAAGGAAAACAGCTAGGAATATCATAGCAAAAGTTGAGAGTTCCCAGGTCAAGAAGAAAATATTGCAAGTAGTCAGAAAGAAATAATTCAAGTATTATGGAAATACAATCAGCGTAATACAAGATTTAGCAGCTTCTACATTAAGGGATTAGAGGGCCTGGGATACGATACTCCAGAGGTCAAAGGAGCCAAGATTAAAGCCAAAAATAACCTACCCAGAAAAACTGAGTATAATCCTTCAGGGGAAAAAATGATATTCAGTGAAATAGAGGACTTTCAAGCATTCTTGATGAAAAGACCAGAGCTGAATAGAAAATTTGACTTTCAAATACAAGACTCAAGAGGAGCATGGAAAGGTAAACAGGAAAGAGAAATCATAAGGGACTTATTAAAGTTGAACTGTTTACATTCCTACATGGACAGATGATATTTTAACTCAGGAGACGTTTCTTAGTATTAGGGTAGTTGGAGGGAATAAAAATACACAGAAGGCACAGGGTGAGTTGAATAAGAAGGGATTTATTTAAAAATAAAATTAAGGGGTGAGAGAGGATTGTACTGGGAGAAGGAGAAAGGGAGGGGTTGAATGGGATAAATTATGACACATAAAAGGGGAAGAAAAAGCTTTTACTATGGAGGGGAAGAGTGGGAAAGTGAAAGAGAATGAATGAATCTTACTCTCATTGAATTTGGCTTAAGGAGACAATAACATACACACTTAATTGGGTGTGGAAATCTATCTTAACATACAGGAAAATAGGAGGAAAGGGGTTAAGAGAGGGAGAGGATGATAGAAGGGATGGCAGATTGGGAGATAAAGTAATCAGAAGCCAACACTTTTTAGGAGGGACAGGGTCAAAGGACAGAATAGAATAAATGGAGGTGGGATAGGATGAAGGGAAATATAGTTAGTTTTTCACAACATGGCTATTATGGAAGTGTTTTGCTTGACTGAATGTGTATAACCTGTATCAAGTTGCTTGTATTCTCAATGAGAGTGGGTGGGCAGGGAGGAAGGAAGAGAATTTGGAACCCAAAGTTTTAAAAACAAATGTTAAAAATTGTTTTTACATGCACCTGGGAAATAAAATATACAGGCAATTTGGAAGAGAAATCTACACTACCCTACAGGAAAATGGAAGGGAAAGGGGATAAGAGAAGGGGGGGGTGGTGATAGAAGGGAAGACAGATCAGGGGAAGGTGTATTCAGAATGCATGCCATCTTGGGGTGAGGGGAGAGGAGAGATGGAGAGAAAATTTGGAACTCAAAATCTTGTGGAAGTAAATGCTGAAAACTAAAAATAAATAAATTAATTAAATGAAACAAATGGATACAACAAACAAGACCCATAAAATCAAAATATAATGGTTACAGATGCACTTTTTTTTTAGGCATTGGTAATTTCAAATCAGAACTTTCCAGAGAAATTTCATGAAGAACCTACAAGTTCTGAGAAGACATATAGGGAGTAGGGTCAGTTTTGCCAGAGTTGAAAGGAAAGCAATTGTCCTAGAAATGTAGCATTAAACAGTAGCATTATTTATTTCATTATTTAAAAATTCAATTATTGCCCCCAAACTCCTGGGCACTTACATCTATTACCTTACATGAAATCATTGTGAATATTCTAAAAGGGGGAGAGGGATTTGAGGGAAAGCAAAATGCATAAAGGAACTGACTCTGGTCATTTCCTAAAATCATAACCATTCATTGTCTATGGAATGAATACATATTGAATGTATGTATCCATGATAGTGTAGATATGTGTTTATGACTGCATACTCCATACTATTTAGAATTAGCTAACAGACTGAAGATTGCTTATTTTATTAGACTATTTCATTACCCATGAAAGATTTAAAATTATTTTCTAATCATTAATAATTTTAACTTTTAACCTTTTATGTAAAGTGAAATAGTTCAATAAAATAGGAAGCCTATAGCTACTTAGCAGATGGAGAACAGTGTATTTTCTAGTGATATTTGGATAATAAAGAGGATGTAGCCACCTTTCAAAAATAAATAGGATCAACAAACACCACAAAGAGAAGGAAGTGAAGTGGGCTAACTAGTGTATTTGCAACAAAACTTTTGGAACTTTAAGACGAAGCACATTTTTAAAAACCTATTTAGATTACATTGGATGGAGAAGTATACTAAGATCAATTCTTTTGCACAGCTAGCTGAGTGTATCTGGGGAAATTGTGTAACTACTACTGTTTGGCTCTTTTAGAAACAGATTTAACCAAAAATGACTGTGGGAAATGGGCAAAACAATTCTAACTGTGCTAGAGAATGGGCCTAAGGACAAATTATATATATTTTGTGTGTGGCCAAAAAAAAGGAGAGCTTGGAAGACAGGGCTTTTTACACATCCCTCTACCTCTCAAAACAAACACAGTTATCCAGGACTCTGCTGCTACTGTTTGAAAACATTCCTGTATCAAATACTTTCCTTAATGTTTATTTTCTATTGAAAGGGATATGATTCACACTGTCTTTATTTGAGTGATTTCCTGGAAGTAGAGATGGTTTCCGTTCCAATTTTCCCCTCATTAACCTGAATAGGAAGGCTGAAATGGTGAAGAATTGCATCAGGCAGTGATAGACATATGTCATATGGAAGTGATATGAGCATATTGCTCTATAGTTACTTGAACTGGGAAATACAAATGTCCTTACATTTGTAGTAAACAAAAATAAAAATCAATTTATGTTAATAATCAACAATATACTATATCATAATAATCAATTTATATTAATATTTGAAAAACATTTAGCATAATCACAAATATGCAGATGGAGAAGCCATTCTCATGGTGACTAATATTCCTAATTGCTTCTTCTGGAAATCTTGGCTCAGATCTCCCTTTATGACAGAAATAAACTATGGATTTTCTATAGCATAGAAAATAAAAATCTCACTGTACTATGATGAAAGCACTGTGGTAGATGCTAGACCAAGGATGGGTAACCTATGGCCTCAAGGCCACATGTGGCCCTCTAGGTCCTTGGTGCAGCCCTCTGACTGACTCCAAACTTCACTTATAAAAGTATTTGTTGTATAAAACTTGGATTCAGTGAAAGGCCACAGGTAAGGACCTAGAAGGCCAAGTGTGGCCTTGATGCCTCAGGTTTCCCACTCTTGTGCTTGACAGTAGCACAAATATCATGACAAACTTATGTGTTATGTTATCCACTGACAATGGTGTCATCACCATGGTTAGGTTACTAAGTTAGTTAAATGGTTTAAGACCAGATTTTATGACATGTACAGAAGCCTTCTATACTTGCACAGCTACATTCTAAATAATTCAATTGTGTATCAAATCATGTATAATCTTTTCTCAATAACTTGCTAATTTACTAAGACAATATGTAAGAAAAAATTTAAGCCTATTAAATGGTTATTTGATACATGTAACAGCTCACATTATGTCAGCTATTCATTAGAATTATCTTTTTGTTCCTATTTGCACTATGACATAAGCATGGATATACGATTTCCTCATTGGTTAAAAGGGAAAATATTCCCAAGCATATGATGAACCTTTGAACCAATGAGAAAACACCAACATCATTCATCCCTTTGGCTTGACCACTAATATGGCTATACTAATAATCTTCAATTAAAATGCCAGGCATCAGTAAATAAGCAGGCCGTAGGCCATCAAGTTAAGAACAAGAGTTTCAGCACAAGCTTGATCTCATAAGTTCCTGTTATTTAACTTCCATTAGGTGGTTACTCTCTCTCTCTCTCTCTCTCTCTCTCTCTCTCTCTCTCTCTCTCTCTCTCTCTCTCTCTTTATCTCTCCCTTTCTCTTTCATCTATGTATAATTTTTAGAATAATTTTACTATTATTTCAAGGTCTTTTTAAGGAACTACAAAGTCTCTGACATATTCTCTAGGAAGTCATCTTAATAAAAAGGTATCCTGTTGACAATGCTAATTGCTGGATCACAGTAACCCAATAATTAAGTCACTTTAAACTCTCTAGCCTTGAATGAACAAAGATATTTCAAAGGTAGCAGGAATTTATCCATGAAGAGTGATTCCGACAATTTCAAGAATAAAACATACTAATAAATTGGTATGTTTACCTGCTGCTTAAAAACCAGTTGAAAAGGGCAAAAAAATTATCTGACCAATTTTGTGGCATGACGTAGAACTCTGATTATTAAATTTTCAGTATGAGCATTTATACTTTGGAAACTGGTAAACACTAAAAAGTAGGGTCTGAGTTATTATTGTTTTTTTTTCTTTTTATCTGAACTTAAGAAAACATCAATAATGTTAATCGAACTTAAAAGTGTGTCATGAGTACATTTCCCACTCTCCCTCCAAAAATGTTAAACATTGATCAGCCCATAACTGCTCCCTTAAAAAAGATATTTGAAGATCACTGAAATGTTAAATAATAAATCAAAATCTTCTCTGCTTTATAATAACTTTTAACCTGATATTTTCTAGTGATTTTAATAGTAATTTTCTAAGATTTATAACAAACTATCCTGTTTCTATAATAAAAATAGATTTTTTAATTTGACATTATTTAAAATAATTTATTTGTGCTATGTTCTGATGTTTTATTTGAAAATTTCTGATGTCTTATTTGAAAATTTCCTCGTCACTTTCTGAGGGTTCAAAAGTATAATTCTTCCACCAAAGACATGCTGTTACTGTTGAGTTATTTTTCCAGCATGCTTGATTCTTTGTGATCCCATTTGATGCTTTCTTGGTGAAGATACTGGAGTGGTTTGTCATTTCCTTCTCCAGTTCTTTTCACAGATGAGAAAACTCATGCAAACCAAGTTAGGTGACCCACCCGGAGTCACAGAGTTAATAAGTATCTGAGACTAGATTTGGACTCAGGAAGATGAGCTCTTCCTGATTCCAGCCCCAGCAATATCCTAACTGCCTCAAGGGTAAATGGAAGGCTAAATGAAAACCATTCTGCAGGTTCTGTCATTATCCTCCATATACATTCTATACGTATTTACAATAGCTTCTTGATTTAAAAAAGATTACATTAACTAAGTTTAAAAAGACTCCCTAAAGGTGAAGAAAAATTAGTTAGTAATTAAATAAAAAAGAAACATTACCAGCATGGAAAAATGACAAAAATAGTCTCAAAACAGAAATAAAAATATTATAGGAGAAGAGAACAAACACTTATTAAGCACATACTATGTGCCAGTAACTGTTCTATGTGCTTTACAAATATTATCTCATTTGATCCTCACAACTCTTTTTTAACTCCAGGCCCAACATTCTATCTATTGTACCACTTAGCTGCTTATATTAATTATATAATTATATAATTTCCTAATAGGTAAACACTTTCCCATTTGAAAGAACACTTGAACCTTACAAATTTAAAGAAATTGGAATGAAAGACTCAATTATTGAGAAGTCTTAATTAGTGAACATCACAAAATAGATACAATTTCATTGCTTTTTAGTACAGATATTAATGCAAACAGCTAAATATAGCTGAGAACTATTAGAATTGGTGACTAAATGAAAGTGATTTGCTATTGGAGCATTACTTATACATACAAAAAGGGGGTACTAAGATTGATTTCTTCCAATTGCCCTCTTGATTAGGTCAGGAATCCATTTGTCATAAACAAGGTTACTATAGACTTCGGGCTAGTTCAGTCCAGAATAAGATTATTAGTAGGATTTTAATTCAATTCAAGATATCTTCACCGAGGAGCTATTATGTCCAAAACATTGTGTCCTTGTGAGGGAAAAAAATAATGGCAGCAATAATTATAACTAATATCTATATAGGTCTTAACAGTTTCAAAGCTCCACACTTGTGTTAACTCTTCTGATGCTCAAAAAAAGAGATAACTTATGAAATTAGTAATGCAGCCACTATTATCATGAATTCTAAAACAAAGAAACTCAGTTTTACAAAGGTCAAATGACTTTTCTAATAGACAATTTTTAAATGAAAAGATTTAGACAACACTTCTTGGCCTCTTTCCAAGATCATCTACAGTATGAAGCAGTGTCTTGTACCTTTGATAAAGTAAATGGTGAAGACGCATCCCCTTGTGACAGATTTATCACCATAGGTGTAAATGCTACTCCATAATATGTTGATAGGAAGGTATCATAACATGGTAAAATTTAAGTCTATTTTGCCAACTCTCTCATGCATATAAGACACAGGTTCCGCTTTGAAGTAGGTAAGTCACACTGCTAATCTTTGTAATGTGAGGTAGCCTGCTGTGAAACTGGCAGCAGAGAAAGTACTGAGAGAATGGAGAGGCCAGAAAGATGACTCACGTCAAGCTGGTGGAATCATTAATATCTTCTAGGGGAAATGGATTAATGAATGATATTTTAGTGTTTATTCCAAGAGACAATATTTAATGGTATCAGTAACACAGGGAAATTTGTTTATTTTTTTCAAATACATTGCAATTATTTTAAATTTTCTATCACCATATATGCTTATAATTTTTTTATATTTAATTAGAGTTCATATTATAAATGAAATTATTTTTCCTTAGGTCCTTATAGGAAAACTGTTCTATAGATTTGAGTAGAAAAACAAATATTTTTATACAAGTGAATGCAGAAATAATTTTAGAAATCACTTCTACTCTGAGCTTGTAATAGGAATCTAGTGTGCAATGAATGTTTTGCTTCTCCTCCATTTGTAGAAATCCTTCTCTTCCTTTCAATAACTAAGGTACCCCTCTGACATTAAATTTTCTGTGGTGTCTTCAGATGATCTCTACATCTTCAAACTTCTGAAAACAGTTGGCAAGGGCTTCTCCTTTATATGTACATAGGATCCAAGGATTAAGGACTAAGAGATCATTTAGCACAACCCCTTGATTTTATAGAAGAAGAAACAGAGACTAGTAGAAGTTAAATAATTCTTTTCAAGGCCATGTAGGTAAAGTGTCAAAGATGCGATTTGGAAGTAGGTTCTTTAACCTTCTGAAGGCAACTTGTGTATGGAGCTTTCTCACCAATCAGATTGCAAGCTCCTTGGTAAAAGATTATATAACATATATGTACCAGCGATTAAGACCTGGTAGAGACATTGGAAAACATTAAGTCAAGGTGCTGATTTTATAGCTGAGGAAACTGATCTTGGCAGAGGTTAAATTGCCCACATTTATAAAGGTAGTAAGTAGCAGAGCCAAAATTTGAACTGAGGTCCTCTGATATATTTGGGTCTAAAGATTCTAGTACTACACTTTATAATATGAAGTAGGCACATACTATAAACTTACTGGATTGAATTAGATGCCCTCCTATCATAGCACATCTCTACCTCTTTTGAAATATTAGAATTTCTACATAACTGAGCAACCAACAATAAACTGAGCAAAAATTAAATCCCATGAGCAGTAACATGAAAGTTAAACAGCCCAAGTACTTATAGCTTAACGATCTCCCATTTCTTTCTTCTTTGATACCATAATTTCCCATCAAGTTAAATAGGAGATGTGTGTGCAATTACTGCTCAATTACTTTCCTATCCAGCATAAAATTGCTTGTCCAGAGCACAGCCATCTTGATCTTTAAGAATTTACCTTGAAGTAGAAAGGTAATTAGTGGTCAACTAAAACTCAGAATTCCCTGAAGCATCCATTCAACAAATAAGATTGTAACATTGTTCTGGGTATCATAAAATTTGACCATTTTAAAATGGCAATTGACAGATTTAGAAGGGCAAGGAATGGGAGGGGAAGAAGGAGCAAAGCATTTCCAATGCCATCTGCAATATGAAGCTATGCCTTATAAATGATGATAAAGTAAATGATGAATACTCATTCCCTTGGGACAGATTTAATAACTACAAGTATAATGCTACTCTACTGTAGGTTAGTAGGAAGGTAGTATGATGTGGTAAAACTATTTAGAAGAAATGCATGTGTGAATCTAATTTAGCTATCACTCTAATTTAAAGTAAGTCACTTCATATGTTTGGTCCTCATTTTCCTCAATTATAAACTGTGCAGGTTCTACTAAATATTATCCCTTACAGTTCTGACTTTTTATGATTCTGTGAAATAACTATAGAATGATTAAGGGAAAACTTAAAACTTGTATACTTTGGGGAAGAAAAGAACAGGAAAAATATGAAGACAAATGAAATATTCATAAAAATTCATGGCATCTCCTAAAATATTAAGCAATAAAATTAGAAAGCTATTTTTTATAGTTCTGGTGGAATTATGGAATCCTTGAATATTGAGTGGGTATAAATCAGTATTACTCTTAATGTAATAAATTTAAATTATCCAATAAAATATTGATATTCATACAATTATTATGTACTTTTATTTTTGAAAGATCACAAACTTTTAATACATAAAAATCAGTTGGAATAATAATTTTCATTTGATCAGATAAAACATTCAATGATATAGAAGGTGGTCCTTTTGTCCTTATCTTACAGTCAATACTTTTTTCTATTTAACTCAGGGTAGACCTTGCATATACTTTCTTTTAACTAGCATTACAGATTAACTACAGATGGTTAAGTACAGATGGATAATGAGTAGACTTGAAATTTGAATTGGAAAATGGATCACATTGAGAAAATAGTGTAGTGTAGTACATTCAGTGATCTCATAAAAGACACGTACACATTTAAGTGTATATACACAAACACAAACACATATATGCACACATTATTATATGTTAATATCAATTACATAATAAATTATTGCATATTAATATGTTATATGATATATAAATACTACATATGTGTGCTTGCATGTGTTTTTATAAATAAATATGGGGTGATTAGGAAAGAGCACTGGGCATGGAGTCAGGAAGACTAGAGTTCAAATTGTCTCAGGGGCAGCTAGGTGGCACAGTGGATAGAGCACTGGCCCTGAAGTCAGGAGGACCTGAGTTCAAATCCAGCCTCAGACCAAACACTTGACACTTACTAGCTGTGTGACCCTGGACAAGTCACTTAACCCCAGCTGCCTAAAAAAAAGAAGTCTCAGACATTAGCTGGGCAAGTCACTTAACTTTGTTTGCCTCTGGTCCTCCTCTATAAAATGAATTGTAGAAGGAATTGGCAAACCACTTCAGTATCTTTGCCAAGAAAACCTCCAAATGGAGTCACAAAGAGTCAGATACAAATAAAAGTATTCAACAAAAAAAAAAACATGCACTTACACACATATGTATATATGTTTTTACATTACATTAATTTTCAAGTATATACTTCTCATTCCTCCCTTACACACTGATCCATCACTTATACCAAAGACTAAAAGCCAAAGAGAAAAAAATCATTCAGGACAACTTAGATACTGACTAGGTATGACAGAAAATGCCATATTACTCTCATATTAGTCTCCCAATTCCCCCATCTCTGTCACAAAGGAAATGAGATAAATTGCATTAACTCTTCTAGGGAGACAAGAGTGATCACTGTAACTTCCCATGTTTCTCTGGATTTTTTTATATTTATCAATTCTTAAACTACATTAATATTCCAGTATATATACCACAATTAATTTAGCCATTGTTCAGTTAATGGGCATCTACTTTTTTCCAGTGCTTTTGTAAACCAAACAGTGATGCTATGAATATTTTGGTGTATATGAACCCTTTTTTTGTACTTGACCTTACTGAGGTGTGTACCAATAGGAGCAGGAGTACTGCATCAAAGCACATGGCCATTGATTCTTTTGTTGTTTTTGTTTTAAGAATAAGCTCAGATTGATTTTGGGAATGTTTGGACCATTTCATAATCCAAACAAGAGTTCATTATTCTCCTCTTCCTGAAAGTTATCCAACACTGGTTACTTTCATTTTCTGTCATCATTATCAATTTAGTAGATATGAAATAAAACCTCAGAGTTGTTTTGCTTTTATTTCTCTTATTTTTAATAATTTGAAGACACTTTTCTTAAGGTTGCAATTTTTATTTGAGAAAGTTGTTCACATTATTTGACCAGTTAGCCCTTGTGAGAAAAGTCCATATTCTTAACTCAATTTGTTCTGGTGATGCCACATGGGTGTTTACACTGTGCCCTCAGAATAATCAGAACTATGGGTGCCTAAAGGACAAAGGAAAGATTCAAAGTGAGTTTAAATAGAATGTAGTATGTTAAGAGTGACGACTTGCATATGAGATGAGGTATAAAAGATATATCAAAGACATATATAACAGGAAAAAAAAGGTGAATCTAATAAAATGTGAGATAATCAGATAACATATAGTTTTTCTATGTCATATACCACTAATAGAGAAATACAAATTACAACAACTCTTTAGTTCAACATTACACACATAAGATTAGCATGTATTGACAATTATTAAAAGAGCTGTGGGAGAAAGGGACATATGAGTTCAACATTAGTGATACCGTGAATTGTCACAGACAATTGGTGCTATGCCAGTAAAGTCACTTAACTTTGGATACCATTTGATTGAGTCATACCACTACTAGGCATATGCCCCAAAGATAAAAAGTAAAAATGAAAGGACTGATATGTACCAAGATATTTGTAGTAGTTCTTTTTGTAGTTGTAAAGAACTGTAAGCTAAAGAGGTATCCATGTATTGTGGAATTGCTGAACAAATTCTGGTATACGAATGTAATGAACCACTAATACACTATAAGAAGAAATGAAAGAGGTGATTTCAGTGCAATTTGAAAAAACTTACATGAAGTAATAAAGAGTGAAGTGAGCTGAATCAGTAAAGCAAAATTTACAATAACATTAACAAGTTAAAGAAAATAACTTGAAAGATTTAAAAAGTTTCATAGATGTAATGGCCTAGCATCATTCCAGAGGACTAATGGCGAAACATGTTGCCCACATACTAAGAGATGAATCAAAGATGAATAGTGAGAAAAATATTTTTTGGACAGAGTCATGAAGGGATTTTTTTTTCATTTCCCCCCTCCATTTGGAAATGGGGAACAGTTGGGAGAAGGAGAAGATTAAAGATAAAATTCTCAAACAAAAAAAAATGAAAAGAAAAGAAAAAGAACAGAAGGATTCTTAGACAAGCAGGATAGCTTTGAAAGTGACATGTTAAATTTATTATGTAATTAAAATTTAAAAAAAGCTCTACATTAAAGAGATATACAACATCATCACTTCCTTCAGCTCTGCAATATCAATGCAAGGTTCATTTTAATGGCTTCTGGTAAGAAAGGAAATTCCCAGCGTTCCTGTCCTGAGCTGCTAGAACACTTGACTCACATACTTTCTAAGCAAAGGAGAATAGGAAGAGAAGCATCACTAATGTGAAGGAGATTCAAACATGGGAACTAGGATCAAGCAGACAGGGTACTACGTAGAAACTGAATATTGTTTTTTACCATTGGCTGAAGAAAAAAAAAAGTGGAGAAACTTGTTTTTCTAACCTCTTTGCTAGGAATGGGGGAAAGAAATGGGGGTACAAGCAAACGCAGAGCTGATAAGGTAGTTGCAATTCCGTTGATGGTTTGCTGCCTATGTCACTGTCATGAGGACTGGTGGCAGGGGGAGATGGTAAATGCTAAGACTAATACAAAGTGTATAATGGAGCTGTACCCAAGGCACACAGAAGATACAAAGAATGGTTGTAGCTGTTCCTGGAGCTGAGAACATAACTGGTAAATCTGTACTTATGCTTCCATTGTTTTGCTTTCATTCCCATTCATTTTCACCAAGGAATGAAATAAACTTGTTTCCCAATCATATTTTTTAAGTGTACAATAAAGTGGCTAACCATTGCATGGCTAATTTATTTGTTTCATTCATTATTTAACTGCAGCTCAGAAAGAGGCCATAGGTAATAAAATACACTACAGAGAGAAGAAAAAAAAAGATTTAAAACTGTACTGTGAGAAGAGAGAGAGCAGGAGCAAGTAGAAGGAAGGAAAAGAGGGAAAGGGAGAGGGAGAGGAGAAAGGAGGCAGAGAAAGGGATTGAGGGAGAGAAAGTTGATTCTTAGAGAGATTTACTGACTTAAAACAAGGTCACATAGAAAGTGTCTGAGGCAGGAAGTCAAGACAGATTTTCCTAATTCCAAGTCCTGTATTCTCTGTACACTATACCGTGCTACCCTGAGATGAACAAAAGAGCTATGATTTTTACAGAAAGAAGGAGAACATTGGGTTTATCTTTAAGATCCCTTACACCTCAGAAATTAGATGATTATGTGAAAATATAAGCAATCAAAGGCAATGCTTGTTTGTCCTTCATCCTTGAAGAAGGCCATGACATCAAGAAAGAGATGTCATGACTTGCAGGTGAATTGAATTTAAGTGAGGAAGGGCTGTACAAATGTGTATTATAAATCCTCAATTACAAATCCTTATGTAGAGGAGGCTAGATGGTTTAGTGGTAAGAGCATTGGATGGGCATTCAGGAAGTTCTAAATTCAAATCCTGCCTTGACCTCTTACTAGCTGTATGACCCTTAGCAATCTTTCTGTCTTAATTTCCTCATCTGTAATATGAAGATAATGTGTTTACCTTCCTGAGTTGCTGTAAGGAGATAATAATATAATAAGCACCATACAAACCCTAAAACATCCTGTAAATGCTAGTGTTATTGTTGCTGTTATTAATACATGTGTTGATATTTTGATTATTTTTAGTTTTCATTGAGTCTACTTTAAAATTGAAATGTCTTGGAGTATATATATATATATATATATATATATATACATATATATATGTATATATACACACACATACATATACACACACACACACATATAATATATATATATATATATATATATATATATATATATACGTATGTATTACAGAATTGTTACAGAATTGTTCATCAATGTCTTTCACATTTATATCCTCAGTAAAGACCTATTGAACTACTGCATAAGAATACCATATAATGGAATAAATTAACAAGTATTTATTTTTCTTCTAATACCTGAAAATAAGAATTCAAATTTAGTAAATAGCAAATCCAAAGTAGTTTCTTCAACAGAGTTTACCAACATCTTCCAAATACACTTAAAATTCCATAGACTATCATTGTATTATTAGACTTAGACTATTATTCAAGGACCTCCAAGATTCCATCCTTCCCTAATCTGAGAGATAACATATTGGGATAGACTCCCTAAGCATCAGTAGAATTGACAGAAAGTC
This sequence comes from Phascolarctos cinereus, assembly GCF_003287225.1. Lineage (NCBI taxonomy): Eukaryota > Metazoa > Chordata > Mammalia > Diprotodontia > Phascolarctidae > Phascolarctos > Phascolarctos cinereus. The sequence goes on from NW_027555847.1 coordinate 241,075,407, forward strand.
AATGGATTTCATTTCTATTCCCCAACTCTTCCATTGTCTAACTAGTTTTCCTTGGACTAATGACAATCTTTCCAGGCCACCAATTTGTCACGTGTATGATGAGAGGACTTGATGAGATGATTGTTAATGGTTTTTTTCCTGCTATTATATTCTGTAATTATACCATTTATATCCGTTTTCTTCAACTTAAAGTCACTTAATTTTTACAATATCTTTTTCCTTTATTTTTAGTTATTATTTTTATTTTTAAATTACCAAGAAGCAAAGAAAGCAATATTCACTTTTGCCATATTGAATATTTCTTCTTTATTCTTCAAAAACTTTTATCCCCTTATGATACTACTTAGGCCAGGCCAATAAATGAAAATATGTCTTTGATCTGTAACATTCTTATTTCTAGTCACTGAAAGGAAAGTAATAGCACAAGTCATGCAGAATCAGGAAAAAGTCTCCATTTTTTTTTTACACTGAAATTGCAAAAGTATACTTTTGAGAGTATGAAAACAGTTGTCCATCAATGTAAATAGACCATTATGGATAGAGACAGAAAATCATTGAGAAATAAATAAGATGTTCATTGCTGAATCAGAGGTGAAAAGTTTGAGCAGAGCACCCAGTAAAATGTACTGTATATATGGGCATTCAATAGGTTATAGACAATATGGCTACCATGAAAATGATTATAACTTTCCCACAAATTTTTGGAAAAAATCGATTGCTTTATGTGGTATAATGGCTACCATACTCCAATCAATGAATTTTTCTTTTTACTAAACTCTATAATTGCCTTTTTATGAATATTCTGAATAATTGGAAAGGAGTGCACAAAGTGAGAAATTATGAAGCTTGTCTGCTTGACTCACAGTACGAGAGTAAGCACATCCAATTTTTTAAAATCTGTGATCGAAGGATGACTGATTTAAGGGAATTATTAATGTTAATGAATGATTATGTACAATGAGTGGAAAGAATAATGGATACAGAATTCTACTGTTGGAATTAGGAAGATCTGGGTTCAAATTCAAGGTCACACATACTATTTATGTGAACAGGGAAAATCACAAACAAACTGAAGCTCAGTTTCATCTATAATGATAATATATGTAGTACAGTTTTATGGTGAGGATAAAATTATATATGTAAAATAATTTGCAAGCATTAATGCTATATACATATGCAAACAAGGTGTATACATGGTTATAGAATGTCTGACAAAGTATGCAATATTCTATCCTACTAGTTTCCCACCTATCTCATGTGAGGAAGGAATCATATTTCATTGTCTGGGATTATTGGATTTTCTATCACTAGTATTTCAATTTCTTTTTAGTGATCTTTTCATTTCTACTGATGTCTTTGTGCACATCATTCTTTTAGTTCTGCTTATTTCACTCAGCATTAATTTATACATAGCTTCTCTCTAAATTTCTCAAATATCATTCCTTAATAAATAATACAGCTCGCTACTCCTCAGACATATTCTTGCCAGCTGCTTTGTTAGCAGCCCCAGAAATAATGCCCTGGAGGTTTTAGAACTTTAATCTCTGGAGCTTTAGTCCTATGACCCTAACTCAGTAATGCCACTGTTACAGGCCGTCTCCATTCATGCTTTACCATACTCTTATGAACTACATTGACTCAACAAGGTTCTCTTCACCCCCCCCTTCCTGTGCTACATTTCTGAAGTCAAGATCTAATCAACTTTGCCATTTGTGACTCCTGGATATTTATCAATCTATTCTCATAAGATACGCACTCACTATCTTCATAACATTTCAGACAAAAATGTTTCTGCTGTTTCTACCTATTAGAATGTAAGTTCCTTGGGTGAAGAGAATGTCATTGTTTTTGTATTTGTATCCACAGTGCTTGCCATGAAGTAAGAACTTAACCATTGTTTATTCACATATTGAATAATGGTCTACTACATTCCCATGTCACAGGATTTTTCTATCATTTCTGTTTCAACGGACATCAATTTTGATTCCAGCACTTTTCTTCCACAAGAGTGATGTTGTGAATATTTTAGCATTTTTTTCAAATCTAAGATTTCTATGATAACAAGTTTTCTCCAACTCAATCTGAGCTTAAAGAGGATTCAACATGCACTGCCTGCCCAGTTTCATTGGACAGAGGGTGGTGGTAATCCATGGAAAAATGATATATTGAAAAATCTATAGTTTTTACAGATATGTTCCTCACCAATGAGTCCTTCCATAAACATAAAGAGGGTACCTAGAAGAAGCTCTTAACAGCTACGTGAAAAGAAAAAAAAAAGGGATTCAATAGGTTAGAACAAAGAAACCATTAATATTATTGGATTAATCCTTTCAGTTAATCAATAATGTAGTATATAAGACTTGGCAGACTTTTTTGTCAACAATTTAACTAGTAATAATATCTACTTGGCATATTCGTTGAAGGAAATGTATACTCTACTTGAGAGGATTACTGCAAAGGGGAAATTGAGTCATCTTTTTTAACAGATAAGCTTTTTATTTACAGGACTGTATCAAGAGGGGTTCAAAGCACTGACATTCTACTCTTGGGTCAGAGACTCAGACACTTTAAATCTAGAATATCTGGATTCCCTCATGACTACTATATGCTTCTTAAAAAAAAAATCATGACTGAAAATGGCACACAGAATCTAGCACATGGTAGATACAGAACAAATGAATATTGAGTAAATGGTTGATAAAAAACTAATCGCAAATGATGTGAAATCAAAGACAAATTAACCAAAAGGTGTCCTGTATATATTTGCTCTTTCCTATCTGTGTTAAAAGTGTATCTTGTTCTGGTCCCCTTGACTACCCCTCCCAACTTCTAGTCAGTATAGTAAATGAATTTATATGTAGCCAACATAAATGGGCAATAGCACAAATAAGAGTGAAAAGGGGAACCTGGAAGTCACATACAAACCATCCCAAAAATCAAAGTAGCACAATTTACAAATTATATTATATACTAACCAAAAATAAGATTTTGGTAATACGCGTGGAATGAAAGGAAGCCATTTAAGTGCTGCTGTCAAGGTTTTCAATCCAATGATATATAATCAGACAAGTTCATGATCCCTACAGAAGGTTAAAATGTATTGATAAATTTAAGATGATGTGGACATGCTAACATTAAATTTTACTGACAACTTTGAAAAGGATTTGGATATGTTAACAAACAAACCTCAAGGTGATACAGATAAGGGTTAGTCTATTTCCTCAAGAAACTTATAAAAATGAGACTTTAAACTTCCCTTCTCCCCCCAGTTACATGAGTAACCACATGCTTCTACCCTTCCCCATTATTTTCCCCACTCTGCCTGCCTTCCCTCAACATACCATCACCTATCCCCACAAATGTACTCCTATGTCCCTTTTGTCACTTGTCTCTGTAACACCCTCTGTGGTTTTTAAAGTGTGATTACAGCCCCATTTCCTACTGCAATTGTGGTATTCATAATTTTGTATTTTCATAATGCAATTATAAATTCATTGTAATACCTATAAATATCTATAGATACATATATATATATATATTCATCCACATATATTTCTATAGTAGTAAAAAAGCATTTTTATTGTTATTTCTTTTTCTTGGATTCTAACCTTTAAATCTCTGGGTTTTTTGAAATATATGTTCCACTTGTGGTTTTTTTTTTTAAAGAATAAAAGTAAACAAAAAGATCTAATGAACATACAATAAAATAATACTGATATAAATTGCATGGCAAATCACAGAAAAATGCCTATATTTATCAAGAAAGTTATAACACAAGAATGCACTAGTTAATATTAAACAACCATTTCTATGGGAATATGTGTGTATTCAACAAAACAATAAGTCAAGGCCTGATTCATAGTTTTTGCCCATTTTTGAGGCATAAATACTCAGGCTGAAATTTCATAATCAGCTCTTAGGAGTGAACCAACTCTAGTACATCCTTGTCATACAAGTTTTTTGTTTTGTTTTGTTTTGTTTTGTTTTTGTAACAAACAGATAGCCCTCCACTGAGAAACAGCCAAACAATTGCAGTATATGGATTTCATGGAATATTAGAATCAAAATGGAGTATGACCTTGAAGAATTTGCCAAAACATGGAAAGGCTTTTACAAAATAATGTGAAATAAGCCAGAAAAAGATAACAATATACAAAATGATCATAATGATATAGATAGAACCATAAGACCAAAAAAAAATAATTCCTGATGCCTGCCATCTTATAATTTACAATGTGGTACTCATACATTAATGACTATAATATAAAATCAAATGAGATGTAGGTACACAAGAGAAGTGCGCAGCATTATGCACAATACAAAGAAGGAAAGTTTATCATCACTGACAATATTGTCCCTACCAATGAGAAATTGGAAGTGATGTAATTTCTGCACAAATACTAATACAAATACAAAAACTAATAGTTTCACCTTAAACTGAATCAATTTATTAAAATCAACTTTATTACATTTCCTTTTTTTGTTTTATTAATCTCCTTAAATCCACATACTTCCTTATCCCCCTCAATATCCCATTTTCTTCCCAGTTTCAATGGTCAGATTCTAAAATATATAATATGATATCAAATAATTTCTTTTCCTTGGCAATCATCACACTTGTTAATTGATTCTTATGCCTAACAATGTAACAACAGTGTCTCTTTTTATACTTGCCATTCTATTTCCTCTGAAATAATGACTTTCTTAGTCAGTTTTCCTTTTCTGTAGTTAATTGTTCACACATGTGGACATGTGTCAGATTTTAATAAAGTGGCCTTTATGTAATTTTAAGCTAGAAATAAGGAAATCATTTCCTGATAGTTTAAAACCAAAAAGACTGTGCCACATATAAAGTGACAAAAAGAGCACTTGTTTTTTAAACAAGATGGGGAAATGAAGTCAGGGTAAATAGGTGGAAAAACTACATCTTATCTTCTGATAAATTCACTAACAAACAAGTTTTTTTTTTCTTTGACATATCAGATTATAAAACAAGAAATAATGAATAACTTTGAGTATTTTCTTTATAGTAAAAATAAAGTGATTAAAATATTTGAAACCATGAGGCAGAAGTTAAGGATGTTACCTGGCAGTCATTAAATTCCAAATCAACTTTAACTTGGATGTCATTACTGCCATTATAAATCCTGGGGGGGAAAATGTAGGCGAAAATCTATTAACTGTTTAGAAGTTGAAATTTGTAAGGAGAAGGTTAAGTCTTTGAAGGTGAGAGTGTTACATGTTGCCATATATACTGGGATTTGAGTACAGAAATATTTCTTCTTTAGAAGCTAAAATTTGAACAGTAACCAATAAGCAAGAGGTACTTTAATGTCATTGGTCCATTAAGTTTACAGTTTTCCATATGGAGCAGAGCTGAGAGATCCTTCACCAGCTGCTATGCTTAATTCTCATATGCTACAGAAACATGTCTGATTTTCCAGAGTCATTTGCAGCTTTTCAAATATCATGACATTTGGAACTCTCACAGCAGTGTCTTTGTATCTTTCCCATGCATTTACACACTGATTTGTGACACGGTTACCTTAATCTCTGAATATTCTCACCTTTGTGAAATGAGGGACTTCTTGTTCATCATTGTATGTCTAACATACCTAGCGTAGTACACAGTAAGAATTTAAATGAGTATTCATTGAAATGAATTTTTACTACTCTATCTTAAGGAAGCTTGGGTATTTTCTTTATAAATGACTTTAGCTTCTATGGATTCTTTTATCATTCCCTTCTCATGAGTACTGAACTGTAAATCAAGAGAACAATAATTCTCAAATCTACTAACTGGCACCATGGCATTCAAAATTCACTTTACTTTTGTGGACCTCGGTTTATTCATCTTGAAAATAAAAAAGGAGTTAGATTTATTACCTCTAAGTTTCTTTCTGGTTCTAAAGTATTAATAATGCGTAGAAAAGAGGCCATATCCCCATCCCCACACTAAAACCCTAAGGGCATCTTAAAGCCCTCTTAATACACATGATAGCAACTGAGTTAAGATAGCTAGAGAAGTCACTTGCTAGTTTCAACAGTTGATGCTGAAATTTCTGCCTTGAAAAAAACCTAGCTCTAAAAATTAAAAGGTGGTAGTAAAGATGACATAATTCAAGAGGATAAATGAAAATGAAAGTGGTAAAATTGAAGAAAATTGTGATGACAAAAAAAGAATAAAAATTTTATGCAAACTGGATTTTTTTTTAATTCCTGCAAAACAAATATATTTTATAGAGTAATGTTGCAAGATAACTTTTCAATATATACTTCCACTTTTTTTTCTTCCACAAAGGTCTCGTTTTAGAGCTATGTCCTACATTTAAAGCGATGCCATATTTTTATACTTTTTCATATTCTTATATTTATCAGACTAAATGCTATCAAGTCATATAAGTAAAAAAAAAAAGTAAATAGAAGACATTTTCCTGTGAGAGAACCAAAAAAGGGGGGGGGGAAGTTTTTAAGGTTATATCATAGGCAGAAACAGAACAGAGAATCACTGTAGTATGGAAAATGTCACAGATCAATCAGTGAGTCAGATTTCTTTAATTTGCATCATAAATTGCTCATAAAAAAACTGAATAGCCAAATCAATGAGACTCGTCATATGCGTTATATTTACAACTTCCAAATGTCAAACATAAGAATATGTAGTCAAATAATTTTTTCTAATGTTGACAAATAGCATCCTCTATTGGTGCAATGGGTTTTTTCACAAGGTCTGATACCATGTGATTGTGGTGGGGGGGAGCATTTAACCTCTCTGAGCTTCATTTTATCCATCTGTAAAATGAGGACTCATTACTTTATGGGACAGTTATGGGCAAAGCACTTTTTAAGTTTGCTTGACTTGAAAGCATCAGTGACTCTGATGTTCAGATTCTACCTCTGATATTTCTTACTTTGGGCAAGTCAGTCAACCTCTGTGTGCCTCAGTTTCCTCTTCTGTGAAATGAAGGTGGTCTCTGTCTTTAGAATCCTATAATTCCTTAATGACAACAGAATTGGGAGTTGTTTTCATACATCCTGCAGAATCTTTCTCCTATCTATCAAATAGTTCCTCAGTTTCTTCTAAACACAGGTGTCTTATAGAACACCCATCCTCAGTCACTAACTCTTAGACACGATTGGTGTCTAAGGGATTAGGGTGGTCCTCCCTAATTCTGTGCACTCTCTTGTTGTTTCTGGTGGCAAATAAAGGTAAACAAACAAAGAGAAATGGCTTAAACAGGGAGGAAAAAAACCTGACATTTTCCTTATGTGGAAATAGAGCAAATTTTTTAAAAAGGTATGGAGGGGCTACTTTTTGAAAATTAGGGGTTTCCTGTTGGATGTCATGGCAGCCAATCAATTCAATTGAATCTAACCAGCATTATAATGACCACTAAATTCAAGGCCTTGTGCTAGAAAATAGAGACACAAAATTAAAACTAAATAGTCTCTGCCTTTGAGGACACTACATACCATAATATTTTAAATTAATTTCATTTTTTTTCAAAGCAATAAAGAAATAGTTGCTATATCATCTCTAAGATTAATATGCCAATTCCTCAGCCTGGGATTTTAAACTCTTCATGATCTGCCTTCCAGCTACCTTCCAAGGGACCTATCTGATACCTGTTTGCATATTACTCCCCCTCCTACACTCCCTAACAATATATCCATTATAGAAGGAGCTTCTCAACTAGATACTCAGTTCTAGGTCTTTAGGATCTTCTCCAATTTATTTCTTCCCTTTCATGTTAAGAGTTTTTTAAAAAACAGAAATTTGTAAATTTGTGATATTGATATGTCATTTTTAAAAAGGATTTCTGTCAACACCACTGTATTCTGTTTTACACTATCCCATACTTCTTGACTGGAATTATCTTACAAATAATTTTTGTTGTCTGGGAAAAGACTAGGCCCCTAAGCTGTGCAACAGAGAAAGTACTGGGCTTATAAATATTAAGACCTGATTTTTAAATCTAGTCCCAGAAATTTACTAACTCTGTGAACCTAGACAAGTTACTCAATCTGTATGCCTCAGTTTTCTCATCTGTGAAATGAGGATAATAATAGTACATACCTACCTTCCCAGAATTGTTGTATGTGTTGAATGAGATAATGTGTGGAATGTACTTTGCAAATATTAAAGCTCTGTTTAAATGCTAGCTATAATTTTTCTATTTGTTATTTTTTTCTCTTTAGGTTGCATTATGAAGTTTGAATTATTTTTATTGATCACATTACACTAATTATTCAGTTCTCTGAATGTTCTTTAGTCACACAGGTAAAGTGAGAAAGGAAACCATTTGAATGTATTTGAAGTCGATGTGATTACTATTAAGGTATCTATACATTTCCTTGAAGACATTTCTAAAATGGTTCTAATTTAAAAGATGTTGATAATGTAAATACACATGATTTGGAGAAAATAAGTTCATTTTGGAGACTGGAAAAAGACAAGCCAATATTCAGCAAGTGTCAAGTATTGAGATACATACTAAATTTTACTTTTCCCCCTCTAAAACCAATTGACAACAGGGAGACTGTTGAAATAAACGAATAATAATAATAGTGATAATAATGATAATAATAATAATAATGATTAATGTTTATGTAGTCCTTTAAGGTTTACAAAGCATTAATGATTATATTACATATTATGTGACATCTTATGTTTTATGTATAACTTCTATATACTGATATAAGTACAGTGTACCCACATACATACTGATCTGACCAAGTCACATAAATGTCTGTCTAAAGAATTTCTTTATTTTTGAGCAGTAATTTTAAAAAGGTGAAATTTGTCTTAAACACTATACCATTCCACATATGCTTTTGTTCACCATGATTTTTCAGAGAATATTCCTGTCCCCAAAATTCTGTGGATAGTTTCCTCACCTAGTCTTAGTTAATGAATAGGGACTATCTTAAAAAAAATAAAGCAATGGACCATAATGTAGGTGCTGGAATCAGTCCTCTATGTGAACTTTAGACTAGGTCATGTGTCTTTCAATTTTTCCAGCTGTAAAATAGTGATTATTTTGATCTTGAATTTCAATTATATATGGAAAACAATATTAACTTAATGGGGCAGCTAGGTGGCGCAGTGGATACAGCACCGACCCTGAATTCAGGAGGACCTGAGTTCAAATCCGACCTCAGACACATAACACTTACTAGCTGTGTGACCCTGGGCAAGTCACTTAACTCCATTGCCTAGCCAAAAAACCAAAAAACAAAAAAAAAAACCAAACCAAAATAACCCTAATATTATTTTCAGCTATTGTATCTTATCTGCAAGATAAAGTTAATACAGGGTGTTCCAAAAGGCTTAGTACAGTTTTAGTACTTTTTAGCCTTAGTAACTTAAAACTTGCACTGTAACTTGGGGTCAGCCTGCAGTATTTACCAGTGGTTGCTGTGGGCAAAGTGGTTTGCAAATGTTATAGTTCTATCCTATCATAGTAGATCTTGGAGGATATGAAAATGATGATGGTGTACTAAATATATTTATTGTGAAAGTATGTTATGGTTCTATGGGGATGTAGCAGTGGGAGGGAGTAATGAAAAATGTGTTGTTGTTTTTTTTAACTTAAGTGATAAAGCTAGTGACTAAAGAGGTACACCATTTACCCCACTTTTTAATACTGCCTACAAATGAAATAGTTTTTAGGGGTTACCTTGACCTACTCAACACAACTCCTATATTATCCTCTGCATTCTTCTCTCACTCAGATGCTCTCACTCCCCCCAAGGGTCTACAGCTTTCTATTCTGTTTTTGGGGAAAAAATGCTGTATTTGGAATTAGAAGACCTGAATTCAAATTCTAGTTCTGTCATTTAATGCCTTTGTGACCTTGGACAAGTCACTGCAACTTCTGTGGTCACAGTTTCTTCCTTTGTATAGTGAGAGGGTTGAACTAGATTCTACATTCCATTCTTGCTCTAAATCTGCACTCTAGTCCCTCTGACATCTTTTGAGGAACAGTGACCTAATTGCTCACTGAAAAGAACTATAAAAGGCCAGTGATCCTTTAGCAGAATGTTTCCCAACATCAAAGACAGTGTTTGCATGATTTCTGGGCAAACACCAGCTGCTATCTGTTTGCCAGTATAATCAGAGCAGTACTACCAGAGCTGCTTATTTTTGAAGAGCATGCAGTAATAGCTTCAGGAGAAAAACTATTATATAGAGTCAGATCTCATTCAATTTATTTGTTGTTTAAAAGTTAAGAGAAAATGAAATCATCTGCTAGTATTTATAGCTGCCCACACGTTACAGTAAATTTAGAGCCATTTCTCCCATTTCATGGATTAGAAGATTTATGAGGGTTGACCTTTTCAATGGCAAGGTAGGGTAATTTCACATTCTTAAACTGTTAAGTTCAAATGTTTTTCCTTCAAAATAGTAATTTTCAAAATTTTTGGCCTGAGACAACCTTTACACTTAAAAATTATTGAGGATCTCTAAAGAGTTTTGTTTATATGGATTATATCTATCTATATTTAACATATTAAAAATGAAAACTTCCTGGTATTATTACTATTAAAACAATGTTGAGCAACTTCTGCTTCCAGAAGCCAAGATGGCAGAGTAAAAATGTAGTTGCTCTTACCCTCCCCTTTCAACCTCTGAAAACCCAGAAAATATTACCCCAGAAAAAAAAACAGCTGGAATAGCTGAACTAGAAAGAAAGATGGGAAACAGCAGTACAGCAGCCCAGCAAACTGGTCTCCCAGTGCCTCAGCAAAAATAAGGGAAGCAGCACTACAAAGGGCCCCAGGCAGAGAAGCACCCTGCAGCATTCATCTGAAAGGAGCTAAAGAAGCCAACCTAAAGTCTTCCTAAAGTCCTAGCCTTGCTGATTCTAACCCTACACCAGGTAAGTTATCAGAAACCTACAGCCTCCAACTGTCAACCAGGAGGAGATCCTGAAGCCCAGGTTGTAGAGCAGGCAAACACAAACACCTGGACCTCCAAGTGCCTCAGTGAGGGTGGGGGGACCATTGGAAACCAGTGGAAACCAACTCAGAAAACTACCAGGTGCCTAGGAACTCTACTACAAAAGAGTCTCCCCGTGCATTAGCAGAAAACAGAGAGACAGCACTGCAAGGGGCCCTAGGCAGATAAACACCCTGCAGCACCCATCTAAAAAGAGCTGAAGAAAGCTCAAGGAAAGGAAAAGCAGGCAACCTAGAACTGCCTGAAAGTTCCAGCCTTGCTGATTCTGGCCCAACATGAAGTAAGCTGCCAGAACCCTACAGCCTCCAATTGCCAACATAAGAGGCCCCAGCACACAAAGCCAGTGACCAAGACCTAGGCTCCCAACACAAGAAGCTTGGGTCAGTGTCCTCTATTACTCAGCAGGAGAGCTCAATCTCTTTAAAGGCCAGGGAATAAAGAGTCATGATATTATTTCATTAGTAATGATATTACTGCATTGTCTAGGGTGCCTTTTAGCAGAATGTAGTTTCCTTCCTTATATCTTTTGATTAGATCTATTTTTGCTTTTGCTTTCTCTGAGATCAGGATTGCTCCCCCTGCTTTTTTTTACTTCAGCTGAAGCATAATATATTCTGCTCCAGCCTTTTACCTTTACCCTATATGTGTCACTCTTTTTTAAATGTGTTTCCTGTAAACAACATATTGTAGGATTATGGTTTTTAATCCATTCTGCTATCCATTTCCGTTTTATGGAAATGAGTAAAAAGAAATGTACCATAGATTCATATTATGAGAAGATTGAAGCTCAAGACAGAAATTCTGAAGAGGACAACATGGTCAACAAAACCACATCTGCAACATCAAAAGGGAATATGAACTGGTCTGAAGCCCAAAATGACTTCTTAGAAGAGCTCAAGAAGGATTTTAAAAGTCAAATGAGAGAAGTGGAAGAGTCCTTAAAAAATACAATTGCCAATTGGAAAAAAAAGTACACTGAATAAAACAAGTCCTAAAAAACACAATTGGCAACTGGAAAAAAGGACACTGAAGAAAACAATCCCTAAAAAACAATTGGCCAATTGAAGAAGGAAGTAAACTAACAGAAGAAAACAATCTGTTAAAAACTAGAATTGGACAAATGGAAACTAATGTCTCTATGAGAGAGCAAGAATCAGTCAAACAGAAACAAAAAAATGAAAAAATAGATGAAAATAAAATACCTCATCAGTAAAACAACCGACCTGGAAAACTGACTCAGGAGAGACAATTTAAAAATTATTGGACTACCTGAAAATCATGATGAAAAAAAGAGCCTGGACAGTATCTTTCAGGAAATCATAAAGGAAAACTGCCCAGAAGTCCTAGAACCAGAAGGGAAAATAACCATAGAAAGAATCCACCTCACCACCTGAAAGAGATCCCAAATTGAAATGCCAAGGAATATAATAGCAAAATTCCAAAATTACCAGATGAAAGAGAAGGTGCTGCAAGCAGCCAGAAAGAAACAATTTAAATATCATGGAACCACAGTCAGGATTACACAGGACCTTGCAGCTTCTACATTAAAAGACTGCAGGGCATGGAACATGATATTCCATAAGGCAAAGGAGCTTGGAATGCAGCCAAGGATCAATTACCCAGCAAAAATGAGCATCATTTTCAAGGGAGGAGATGGATATTCAATGAAATAGGAGACTTCCAAACTTCCTGATAAAAAGACCAGAGCTCAACAAAAAATTTGATCTTCAAGTACAGGACTCAAGAAGACATAAAAAGGTAAATGGGACAGAAAGATACAATATGTTGTTAATAAGGGGGGCTGTTTAAACCCTACAAGGGAAGACACTTGCAACCTTGAGAACTGTATTGTTATTACACCATGTTAAAGGAGTATACATAAAGGGTGGATATTAGTTGACTTTGATGTAATAAAAAAAATCTAATCAAGTGGGTTAAATGGATCCAAATAAGTGGATATCTGATCTTAGAAAATGTACTGAGAAAGGAGGAGGCAGACAAGGGTAAATTACATTACAGGAAAAGACACAAAATCCTATTAGCAGAGGGAAAGAAGGGGGGGAGCATTGTTTGAACCTTACTCTCATCAGATTTGGCTCAAGAAGGGCATAACATAATCAGTTAGGTATAGAAATCTAACTTGCCCTATAGGCAGTAGGAGGGAAAAGGGGAAAGAAAAGGGAGGGGGAAAGAAGGGAGGGAAAAGTAAGAGTAAAGGGAAGAAGGAAAGGGATAATAAAAGGGGGAGGGACTGAAGGAGGCAGTGGTCAAAAGCAAAACACTAGTGAAGGGGGAAAGGAAAAAGGAGAAAGAAAAGCATAAATGGGGGAAAAAGGATGGAGAAAAAGACACAGATAGTAATCATAACTGTGAATGTGAATGGGATGAACTCTCCCATAAAATGGAAATGGATTGCAGAATGGATTAAAAACCATAATCCTACAATATGTTGTTTACAGGAAACACATTTGAAAAAGAGTGACACATACAGGGTAAAGGTAAAAGGCTGGAGCAGAATATATTATGCTTCAGCTGAAGTAAAAAAAGCAGGGGTAGCAATCCTGATCTCAGACAAAGCAAAAGCAAAAATAGATCTAATCAAAAGAGATAAGGAAGGAAACTACATCCTGCTAAAAGGCACCATAGACAATGAAGTAATATCATTACTAAACATATATGCACCAAATGGTATAGCATCCAAATTCTTAGAGGAGAAGTTCAGGGAGTTACAGGAAGAAATAGACAGCAAAACTATACTAGTGGGGGACCTGAACCTCCCCCTCTCTGCACTAGAAATCTAACCACAAAATAAACAAGAAAGAAGTTAAGGAGGTGAATAGAAGATTAGAAAAGTTAGGTATGATAGACCTCTGGAGAAAACTGAATGGGGATAGAAAGGAATATACTTTTTTCTCAGGTACATGGCACATACACAAAAATTGACCATGTACTAGGGCATAAAAACCTCACAATCCAATGCAGAAAGGCAGAAATATTAAATGCATCCTTTTCAGATCATGATGCAATAAAAATTATATGTAATAAAGGGCCATGGAAAGATAGACTAAAAAATAATTGGAAACTAAATAATCTAATCCTAAAAAATGATTGGGTCAAACAACAAATCATAGAAACAATCAATAATTTCATTCAAGAGAATGACAATAATGAGACAACATACCAAAAACTTATGGGATGCAGCAAAAGCAGTTCTTAGGGGAAGTTTTATATCTCTAAATGCTTACATAAATAAAATAGAAAAAGAGGAGATTAATGAATTGGGCATACAACTAAAAAAACTAGAAAAAGAACAAATTAAAAATCCTCAACTAAACAAAATTAGAAATATTGAAAACCAAAGGAAAAATTAAGAAAATTGAAATTAAGAAAACTATTGAACTAATAAATAAAACTAAGAGCTGGTTTTATGAAAAAACCAATAAAATAGATAAACCTTTGGTTAATTTAATTAAAAAAAGAAAGAAGAAAACCAAATTACTAGTATCAAGAATGAAAAGGGTAAAGCTACCACCAAGGAAGAGGAAATTAAAACAATAATTAGGAATTATTTTGCCCAACTATATGCCAACAAATTTGACAATCTTAGTGAAATGGATACATATTTACAAAAATATAAATTGCCCAGATTAACAGAAGAGGAAGATACTTAAATAACCCCATCTCAGAAAAAGAAATTGAACAAGCCATTGATGAACTCCCTAGGAAAAAATCTCCAGGGCCAGATGGATTTACATGTGAATTCTATCAAACATTTAAAGAACAATTAATTCCAATACTATATAGACTATTTGGGAAAATAGGTGAAGAAGGAGTCTTACCAAATTCTTTTTATGATACAAATATGGTGTTGATACCTAAACCAGGAAGAGTCAAAAAGAGAAAGAAAATTATAGACCAATTTCTCTAATGAATATAGATGCAAAAATTTTAAACAAAATTAGCAATAGATTACAGCAACTTATCACAAGAATAATACACTATGACCAGGTAGGATTTATACCAGGAATGCAGGGTTGGTTCAATATTAGGAAAACTATCAGCATCATTGAGCATATCAAACAAAAACCAACAGAAACCACATGATCATCTCAATAGATGCAGAAAAAGCTTTTGATAAAATACAACACCCATTCCTATTAAAAACACTAGAAAGCATAGGTATAAATGGAGTCTTCCTTAAAATAATAAATAGCATCTATCTAAAACCTTCAGCAAGCATTATATGTAATGGGGACAGGCTAGAAGCATTTCCAATAAGATCGGGGTGAAACAAGGATGTCCATTATCACCACTGTTATTCAATATTGTACTGGAAATTAGCTTTAGCAATAAGAGAAGAAAAAGAAATTGAAGGCATTAGAATAGGCAAAGAAGAAACAAAGCTATCACTCTTTGCAAATGACATGATGATATACTTAGAGAATCCTAGAGAATCAAGTAAAAAACTACTTGAAATAATAAACAACTTTAGCAAAGTTGCAGGCTGTAAAATAAACCCACATAAATCATCAGCATTTCTATATATTACCAACAAAGCCCAACAGCAAGAGATAGAAAGAGAAAAAACTTACTGTAGACATTATAAAATATTTAGGAGTCTACCTCCAAACAAACCCAGGAACTCTATGAACACAATTACAAAACACTTTTCACACAAATAAAATCAGATCTAAATAATTGGAAAAACATCAGTTGCTCATGGGTAGGCCGAGCTAATATAATAAAAATGACAATCCTACCTAAGCTAATTTACTTATTCAGTGCCATACCAATCAAACTACCAAAAACATTTTTATAGAGTTAGAAAAAATAATAACAAGATTCATTTGGAAAAACAAAAGGTCCAGAATATCAAAGGAACTAATGAAAAGAAATGCAGGGGAAGGTGGCCTAGCAATTCCAGATCTTAAATTGTATTATAAAGCAGCAATCATCAAAACTGCTTGGTACTGGCTAAGAAATAGGAGGTGGATCAGTGGAATAGGTTAAATATGCAAGACACAGTAGTCAATGACTATAGTAATCCATTATTTGATAAACCCAAAGACCCAGCTTCTGGGATAAGAACCCACTCTTTGAAAAAAACTGCTGGGAAAACTGGAAAAGAGTATGGCAGAAACTAGGCATAGACCCAAATCTCACACCATATACCAAAATAAAGTCAAAATGGGTTCATGACTTAGATATAAAGGCTGATACCATAAGTAAACTGGGAGAACAAGGAATAGTTTACCTATCAGATCTATGGAGAACAGAAGAATTCATGACCAAACAGAGAGAACATTATGAAAAGCAAAATGGATAATTTTGATTACATTAAATTGAAAAGTTTTTGCACAAACAAAGCCAATGCAACTAAGATTAGAAGGAAGGTAGAAAATTGGGAAAGAATTTTTACAACCAGTCTCTCTGATAAAGGCCTCATTTCTAAAATATATAGAGAATTAAGACAAATTTATAAGAACAAAGCCATTCCCCAATTGATAAATGGTCAAAGGATATGAACAGACAGTTCTCAGATGAAGAAATTAAAGCCATCTATAGTCATATGAAAAAATGCTCTAAATCATTATTGATTAGAGAAATGCAAATCAAAACAACTCTGAGGTACCACATCACACCTATCAGATTGGCCAACATGACAAAACAGGAAAATGATAAATGTTGGAGAAGATGTGGGAAAATTGGAACACTAATGCATTGTTGGTGGAGTTGTGAAATGATCCAACCATTTTGGAGAACAATTTGGAACTATGCCCAAAGGGCTATTGTGCATACCCTTTGATCCAGCAATAGCACTTCTAGGGCTATATCCCAAGCAGATCATACAAATGGGAAAAGGACTGACATGTACAAAAATATTCATAGCAGCTCTTTTTGTGGTGGCAAAGAATTGGAAATTGAGAGGATTCCCATCCATTGGGGAATGGCTGAGGAGGTTGTGGTATATGAATGTAATGGAATACCATTGTGCTATAAGAAATGATGAAAAGGCTGACTTCAGAAAAACCTGGAAAGACTTGCATGGTCTGAGGCTGAGTGAAGTGAGCAGAACCAAGAGAATATTGTACACAACAACAGCCACATTGTGCGATGGCTAATATTGATAAACTTAACCCTTCTCAGCAATACAAGGATCTAAGACATCTCCAGAGGCCTTGTGATGGAAAATGCTATCCACATCCAAAGAAAGAACTATGGAAGTTGAATCACTATCTTTTTTTTCTCTTCTGTTGAGTTTTGTTCCTTCTTTCTGATGGTTCCTCATATTGATTTTAATTTAAAAAAAAATGTTGAACTCATGGTCCTACTGAAATGGTCTCAGAGATCTGCATGGGTTTCCAGATAACACTTCAAGAATCACTGCTTTAACTGGGAAATGATATATGGGTAATGGGGTATAGAAATCTATCCTTCCCTAGAGGAAAATTGAAGGGTAAGAGGATAAAAGTGGGGGGGAGGAGATAGAAGGGAGGCAGATTAGGGGAAAGGGTATTCAGAATGCATGCCATATTTGTGTGGGGAGAGAGACGAGATGAGGAGAAAATTTGGAACTCAAAATCTTGTGGAAGTGAATGTTGAAAACTAAAAATAAGTAAATTAATAAAATAAAAAAAGATCAGCATAGCAAAAAAAAAAACGAGTCACTACCTTTAAAAAATCATGAAAAGTCACGTATACGTGGCCAACACTGCATTAAAAATAGTACTCAAAAATTTTAAATAGACCAAATTTTAAGTAGAAAAATACATAAGACATGACTGTTTTTCAGTAATCCTTGTTAATACCATTTTGTTCAACAGAATAAAAGCTCTGACCTGTGTTCCTTCAGCATGGTTGGCATTATAAAAGAAAATGAAGAGGATAAGCATTCGCCCTTTGCATTTACAAACTAAGTCATGGTGAAATAAATAATAACCATGGGAAAATATTTAGAATTCACCAAAAGGAAGATGGAATTGGATATCTCATATCCATCACAATTATTACTAACTTTCAAGGACATGTTAGTGGAATTGAAGGCTAACACTATCTATAAGTCTTCCTTTATATATGGTCTCCTTTCTGTGTCTTAATTTTTGCATCTGTATCTTTATTTTGGAATTAGAATTCCTGCTCTAATTAAAGGATCAGTTAAAGGAACTAACAAAGTTTGGCCCAGAGGTTCTTAACCTACGGTCTCTAGACCTCTAAATAGACTGATTAGATTTCAATGGGTCTCTGAACTTTAATGGAGAAAAGTTACATTTTTATTCACATTAACTTTTGGATTCTTTTGTAATGCTATGTATTTTGTTTTACAATTAAAAAAAACCACGTTATTCTTAAAAGGGGTCCATAAGTATAATCAGACTTGCAGAGGCTCATGCCAAACACACACACACACACACACACACACACACACACACACACACACACACAGAGAGAGAGCTAAGCATAACTTCTTTAACCTGGAAAAAAAAGGAATGGTTAATTTGAAGACAGCTGCTTCAAGTATTTTAGAGGCTGATATGAGAATCTAGACATATTCAGAAAAGTCCCATTATACAGAACCAAGAATAATGATGATCACTTGCAAGGAGGCAAATTTAGACTCAACATTAAGGAAAAGCTTGGAAAGAACAATAACTTTAAAACACTCTGACCAATTAGACAACCAAGCATATCTCCATGAGACTTGCAATGACATATGTCAGGTGAAGAAGTTAAAATATGTATGTTCAGACATAGCCACTGTGTACTTGACTTTGCTTAATGTTCCCAAGTGTTTTTTATCTGTTTGTTTTTTCATTTTCTCTTGGGTTTTAAAGGGGTGGGGAAGGAGAGGTGACTTAAAATGACAAAAACAAAGAAGGTCATTGAGGAATTATTTTTAAATGTACAGAGGAGAATAGAAATAAGGAAGTTCAGACAGAAGCACAGATAAGGACATTTTTTCAAAGTAATATATGGAATTATTAATATAGTTTTAAGGCAAGTTGTATGAAATTTAATATATAATCCATTTTGTGTGTTTTTCTGAATAATTAGAAATGTTTATTTTTCTTAAGTTCAGAATTTTTTTTAAAACACAGAAGGAAGAAAAGTTCCTTCCATTGCTTTTTCCTGAACTGACCAAAATTCTTTATTTTTCTCTGAATAAGGTCCAGCAACAGACAGTTCTTGGCTAATTTCCTTCCCTTATCAACCATTAAGGACAACTTGCGAAATATAAACTCTTATTTTCATTTTTTGTATTCACTAGAATGCATAGTAGAACTTATTCCAGTCTATCATATTTAATCTGTTATTTATTACTTTTTAGATGTCTTTCCTGTAAGCAACCACCTGTCGAAGGTATTATTTTCTAAGTAACTTATAGTCAGCACCCCATTATAACACTGAAATTCTTGGATTAGGTAAAATCCTGAGATCTTAATTATAGAAACTCCCTTTCAAGTGCACATCTTGTTTCGCTGTTGCCAAATAAAATGTGTTTTTTTATATTTAAGGATGTACTTTCACTCCAAAATCTTAGGAGATAGCAGATTACCCATCATTGGAAGTCTTCAAGCAAGGCTAGTTAACCATTCACTTGTCTGGAATATCATGGAGGGAATTAAGTGAACTATTTAGCCTTAAAGGTACCTTAAAACCCTAAAACTCTGTCATTCTGTGGTTCATAGAGAGCCCAACATGTGTTGTCTCTTTCCTTACTTAATACCAACAATGTTTTGGATAGTGATCCCTAAACAATAGACATTACATTCATCTTGGTGCATGACTAACTAAGTGGTCTTAGTGGCTACATCATAGGCTCTGGTGCATCTAAGATGATGAACTATCCGAAATCCTGTTTATTATATTCGATTAAATTAAACCAACCTTTATACATTTCTCCTGGGTTATAATGAGAAAATATAGGCCAATATTTTTCCGTTATACACAAAGTCAAATATCTTCTGTATCAGTATATCAAAGATGAGGGTATATTTTCAGGATAAACTTTTATTTTTCAGAGTGTTTTTTTTAATATTCAGAGTTAGATAATTTTGGAAAATATATGCATAAGAATGATTACTTATGAGTACAAAAGATACACTAATGATCACAAACTAGGAAGACACTAAAAAGTGGTAATTACATCTTCAAATATTAACATACATGTAGTCTTTCTTTCACACCAAATTGTTTCTTGTCAAAAATTCATAATGTATCCTTATAGCTTCTAAGTTACCTCTAAGTTCAACTGCAAATATTGTTCTTCCATTTATATATGCACTTCTTACTTTTCTTGGGTTGTTATAATTTAGATTGATTTTATTATATCCTTCTACATTGGGTCTTGTATACTATTCTAAGTGGCATATTATAGGATTCCAAAGTGTTATCCTACATTTTGGATTAGAAATTGCTCATTTCAGATTCAAAACAGGAATGTTATGACATTTGAAATACCAACTTTTCTTTTCAAGCCAAGATGCTGAGAATTTCACTGAACCTTTCTAGCCTTTAATTTTTTGCCTCTGTAACAAGGGTGATACACTAGATGATTTCTAAAATCTCTTTTGGCTTTTCATTTCTGTGATTCCATGTCCCAGGTTATTTCTAAATTATTTACAACTTTTCACCTAGTGGTTATGTTCTGCACGTGTTCTAGATAAAAAAAAATATGTTGACAGATACAATAATACAGAATACCCCCAGCATTTTTAGGACTACTACTGATATGACCTTTCAAGAATTGTTATGTAGTAAACATTCCCTGTTTACTATTATCTCCCACTTTTTACATTCGTTCAATAAAGAGCTTTTAATATCTAGGATGTGAATAAAACCGTGCCCAGTATAAGTCTAGATGATAATATTCATCCACGCATGTATGCTTACGTATGCACATGTACATATAAATACACACATGTGTGTATATGTGTATGAATGTGTGTATATATATGTTTATGTATATATTTATATATGCGCATGTATGTCTATATGATTCCTACTCACAAGGGGCTTATAACATAATAGAAGACGTAAAAGTAAGCAGTGACAAATTGAACCATAATAGAAATGAATTCCATATGATTGGAAACATAATTAATGAATAGTGCTGGAAATAAAATTTCCAATCATGTCTTTGTGAAGCATACCTTCACTAAGTACCTACTATGTGAAGAACACCAAGTTCATTGCTGAAGGATACAGAAAATTTAAATAAGATATGATACCTGTTCTCATTAAGACTAAGTTTAATTGGGGGACAATATACAGTTCTCCTAGACCTATGGCTTTATTGCTATGGGGAAATTCCAGTGGGGGAGCTGTCTCCTAAACAAATACACCAAAACTGATTGAAAACTTATTCAGGGTTCCACATCACATGTGAATCACAGATGGTACTTGTATTCAGACTTTCTCAATCCTCAGTCTGCACTCAATCCACTATTTCATTTTGGTTCTTATTCTATTTTTTAACTTGTATCATTATACAAGAAGAATAAATTATAAATACCAAAGTGAATACAAAATTTTATTTGTGGAGTAAGGAGAAATAAGTCGTTAACAACTTATTGTTGAGAAATGGTGATATATTCAATAAGGAAGTCAATTTAAGTGAGGGAAGGATGGATGGGTATTCTAAGAGGGCATAGAGTGAGCTCAGAAATGAAGGAGGATGAAGCATGCATGAAGGATGAGAAGTAGTCCAATTTGGCTAAATTGTATGTAGGTGAGTAGTTTGAGATACACTTTGAAAGGTAGGGTGGTGTCAGATTGATTGAATCATAGATTTAGAGCTGGCAAGGACTTTAGAATTAGTTTTTTCAAACTCCCTCATTTTACAGATGAGATATCTGAGGCTCAAGTGAGTGATCAAGATCACAAATATATTGCTCTTTCAACTGTATCATAATTTTGTGGAGAGCTGTAAAATCCAAGTTAAGAAGTTTAAATTTCACTGGGTAGATAACTGGACAAGACTTACTGGTTTTGGTTTGAGGTGTTTTAAGACCAGATTTCATCATCAGGAAGATTAGTCTGTCAATGTTAGGAAAGATGGATTAGAGGGGGCAGGAGAATAGAGGAGGAAAGACCTGTTAGGAAGCTATTATAATAGTCCTGGTGGTTGGTAAGGTGGGCCCAAAATAAAAAAACTAAAGGATAGATGTGAGAGATATTGAAGAACTATAACTGATAAGATTGGTTACTGTTTAGATATGTGAAATGAAGGGAAAGAATATTAAAAAATAACAGCAAGCTATTAGGCATGGTAAACTGGGTGAATAGTAGTGCCATGGTCAGAAACAATGAAGTCAGAGAGAAAAGGTTTGTTGTTTGTTTATTTGTTTGTTTTGTGGGAAGGGGGTATGGGGGTAGGATGATATTAATCTTTGTTTTAAACATATTGAATTTGAGGTGATAGCACTTCTGATGGGGATGGGATCTGAACCCCCAAAAGGAAAAGACCATGTCTTTGGGATCTGGACCCCAAAAGGAAAAGTCCTGGGCTTTCCCACTTGGCCCAGGTTCCAGGTGTTCACCTGGGGCAACTGGCCCTTTCCAGTTAATCTTTTAATTGTGACACAAGCCCAAACTTCCAATTCTCTGTTACATCTAACCTACTCCAGCCTTACCTCCAAATCTGCCACCTGCCACTTCCCACCCTTAATTCCTTCTAAACCCCTTCTCTGTTCCCATAGTCTCCTGTATAAAAGATCTATCTTGTGCTCCATTAAAATGCTCAGAGTCTTATAATCTGGCCAATAGCACAGACTCACTAGGTATCTCACTCACCCCAATAGGTGTTTTAATAAACCTTATCTTTAGCTGAAGGAAGGCTTGGGTCAAATTCATTTGGGCAAGAAACAGGGGTGGGGGTAGGCTAGAGGAGAAGAGAAGGAAAACCAAGGGAATGAAGGGGTGGCCAAGGAGATACTAAGGCCAAATGGAGTTTCAAAAAACACAACAGCACACAACACTTTTCTTTTTAAGTTTTTTAGAGAAACTATTTTTTTTTCCAATTTTGTAAAAGACAACCCAAAGGCAAAATTTTGAGAACTGAAAAGGATTGACCCATTATGGGAATGGGGGTGTGGAGTCCTTCTGTAAAGAACTAAGCCTCCAAAAACAAACATACTAAAAACAAAGAAACAAACAAAAAACCTGTACCTGTAGTTTTCCCAATTCCCTAGTATTGAGAGAATGAGAAAATTGACAGAATTGGGCATATGCTTCCTGACAGGGCATCCATCCTTGTTCTCTATGCCCCAGAAGGTATACCCAGGTCCATGGCCTCAAACAGAACCACTGGACCATTAGCCTGACAGTGTCAGGCTGATTGTGAGATACCCTCATAAATGTCTGACCTAATGGTCAGACCTGAGAAGTCAGGCCCAAAAAGCACCTAGAAGCCTTCCTTGGAGCTTGGAGAGTGACCCCAGTTGCAGAGTGAGAAAAGGATAGGGAGAGAGGGGGAAGGCTTACATATCTTCCAGTCTTGGTTGGAGAAGAGCTTGAGGTTAGGCAGTTTCTTGGTCAGGGAATCATATGGTGAGGTCTAGGGGTGTTGAGACCCTGAAATTCAAGGGCAAGTAATTCAAGTCCTGCCTCGGATAAATTCAATCCAAGACTTCTTTCAGCAAAAGACAAGGTTTAATAAAACACTAATTAGGGTGAGCCAGATTCCTAGTGAACATTACAATGGAGCACAAGACAGATCTTTTATACAGAAGACTATGGAAACAGAGAAGGGGTGTAAAAGGAATTAAGGGTGGAAAGTGGAAGGAGGCAGATTGGGAAGTACGGCTCGGGTAGGTTAGAGGTAACAGAGAATTGGAGGTTTGGGCTTGGGGCCACAATGAAAGGATTAACTGAGAAGGCCCAGTTGCCCCAGGTGAATACCAGGGACCTGGGCCATGAGGGAAAGTCTAAGGCTTTTCCTTTCTGGGGTCCACATCCCATACCCATCACTTCCATGTTCTGTACATTATATGAAATCTGGGTTGAGAGGTCTGGAAAGAAGTCTTGATTTGATATAGATTTAGAGAAAACCTTGATATCTGAAAACTCAAAAAAGAATCCAACTGAGTGAAATGAATAGAAGTGGTAAAATAGTATGTACAATCACGATGACAACAATGCAATAATAAAGAACAATAAAACAAAATTGAAATTATAATGACCAATGGCCACAGAGATGAGAAAATGTGCTTCTCTCAGTTTTACTGCTAAAGTGTGGTACTGCAGGTTTTCATACAATGTTGAATGCACTTCCAGTCAGGATTGATGTATCAGATGCTTCTGCTGGATTTTTTTTTTAATCTTTATTAAAAGACATTATTCTAATAGTGGAGAAAAGAGGTATAATTTGTAAAAATGGGAAGTAAAAAAAAGCATCAATAAAACATATATAGCAGATATTTCTAATGTCTCCCAGAAGCTAATTAAAGATAAGAAATATATCAGTAAGGCCATAGAAAAGGTGAAAAATTGATATGAACATACATTTCCAAACAGCCTCAATTTTGTTTCTTTGGAAGGAATGAAACAGGGCTACTTCCTTCTACTTTGAGTTGTTCAAAAAGAATGACAGGCTATGTAGGAGCACAGAAGGTGCTGTAGTCATGGCACCTAGGACTGACACATAGTGATAAAAGTTGCCTTCTTGGACTATGGTAGAGAAATACCACCATGTGGGAAGGTATCTGAAACAGATGAATTCCACAGCACTTAGACTAGTTTCTGGAAGTCATTTCAGTTGGTGAACTGGAGGAAAGATTCATTCCCTGCCTATCATATTTATTTTCCTCAGGTGCTCAAGACTTAAACCTTTAAAAAGACTTTCTAGTCTAATAACAATTGCCACTGTTCCTTTCACCTCCTATGTCAAGTTGAAATTGCTCGGAAAAGGGGTTTTAACCTTGGGAAATGGTCAGAAATAATAAATTTACTAATGGTGATCAGCTTAGGAATGATCCTTTTAACTCTTAATAGATATTCTTTATCTATTACATACACACACACACATACATACATACATACATTTATGTATGTACGCCAAAGTACTGTAGCTAGGCTATAGGATGACATGACATTTAGAGGGTAGATTTGAAATGATTCACCCAGGCTTGAGATGAGGGTAAAGTTATATAGAGATTTATATTTTTATTTAAATTCAGAGCAATATTTCAATTCCATTTAATTTTGAATTGGGGCCAGTAATACTGCATATTCAACTACGAGGGAGAACTGGAGTGGTAAAAGGAAGTAGTGGTCTAAAAGCTTATAGGTAAACACTGTAGAACAATGAAATTAGCTTAGTGCTTGGGAAAGACCACATAGTTTTGAAAGGGTAAATTGGGCCATCTTTTGTCTTAACTCATACAGTTAGCCTGAAATCCAATTCACCTGAAAGTCAATATATTACCCTGCTAATGTCATTGGTTCTCTTTCTGAGTGAAGGATGAATGAAAAAACCCAACAATTTTTGCTTGCTTATTTTCGATCTGGGGGGCTAGATTTTAGATTTAAAAGAAAAATCATTCATTTATTTTTCTTCTCAAAAAGCTGGGACAATTTACTTTTTTTCCAGTATACTTTTCATCTATGATTTCTCAAAATATAGCTCTGAAAATAAACAGACTTTAAAAAAAACATTTTGATGGCTTAAAACAAGTATAAATAACAATTGTTTTCTATTAGGCCAGAAACTTTGAGGTTCTTCCCCTCCCCGGTTGATGTTTTTGTGAAGGCAAATTGGGCCATCTTTTGTATGAATTCTTACCTAGCCCTTAGTCATTAAATGGGTATTACCTCAGACAAATTGAGAACTTAGAATTTGATTTAGAATGCACAATGTCACCCACTGCATGTCAGGCCATTTCCAGTCATTTTGACTTTTGTCTTGCCACTGGACTTCAGTGAAACTGAAAGAAACAGTGAAACTGACAACTCTGCACAGTTCTGCCTCACTTAAATCCAATTCATGTGCAAGTCAAGACATCACCCTCATAATGCCATTGGTTCTCTTTGAGAATGAAAGATGAACAACAATTGCAGCAACAATAAGTGGAATACAGCAATTTGTCACCAAGATCAAACATGTTGACCGGGTGAGACTCATTACAGGAATGCAGCACTGGTTGAGTATTAGGAAAACTATCAGCATAACTGATCACACCCATAACAAAAACAATTAAAATCATATGATCATATCAATAGGTACAGAAGCATTTGACAAAATACAAGACTCATTCCTATTAAAAACACTTGAAAGCAGAGGAATCAAGGAACCTTTCCTAAATGATATGTAATATTTGTCTATAACCAAGAGTAAGCATTAACTATAATGTATATAAAATTAAAATATTCTAAATAAGATCAAGACTGAAGCAAGGATTTCCATTATTCAATTATTTTTATTATTCAATATTTCACTAGAAATGCTAGCTATAGAAATAAGGCAAGAAAAGAAAACTGCAGGAATAAAAATAGGCAATGAGGAAACACAAGTATCATTCTTTTCAGATAACGTGATTGTATACTTACAGAACCATAGAAAATAAACTAAAAACCAGTTGAAATAGTTATCAACCTCAGCAAAGCTGTAGGACACAAAATAAACACACATAAATCATCAGCATTTCTATATACTACTAAGAAAACCCAGTAGCAAGAGCAAGGAAGAAAAATTCCATTTAAAATAATGGCAAAGTGGAAAATTTTGATTACGTTAAATTAAAAGGTTTTTGCACAAACAAAACCAATGCAACTAAGATTAGAAGGAAAGCAGAAAGCTGGGAAACAATATTTACAGTTAGTGTTTCTGATAAAGATGTCATTTCTAAAATATATAGAGAACAGAGTTAAATTTATAAGACTACAAGTCATTCCTCAATTGATAAATGGTCAAAGGATATGAACAGGCAGTTTTCAGATGAAGAAATTAAAGCTATGCATAATTATATGAAAAAAGTGCTGTAAATCACTATTAGAAAAATGAATTATTTAAAATTTATTTTTAGTTTTCAACATTCACTTCCACAAGATTTTGAGTTCCAAATTTTCACCCCATCCCACCCCTCCTCCACCCCAAGATGGCATGCATTCTTAATATCTCTTCCCCTAGTCTGCCTTCCTTTCTGTCTCTTGCTTCTCTTATCCCCTTCCCCTTCTATTTTCCTGTAGGGCAGGATAGATTTCTGTATCCCATTTCTGATATTTCTTATTTCACAGTTGCATGTGAAAACATTTTTTTAAAACATGTGTTTTTAAAACTTTGGGTTCCAACTTTTCTCCCCACCCAATCTCATTGAAAAGGGAAGCACAAGTTATACATGTGCAGTTATGCAAAACACTTCCATAGTAGTCATGTTGTGAAAAACTAACTCTATTTCCCTTAATCCTATTCTGCCTCCCATTTATTCAATTCTTTCTTTTGGCCCTGTCCCTCCTCAGAAGTGTTTGCTTCTGACTAACCCCTTTTCCAATCTGCCCTCCCCTCTATCATCCCCCTACTCTCTTGTCCCCTTCTCCCCCTATTTTCCTATAGGATAAGATAGATTTCCTTACCCAATTAAGTGTGTATGTTATTCCCTCCTTAAGCCAAATCTGATGAGCACTTATTCCCTCTTACCTTCCCCCACTTTCCCTCCACCATAAGAGCCTTTTTTGGTTTTTTTTGATGAGATAATTTACCCCATTCTACATCTTCTTTTCTCCTTCTCCCAGTATAATCCTCTCTCATCATTGAATTTTATTCTCCAAATATCACAGCTTCATCTTCCACTCACCCTGTGCGCTCTCTCTCTCTCTCTCTCTCTCTCTCTCTCTCTCTCTTTCTCTCTCTCTATACACACACATGCATGCACGTGCACACACACACACACACACACACACACACAAATATAATTTTTTTCCCTCCAATTACCCTAGTACTGACAAAGGTCTAATGAGTTACAAATATTATCTTTCCATGCAGGAATGTAAACAGTGCAACCTTAATAAGTCTCTTCTGATTTCTCTTTCCTGTTTACCTCTTCATGTTCCACTTGAGTCTTGTATTTGAAAGTCAAATTTTCTATTCAGCTCTGGTCTTTTCATCAAAAATGCTTGAAAGGCCTTTATTTCATTGAATGAGCATTTTTCCCCTGAAAGATTATATTCAGTTTTGCTGGGTTAGAGATTAAATATGTGGGTTAAAAAATTAAGATAAGTCTGAGGCAACACTTCACAACTACTAGATTAGCTTTTATGGCAGGAAAAATGACAAATGTTGGGGAGAATGTGGGAAAATTGGGATATTAATGCATCATTGGTTGAATTGGGAACTGATCCAGCCATTCGGGAGAGCAATTTGGAACTATACCCAAAGGACCATAAAACTGTGCATACCCATTGACCCAAAAATACTACTACTGGGTCTGTATCCCAAACAGATCATAAAAAGTGGAAAGGACCTATATGTAAAAACATATTTGTAGTAGTTCTTTTTGTGGTGGCCAAGAATTGGAGGGGATGCTCATCAAATAGGTGAACAAATTGTGGTATATGAATATAATGGAATAACATTGCTCTGCCAAAAATGATGAACTGGTGGATTTGAGAAAAACCTGGAATTACTTACATGAACTGATGCTGAGTGAAGTGAACAGAATCAGGAGAACATTATACACAGCAATAGCAACATCATATGATGGTTGATTATGATAGACTTAGCTCTTTTCATCAATACAATGATCTAAGAGAATTTCAAAAGACTCATGATGGAAAATGCTGTGTCCAGAGAAAGAACTATAGAGTCTGAGTGCCAATTGAAGCATACAATTTTCACTTTTTTTGTTTTTTTCTTTCTTGTGTTTTTTTCCCCTTTTGTTCTAAGTCTACTTTCACAATGTGACTAATGTGGAAATATGTCTAACATGAGTGTACATGTATAACCTATATTAGATTGCTTGCTGCCTTGGGAAGGGGAGAGGGAAGAGATGGATGGAGAAAAATTTGGAACTCAAAATATTACAAAAATGAACATGTAATTGGGAAAAATAAAATACTACTAAGGAAAAATAAAATAAAATGTTTGCAGACAATATAAATATTTACGATGCTACCTGCAAAGATAAACCCAGAGTTTATATGAACACAATTACAAAACACTTTTCACACAAATAAAGACAGATCCAAACAATTGAAGAAATATTAATTGCTGGTATATAGACTGAGCCAATATAATAAAACTGACAATTCTACCTAAGTTAGTTTACCTATTCATTGCCATATCAATCCGATTACCAAATAATTATGTTAAAGAGCTAGAAAGAATGGTAACAATATTCTTCAAGAATATCAAGAGAATCCAATTTTTAAAAATGTGAAAAATGCATTCTAGCATTTCCAAATTTCAAAGTATATTACAAACTTGTAATCATCAAAATACTCTGGTCCTGGTCAGAGTGGTAAATCACTTGAATAGATGAGGTACACAAATATACAGTCATTAATGACCATATTAATCTAGCATTTGATAAACCCAAAGATCCTAGCTTTTAGGCTACAAACAACACTTTTGAAAAATGCTGGGAAAATTGGAAAACAGTTTTGCATAAGTTAGGCATACACCATCATCTTATCCATATATTAAAGTAAGGTCAACATGAAAAAAAATAGACAAAAAGAGTTATATAATAAGTAAATTAGGGGAACATGGCAAAACATACCTGTCAAATCTATGGATAAGGGAAGAATTTATGACCAAGCAGTTGATACAGAAGATTATGGGAGGTGAAATAGAGAATTTTGATTACAAGAAATTTAAAAAAGCTTTTGCACAACCAAAATTAATGTGCCAAAATTAAAAGGAAATCTGGAAACTGGGGAAAAATTTACGGCAAGTTCTTTGAGAAAGGCCTTATTTCTGAAATATATAAGGAACTGAGACAAATTCATATAAATAAAAGTCAATCCCTAATTAAAAATTGGTCAAAATATGTGAACAGGAAGTTTTCAGAAAAAGAAACCAAAGTCACGTGAAAAAAATGCTCTAAATCACTACTAATTAGAGAAATGCAAGTATACCATAGTATACCTATCAGATAGGCTAACATGACAGAAAAGGAAAATGACAAATGCTTGGGGGATGTAGAAAAATTGGGACACTAAGTACTGCTGGTGAAGTGGTGAACTACTCCGGCAACTCTGGAGAACAATTTAGAACTATATCCAAAGGGCTATACAACTGTTCATATCCTTTGACCTAGAAATATCACTGCTGTGTTTTTATCCCAAGAGATCCAGAAAAGAAAAAAAGGAAAAAAAGGCTTATTTGTACAAATATATTTATAACAGCTCTTTTTGTGTTGTTAAAGCATAGGAAATCAAGGGTATGCCCATCAAATAGAAATGGATGAACAAATTATAGTATATAATTGTGAAGGAATATGATTGTTGTATAAGAAATGATAAGCAGTATGGTTTCAGAAAAATCTGAGAAGACTTACGTGAACTGTGACAAAGTGAAGTGGGGGGAACTTTGTACACAGTAACAGCAACATCAACTGTGAAAGATTTAGCTACTTTGATCAAGACAATGATCCAAGATAATCCCAAAGGAACCATGATGAGAAATACCAAACAATTCCAGAGAGAGAACTGATGAATTCTGTATGCATATTGAGTCATTTTTTTACTTTCTTTTTTCAAAAATTGTTTTGTGTTTTCTTGTGTAACATGGTTAATGTGGTAGTATATTTTGCATGACTCCACATAGATAATTAAAATCAAATTGCTTACTTTCTCAAGGAGGGGGAATGGATGGGAAAGAGGTAAATAATTTGGTATTCAATTTTTAAAAAGATTATACATTATTTACATGTAATTCAGAAATATTTAATTCAATAAATAAAAAGAAGCAACTGTCCAAGTGTATATCTGTATGAAAAATTGATATATTCACAGATGACAGAGTATACTACTCTAAGCCATTATTTTTCTATTGACAGGGGAAAATGTACACAAATACAAATAGCTCCTCTTTAACATAGTCTGTTTTTGTTATTCTCCTTACATTATAGCCCATTATGACTTAATCACATTTTAAATGGAAGCTCATTTGCTGAGCATCTCTATGCCTGTCTTTAAGCTTCTCTTGCATCACAAAAAGTCAGCATGATAAAGTCCAATTGCTTCCAATAAAATGACACACTGGGTAATTTTGACACAATCAAGCTGCTGCAATGCTGCAGTTTTATGCCCTATACTGCTGTATACAATATCTGATAGTACTAGACCTGTCATCATTTTAGAACTATGCAGTTTTTCAGGTGGTTAAAATAGACTCTGAAATGTTCCATCCTTGGACTTAATTGATCTATGTCATCCAATACATACAAGCCCAGAAAACACAATATAATCATAGTGTCAGCTGGTAATTTTTCAGATTAAGTGCTTCATATAGCATCTTCTATTCAATGATACTATAGGTATTATTTTTTCAAAATTTTGTTACTAGGAAATTATTCACTCACCTGGAAATCTCCCTCATTTTATTGGAGTACCTGATAGCTTAATCTGTGATATCAATCAATTTATATTATGCCAAAGTATATTGCAGACATATAATTTGGGAAGGAACAGTGTAGACCTAAACTAGTTTACTCTAGAACATGGTAAGTGTCTTAATGTAAACTACTTTGTGGTGATTTCCATAAAAGTAGTAGACAAAACTGAGGTTTATGATGCGATTATAACTTTTCCAATTCAATTACACAAAGAGTTCTGTAAGGAATCATACAAGAAAATATAATTAGAACATGCACATAAAATGTTTCACATAATTTAAAAGATATGTTTATAGGGCTATCTCATCATTTAAAAACATATGTTTCCCGTAGACAAAAACCAGTAATTAATCTATCCAAGTGAAGCTAAGCAGCACCATGACTTATTTTCATGATTTCATCAAGCTATCTTTGCATTAATAAAAGGTCACAGGATTATAATTCTAATACTTTAGGTGAATGGAATTGATTCAATTGATTGACAAAATTTAATAATTCCATTTTCATTATTGTGCATTACAGCTAAACTAGAAAGGAAGGATATAGATGCTTACCATCCTTCTTCCAAACAGTATGAGGACTATGAAAAAAAAGATACGTATTTTTTCTTATCCTTACCCATTTTCATTTTTGGTGATCTCTTTATTTACTTAACTTAGGAACTATAAAAAAAAAATTAAAAATGTCTAAACCAGGGGTGGGGAACCTGTACCCTAGAGGCCATATGTGGCCTTCTAGGTCCTTGGCTAGAGCTTTTTCATTGAATCCAAGTTTTACAGAACAATTCCTTTAATTAAGATTCCTTCTGTGACATTTGGATTCAGTCAAAAGGCCACGTTTGAGAACCTAGAGGGCCACATGTGGCCTTGAGGTCACAGGTTTTCCACTGTGGTCTAAATCCTGTTATTTCCTCTTTTCATTAATAACAGTTACGGGAGGAGCATGCAGTGATTTTGTCATTTTTATTACTGTTTTTCTTGCCCACCTTTATTTAAACTCTTACAGAAATAATGACATCTTCAATGAAAATTAAGCAATTTGGATTTAATTTCTAAAGGTAAAACTGAATTCAAGATGAAAAAAGTCTGTTCAAATATATTCAACAATCATAGATGTTATTATGAAAGTTAAGCAATTGCATAATATTTTTCAAGAATAATATCTTCCCCAAAATACAGATGTTTGGTCTATGGAATGCTGGATATTCAAATTAAGATGAAAACATTTACCTTTGATTTAAAAGAAACTGCTCTTGATGTGAGTTTTTCTTCTCTGAGCACTCAAGGAAGGGAAAAAAGGCAATATTTTCTATTTTATGCTTTATATAACTCATACTTTGAAATTTAATTTTTAGAATATCAGCTAACTATAAAATGATATTTGTGTTCTATGTCACCATAATTACAGTTTTCGAGACAAATATTATTAAACTCTAGCTTAATTAGTTCCATGTTTTGGAAGATCATATATTTTAAATGAAAACATTAGATTCAAGTGGATGTTGGAGAATTATCATTTTGGCAAGCAGAAATACTGGTACAATAAATTCTAGAAATATGTTAATAAAAAATGAATTACAAGTATTCAGCAAATAAACCCTAAATATATTCCAAACACTAGTACAAATGATGGTGTGGTAATGTAAATAGGTAGAATGCAGTTTAAATAAAACAATGTTAAATACAAGATGATATAGGGTGGTAATATTAGATTTTTATCTTTTTTTCAACAAATCAGCATTCTCATTGAGGAGTTATTTATTAGATAATTTTGTAAATGGAGGTCATGTATTACCTGACAAATATCTTGAATAAAGCAAAAAAAAAAAAAAAGAACCATGAGATGAGAATCTACAACAGGAAATGGATACTTATATGGAAGCTATTATTCTTTAGAGAAAAGAGATTGTGGGGACAGACTGAAGCCATGCTAAATGAATTTCAGTTTGGGAACCCAGACAAGTTATATACTAAAAGAAATTATGTAAAGTTGGAAAGATTTCACAAAATTTTAGATTAGTAAATGTCCTTACTTTTCAAAAATAATTAAAAATGCAGATTTTGTAAATAATAGAAGTTGAAGTCAACCCTTACCAAAGTTCTAGATTGTTAGCCTGGAAATGTAATTAGCCTGAGTTCAATAAGTGTAAATCATTGGCTAAATTCATTGTTTTAGGAGGAGTAAATTTAGAGATACAAGAAATAAAGTATATGTGGATTTTGGAAAAGTATTTAATATTTATTTTGATATCTTTTTATATAAGATGGAAAAAATGTGTGCAAAAAAGTAATATAGTTAGGTAGATACATACTAACTGAATAACCATGCATAAAGATTGTTGATTAAGTCATCATCGCTGATTTAGATTATCTCTGTCTATTCATCATAATAACATACAGCCCAAAATTCAGATTATGAAGTTTACTGTCCTTCATGTTTCTTGACCTCACTCCCACCTCCCAAAAAAATAAAACAAAAATACTAAACCAAGTCTCATTAGACATAAATTATGATCCTAGTTCTGTCACCAATTAACTAAATAATTTAATTCACCAAACATTTATTATTCACCTACTATGCGCCAAATGAATTCAGAGCCCTCAATAATGAATCCTTTGGGAAGAGCTTATGGCTCTACTCTCTAGGTCTTCAGTCACAGGGGAGAGGCAATTGCAGGAACCTAGAAGTTTTAGAGTATGAAAAATTGAGATAACCTGCATAATGACAAGATTTCAGGTGATCAGCTTATCCTAGAAGCAGAATGATGGTCATGAAGTCAAAACCAAACAGTCACTGATAGAAAATTAAAATTAACTGCAAAATTCAAACACCCTTTTGGACCCTCAATTTCTTTCCCTAAAAATGAGTGAGTTGTAATAGATGATCTCTGAAGATACTGTATAGCTATAACATTCATTTAAATTCTGCAAGCCATAAATTCTTTATTGGTGAAGTCTTATAAAAGTCAGTAAACAAACATTTATTGTTTACTATATTGTTCTAATCATGGGGAATATAAAGGAGAGAAAACCAAAATAAAATATAACATTATTCTTGCCCTCAAAGGGCTCACATTTTAATCTTTAATTAATTTAATGAATTAATGGATACAATTAGTGGAAATAGCTATGTATTTTGAAGATATATTTAGAGTAGATGGAAAGTAAACAGAGGAAGAGAGATAGAAGATAATGGGTCTAAGAGTGGGGACCAGGAAAGGTCTATTACAGAAAGTGGGATCTGACCTGAGTATTAAAGGATGCCTGGGAAGGTAAGAGACAAGTGAGATTGGAGAACATTCCAAGCATGAAAAACAAATAGCACAAAGGCATAGAATACAAAAACGGAGTGTCTTTTGAACAGTAAGTAGTGCAGTGTTTTAAATCATAGATTACAGAGAGGGGAGTAAAGTGTAAAGGGACTGGAAAGGTTGGGAGAAGGGGGAAAAGGGACAGGTTGTGAAGGACTAAAAATGTCAAACTGAAGACTTTATATTTATTCTCAGGAACCAGTGGGATTTCCTAAGGGGACATGATGACATGATTAGAACTATGCTTTAGAAAAAACACATTTGCTTGGGGTGGAAAGATATTAGAAGGTGGGAGAGCAATTAAAAGGCTTTTTTGCAAATAGCCCAAGTGAGAGGTGATGAACCACCTGGAAGGTGACTATGAGAAAGGACAGAAAAGTAGACAATATATTTTATATGCAGGGAGAGTTTGGGTGTGGAATACATATAATGAATTCATCAGTATGGAGGAAATGGCAAAAAAAAAAGACATGGGATTCTGAATTTGATGGTACATTTTTTTTAAAAATCAGACTCTTTTTATTGGGTAAACTATTAATTCAAGTTTATATCTACCCAATTGAATTGTTCCTTAAAACACCACCACCAACAGACAAAAGCCAACTAAAAAGCCTTTTGTTCACCTCCATAATGGATTTGACCTGGAATATAGTGCCAGCTTTTTGAAGGAAATGATTACAAGCAGCTGTCTACTAAAGTCATTATAAACTTAGAATATTAGAATTGTATGAAATTTCAGAGAACCTAGATCATGTCCCTCATTTTTATAGAAAAAGATAAACCTCAAAAAGTATAAATTATAAGCCCCAAGGCAAAATTCCCAAATTATCCAACTTTGAATTCATCATACAATGGAAAAAAAAAGATATCCAGCACAAAAAGGTCTTCTCCCTTTGTGGATCCCCTGTAATTGAGGCAATTAAGACACCAGCATCAATTTATGCCTTACCTTATATATTACGGATTTACTGAGGAATTGAGTCTCCTGATTGAGGAAGAAAACTCCGCATGCGTTTATGTATAATAAGAAAAAAAATGCGATTTTTCATAAAATGCAAATATTTGAAACATGATACAGCTACAGTAGAAGAGGCAATGTGTTGTTTTATTGAAGTAATCCATGGGCAGAAAAAAAGATTTTAAAACTACTGTTTTATCTGAATCCTAATGATCATTTATTTGCTTCTGCTATTACATACCACTTACTAGTCACACCATCAAATTACCATTGAGGAAAATTTTAGATTATAAAAATGTCAATATATATTCATAATTAGGTCAAATGAAACTACCACTTGGCTTCCATATATGGCACTCAGAGACTGGAATTTAAGCATGATAGAATAATTTATCTAAAAACATTGCAAATACGATCTTCTAAAAACAGTAAATATATTTTTATCCATGAAATTCTTTATTTTAATTTTTTTGACCAAAGTTAACAATATGACTAGCTCTCTGGGAAGTGATTTATTATATTTTTAAAAAACAAACAATCTTTCCTATGACATATCAAAATAAAAATATAATAAAATCCAGATGACAATTTAAGCCACCAGTAAATAAAAATGCATTTGGAAATCTGCATTATCACATGAGTTTTAACAGTAGAACATTTTTGTTCATATATGAGATGTAAACATTGCTCTCTACACTTACCAGGTGATTTTATGCCACTTCACTGAACACAGGCTGTAATATATTTGGACTTCTTATTGCTTGAGTAGAAAGTGCTCATCATTGTCTATTATTTTATGTTTATAATATAGAAAAAAAATGAAAGCAGTTTTCAAGTGGCATACATCACACTGTTGTAGTGGTTGATTTCCTCAAGATGGTCTTCTGTGGTTTAGGTGCAGTGGGTGGAGGCACAGTTGCAGGTCTGAGAGGGGGAAAACTGTTACTGTGGCTTATTCCCAACCCTCCATTTTCCAGAGGAAAAGGAGGAAGAGGAGGTGGTGGGGGTGGGAGAGGAGGGCACTGGTGAGGAAGCTTTCCCGGCATATGGAGGGATTCACCGTGGATATGGACCTCTCGGTTTTTTATGTTATACCGGACATCACAGTCAGGGCAATACCCATGGTATTGCACCTTTTCATTAAACCGTACCCGTTCCCGTGGTCCTGCCTGGGGACACCTGTCTTTCTGAGGTCTGTGCATCAGAGGCTGCATCTGCACTTTGTCCAAGTTACTACTAGGTAAACAGCAGATGTCCCATTTGGAATTTTGTTTGATGCTCCAGGTAAACCTCCATTTCGGAGAAGTGTGCCATTTGTTTTTACAGGATTGATGGTTGGCACAGGCCTGTGAGAATTGTCACACTTCACAGGTGTCAATCGTGGAGGAGGAGGAGGAGGGTTAGGTTTTCTCAGGACTGTGAGGATAGCAGAAGGGTGGACTGGTGGCTTAATAAGTGGTGCATTGGAATGCACTTTGATCTTCTCTAAGCTGGATGCTGTTGTGCTGCTGGAGCTGCTGTTCAGTGTATCAGTTTTGGAGCTGTCTGTCATCTCATCCTCCAGCTGTAGGTCAGAGGTCAGTGTGTCAATCTGGTCAACGACCTGCATGGAAATCAGAAGGCAAAATCAATGAAGAGCAGCCCAAAAGAAAAAATAAAAATTAGAAAAATTTAGCCTTCCTCTGCTCAGTTTCTTCCATGATATCAAATTGAACAAATGATAAATACTAGCTATTCATTGACTTATAAAATGACAGTTGCAATCACCAATAAAGCAACAAACATTTATTATCTGACTATTATGTGGAAGACACTGTCCTAGTCATTGGGCCAAAGATAAAAAGTTCCTATTCTCAAAGAGCTTACAGTTTATGGCAAGAGACACTGTAAAATCAGAATGTTAGAATTAGTAAGGTTTTGTAATATTACAGTTCTTTCCCTGACCTAGCAATTCAGAAATGGAAAAGGAAAGATGGAGGCTGGTGGCTACTGATTTAGAAAGACTCCCTACAGGAAGTACTTTTGTAAAGACAGAGATCTAAATTCACTCTTTACATAAATAGAAATAAAGTGACCCAAAATGAAACCGCTAAAAGAAAATAAGAAAATAAATTTCTAAAAAAAAAAAAAGAAAATAGAATTCTTACATGATTCATTACTGGGTTGTCTAAATCATAACATTATCAAGAACATGTAGGAGTAAATTAGACTTCTTGTTATTGCTGTCATTTTTATTAGTAGTAGTAACAGCAGTAGCATTAAAATGAGCTCTAATTTAGGAGTGTAGTAGTTTGCTTTGGCAGATGTATTGAGACTAAACCTAAAAGGGCAATAGGTAGTAGTAGAAGTAGTAGTAGTAGTAGTAGTATAGTAGTAGTGATGGCAGTGGTGGTGGAAGTGGTTGTGGAGGTGGTGGTGGTGGTAGTAGTAGTAGCAGCAGCAGTAGTAGTAGTAGTAGTAGTAGTAGTAGTAGTAGTAGTAGTAGTAGTAGTTAGAGAAGAGGGAAGAAGAAGAGGAGGAGGAGAAGTTGCATTCAAAGCCCAGATCAATTATCTAGAGTCTGAGTGAGAGAGAGAAAGAAAAATAAAGGAATATTAACCTTAGTAATATAAGCTGGGGCTCTGTGTGCTATAATACTGTTAACAAGAGCTGTGAAGGGCTTTGATGTACCCTAAAACTTGGGCCAGTTAGGCTGTGGTGATACCAATAACTGGATAAGCACATCAGCCAGTATAATCAAACCTCTTTTATGAACCTATGTATGTTCTAGTATCAACACATCAGAAATTTGTTATCTTTTATAAACTAACAAATGGCACATCCTTATTCAACAAATACCAAGCTTGAAATATTTTAAAAAAACTTTGAAAATTCAATGAATAATCCTATAGCTAGGACATTTATACACAATAATTTAATTTATTTTAATACCTGTTACTACACCAAATTCTCATAATTTCTAAGCTACATGAAGAGAAAAACTTCCAAAATATAGGGATCTATCAGAAGAAATCAAAACCACATGAGAAAAGGGTTAGTTATGTATAAGCCCCGTTATCTGAGCGTCTATTCATTTTTCTAAACAAGTATCAATAAGTCAACAAAAGATGAGCTTATGTGATATTTTTATGTATTAACAAATAGTATTTTTATCTGATTCTGAAAGTCTCCAAAATACTAAATATAAAATAATAGTATGAAGATGACAACTTGTCCCATGACCAACTGTATCTAAATTCCATAGGAAAAGATGAGAAGCAGATGAAATTCAAGAAAGACAACACTAATAATTACTCACTCAAAATCAAATCAATTTTTGATGATGTTAGAGAATACTCCATAGGAGAGTAGAATAATGACAGCCAGGGAGATTTACAATGGGGGCTTTATGTTCCTTTGGATGGCTACAATAGTTGGGAAGGTCTAGGACACCTGAAGCAATGGATAATTGGGCCATAATACATGACTGAATGGGTCAGCATGCTAGTCAGTAAAAGGCATCTACAAAGTCAAAGAAATAGAAAAGATGGTATAATGTTACCAGGTGGCTCTAGTTGGAACCATTATGGTGCTTGAAGACAGCAGACCAA
This sequence comes from Phascolarctos cinereus, assembly GCF_003287225.1. Lineage (NCBI taxonomy): Eukaryota > Metazoa > Chordata > Mammalia > Diprotodontia > Phascolarctidae > Phascolarctos > Phascolarctos cinereus. The sequence continues at coordinate 241,114,780 of NW_027555847.1, forward strand.
ATGGCATTCTCTTATGTTCTGAAACCACAAAAAAGCAAGAGAGACTGGAACAAATGAGAAATAACAATACATACCTGCTAGAAATATTTCAGTGTCTCCATCATGACTGCAAAAGCAGACAAAACATGCATGAAATGGACTGAAAATATGAATGTTTTCATTAAGTGTAAGAATTATAGATAACAAAATAAAATTGGAAACATCTTACCAGTAGATAGCAAAAGCTTTATTTTGATTTTTGTCAATAACAGTCTCAGTTCCAAGTCAAACAAAAGCATGCTAAAGAAGAGTATAGAGTAATAATAAGAATTAATTCAAACCCGAAACCAAGATTAGATGAAATAAGACTTGAAACAGAGAAATGATTAAACACTGGAGATGAAAAGGTTGAAGAACATGAGGACACTAAAATATTCTCAACATAAAAGTCATATATTCTACAAAATAATGATATGGGCAACAAAATAATGCTAAGGTCTCAAATAAGTTTGAAGAGGTGATATCATACTTAGGAATTTCAAATACTATTTTTTGAGTTTGATGGCATGAATACAACTAGCTGGCTTAGTGTACCAAAATATAATGCAAAAATTTGTCATTCATGAAAAATCATAGTGAATATATTTATTCTAATACATATATATGAATATATTTATTTATAGAAAGTATTAAAAATGTTTCAGAACATGCTCACAGCACTATATATGTTGGATATTGTCATGGTAAGAACCAGAGGAAATGTGAAGTAATTAAAGAATATTCTTAAGGACAGGCATCATCATGGTAAAAATAGCTTGATAAAGTTATTAAAGAACTAAAGAAAAACATTGGAATGTTAAATCAGTATCTAGAGTGGCGTGCAAATTACTTTTAAAAAAGTAAAATAACTAAACTGTTGACATGTAATTAGCCTTTCAACTTTTGGCATCTTTATTTTTATATGCAATGTTCTCATTTTGGTGGAATAATTTATTTTACATGATTTCCTATGGAGTTCACAAAATGTTAAAACATATTCTTAATTCATCTTGATGCTACCGTACACATTACCATTGATGAGGGGTTCACTTTTTCTGAATCTAGACTTGATTATAACTGATGTATTTTCAGAGAAGTTGGAATCAGGTAAGCTTCTAGGCCACTTACGCATGTATATCATCATCTCCTGGGTAAATTTATTAAACTTTTCTCATTTTTTCATGCTGTAAAGGCTTGTTTTAGTATTCCTTTTTAATTTTGAGAGTTTCTATAATCCCAGAAAAAAAATACTTCATTAGTACATCAATATATTTATCAGAGTTCATTATCTAAATGAACACTAGTTCTAGGCACACTGTAAATAAAAAATAAATAAATAAATCTCCAAATATTTTGAGGGGTTATATATTTCATAGTCTGGTAAAAATGTCCAAATTTTAAAAACTTAGATGTAGTTTTAACAATGAAATTGGCATGAAATTAAATGGAAAAAAATTAACAGTAATAATTACATTTTGCTAATATTGCCTTGACCACGATATACTTTTTCTTTATAGAAGCATTTATAAGTTTTTATTTTTTTTAACATTGATCTTTTTACTATCCTTCCAATTTCAGGAAGCCTACATGGAAAAAGAATCAGTTCTAATCCCTTCAGGCTCCCAGTCCCTCTGAAGACTGTTGCTTGCTTTCTGAGTATTCATTAAGCTCTTTTGCCTCAAATTTGTTAGTCATTGACATTGTTTTTCAGTTTTTACCGTATTGTCCTTTGTACTTTGCTGTGGATGAACTTTTTTTTTCATTTTTAGCCTGAATGATGTTGAAACACTTGATTTCCTGATAGCAATAACTGCTACAACAGTTCTAATAGGTGTTGATCTGTGCTTTTTAAATGCTACAACTTTTGTATGACTTCATGGAGTAATATCAAAATAATCAAATATCAATAATAAAAAATAATAAAAAAACAACAACTTAAAAGACCCATGATGTGCATATGTGTCTTGAAATCTAGCACTCAATGAACAGCTACATGGTGCAGTGGATAGAGCACCAGCCTTGGATTCAGCAGGTCCTGAGTTCAAATACAGCCTCAGACATATAACACTTACTAGCTGAGTGACCCTGGGCAAATCATTTAACCCCACTGCCTAACCAAATTTAAAAAATGATTACAAAAAAAAAAAGAAATCTAGCGCTCAACTGACATAAGACTAGTTAAAGGGAGGAAAAGTTATTCAGATTCTTTTCATTTGGTGAAGTCAACTTAGTGTCAGAGGAGGAACTTTTTTAAGTATTGGAGCTCAGCTTGAGAATGGTATTGGTGATTATGAAATAAAAGTGGCTCCAGATTTTGGAATTTCTTTAATGTAAAGCAAGGATTTGTTATATAAAGTTTGAATTTTGTACAGTGGGCAGGTGGAGCCATTGATAATTTTAAGTAGAATCACATGACCAGAATTATGAATACAGATTAGCTACAGATATATTAGTAATATTTATCATCAAATGTGGAAATGATATTTCCCAAGATCGTCAAGTGATGCCTCAATCCTGGAAGTAGTCTAATAAGTGCAAAAGATAGATTGTAAGGGGAGTCATAGAAACATAGAAAGAGGCTACAAAAAGAATAGATAAAGAACCACATTAATAATTCTAGTGCATGTGGTAAGCACCATAAAAAATGGGCATAAATAAATTAGGGTCATAAGACAGAGGGAGGAATAGCAGATTTTAAGATATGAGGTACCACAGCAGGAGTCTGAAAACTGAATAGTGGTCATTCAAAGTAACTAAATAGTGGGCCAGGGAAAAGACCAGAGCAGGCACCAGGCCAGGGAGAAGCACATCTAGAATACAGCAATGGAGATGAGGAAGTTTGCCTTTTGGTAGCTTGCTGTTTTAGTTCTTGCTGAGTCAATTATTTTTACTAGATGGAGTCAAAATCCTGTCAGTGCCATATAAATTTTGATGATCTAGGCTAGGTTAAAGCACCCATCTTAATGATTCAATTTTGTTGTTTGTGTTCCTTCTAATTATTGTGTGTTCCTTCTAATTATTGTGTGTGTGTGTGTGTGTAAATATGTGTGTATGTTTGAGTGTTTCTTTTGCATTCACATAAATAACTGTTGCTGTGATATTAAGGTGTTTAGTCCAAAGCACTTTTGCATCAGTAACAAAAAAGAAACCTTGAGGTTTTTACAGGCATCTGACATTTTGAGTAGTCTTTTCCATTTAGACAGAACAATAAGATATTGAGTCTTTTAGTGAAACCTACAAGTTGCTTCTGAAAAAAATGATAACTACAAAAGGGGTAAGATAAAAATATACTTTTTTCCAAAACCAAAAAAAAAATGAGAAAAATAAAAAATGCAGCCATTATTTGGGAAAATTACTTTCTATGCATTTGGTAGAGGGAATGTTTTGAAAAGATCTCTCATTGCACTAATGAAATCACATGTCTAGACAAAATCTAGGTATTTATTTAAAACATGTCCATTTTAGCTTTATTTGAGAAGAGCAATAAGCATTTATATAATAACTGCTACTTGTTAGGCATTGTGCTAAATGCTTTACAAATATAATTCACCTGATAGTTTGATAGTGATCATTAGTAATTACCTATTGTTATCATTTAATGTCAAATATATACGTATATATATATATATATATATGTATATATACATATACACACACACACATACATGTATATGTATGTGTGTGTGTGTATAGCCATTAATTAGATACCTTACTTAATCTGTTATAATGACCCTTTTTTTCAGCTCCTAACATACCAAAAGTTATAGGGGAGAAGGACAAAAGTTCTGCACATTTTGGCATATTAAAGATTTGTGTACCTAATTATGGAATTTATGGCTATTTTCTAAGCACTAGCTAAGCCAAGATTAAAAAGACACAGCATCAGAAGATTGAACACAAGGTAAATATTTTGGGTCATAGTAAATATCGTATATCTTATCTTATACTAAGCCATAGAGAATATGTACATGCTCAGAAATAATTCAATATCATAAATACTTAAAGTATTAAAATAATAAACACAATAATCATTAAACATAACATTTTGAGTTAGAAAATTAAATATAATACAATTTTTATAATGCTATTTAACATATGTATATATCTATATATAAATATATACACATATTATGAGTCAAATATGTGTAAACTAAACATTGGTTACATTTTTACTTTAAACATAGTCAATTATAATTGGAATGAATTTTAAATGTCTACCTTTAAATGTCTGCATTTGAAGAATTTCACTACAATGTTTAAAAATGTGACTAAGTCATTTCCCCTTTCTTTGGAAGCCAATATCAACAAGAAGATTAGAGAGAGAAGAAATAATTATATTCCACATAAAAAAGTAATATTTAACCCCACATCTTTAAAATGGTTTTATTATGAGAATAACAATCATTAACAAACATTTCAGCAAAGAAAGTAAAAAAAGTTGCATGTACATTACACTAATTTTTGCTATAAAATTTGCTGCCTCATCTCTAGAAAAAAAAAATTAGGCACATAATCCCTGTTCTAAATACTTAAATAGTATATTGCATATGCATTGCAACCTTATTATAATTCCAAGGATCACTATTGTCAATTTTTATATTTTGCTACTGTTGGTGTTGAAATTTAGAATTTCTTGAATCTATTTTAAACCTCCCCTTTGACTATCCCACTTAACTTCTATCACCATTGCTCCTTGATGAGTCTTCCAACAATCTCCCGGAACCCATATTTTTAAATTTGTTGAACTTGATTTCAGTATTAGACAGTTGAGAGCAATATAATTCTAAGTCCCAATTCCAATGAAATCTTCTTAATGGCCAATTATCATAAGGAAGAATGTGCAAAAAAAAAAAAGAATGTGTGTGTGTGTGAGTGTGTGTGTGTGTGTAGATAACTAGATAGATATTTGTGGGGCACAATATATTTTCCATGATATAAATTGTTTTGCTTATAAAGAATAACATTTTCTAACTTTATTTTATTAAAACATTATCATATCAAACATCCAATCACTAATTAATACCTCAAAATCCCTTTCTTGAAGTATTTTAAATAACTAGAAGTTTCCTTCACAGTTGGAGTTCATGTCACATTGACATAAGTCAAATGTTCAAGGTGTGATATGGCTAATAGTAGTAACATCAAAATCTCCATAGATAATTTAAAAATTCATAGATTGATATTATCATTAAATATAAAAACATATACACACATAGAAGAAAATATAAATAGAATATATATATCTTGGGCTACTAAAATATACAAGTTATGAAATAGGCAAAAGCTCAGTTCTCAAGTGACCAATTAAAAATTGTTTTATCCACTTGGGAGATGAATCTTTTACAAATTATTTACACTCTTTGCTGATTTCTTAAAGGTTTTGAAATATAATTTCACTCAATGTCATCAATATGAACATAATGGTTGCATTCTGCCTTAAAATTATGCCATCTTTACTTCCTAGGGAAGTGTGTAGGTCTATTTTCCCCTAAGAAAAATGGCCTATAACAAACTGCTCTGGAAATCTGCTTTTCATTATAGTTTTCTAGTCTCTTGTCGTCAGTTTTTTTTTTTTACTTGTATGAACATTCCTACCTGATTCAGCTCTACTCCCCACTCATAATTTGGCATTTCTAATATTTGTCCTAGAGTAAGACTGGCTATTATAACCAAACTTTATTGAATGGCATGTAAAGAAAAAAAAATACATGCTTTATGCTTTAGAGCCTAACTTTTTGGGAAGATAATTTGACTATTAAAGTATTGATTTTTACTTTTGTATATTTCCTGGCTTCCATTTCTATTTTGTATGGGTGAGGATACTGAATTGTATAGCTCTAGATTCATGGGATATTAATTGGTAAATACAATACTTCTCTTGTGACCATTTACAATTTGGGGAGGAGTCAAAATAGATATTATACCTTCATAATGCAAGAGATTAAGCGTACTGACTAAAATAAACAAATTAGATAGATAGATAGATAGATAGATAGATAGATAGATAGATAGACAGATAGATAGATAGACAGATAGATGTAGTAGAGATCTAATTCTTTAACATTTCCAAAGGTGTGTGATTTCTTTGTTTTCAGCACTCCTTCCATGAGTGCTCAGAACAATTCAGCCACACCCTATTATAAGATTTCATAAGTTTCTGTGGCCAAAATATTAATTACTGTTGGCCAAATTTAAGAATTAAATATCTTATAACTTAATATTCTCTCCAGTTAATATCTTAGCTAAACTTCTCCCCAGTTGGACTTCAAGCTCATATTTTCTTGTTTGATTTTAATGTGGTTGAATCTATCATCCTCTTGGTTAGATAAAACAACAATTTATATTATCTCAAATAAAACTCCTATAAGAACTTTTTAAAAATCCTTTCTCTAACAAAGTCCTATTCTGATGTCTCATTGTGCTGTGGTGTTGAACTTGTAGCAGAACCCCTGTCAGGTTGTACCATGCTGGAAAGGTTATCAGTACTGATTTTATCTGCTGTTGGAGGACCAGAATAGCCAAGTACAAAGAGGCACATCACCAGATGGCTGGACACCAGGCAATGAATCATTTTGGTCAGAATACACAGAAACTCATGAATATCATCTACCAAAGTGCAGAGGGATTGGCAATCTGTTTCAGTTGAGTGAGTGCCCAAAAGAGAGAGTCTATGGAAGAACTGGAAAACACCTGCTTCAGTGTCTTCTTACAAATAACCTAACTTTTCTGAACCTCATTGTGTGCTAAATATAGGGACTCATGGTGAAGATGATGGTAATTCTAACTTGGCACTGGTCTGCATAACTTTATTTGTACCTTGTAATTTAACACAAAGCAAACTTGAACAGGATCATTATTCCCAGGACTCACCTTTCCGGCTTCATTTTTGTCCAAAGGAAATAATAAATCGATGCCATTTCCCCCCTAGGGAATGGGAAATGAAGAAACTTTAAGGGGGAAACAAAAGAGACCACCTATGAAGCATTCTAAGTGTTCTCAAATATTGATAGATATACATATATAGTACAGATAGCAGTAGCACTGAGGAGGAATTGTGATATCTAAAATTCACTCTTTATCTCCTGGATTAACAGTGATGACTGGAAATAGGTAACTCTTTCCCCCTCCCCTCTTTCTTCACTCCAAGTTTGAATAATCACTTTCTTCCATTAGATCTGCACTGTGCATTATGACTTTCTTGTAATATCATTATTTTGTTTTTCTATGATATCAAAGCAAAAATATTATGATAGCAGTTAGATAAAGAAAAGATACGTATTAAGGAGATATAGAAATAGTGTGAACAGTATAAAGATCAGAGAACACACAGTCAAATAACAAGATTTAAATCCTAGTACTGATACTAACTGTGATTTTTAACTGTAAGAACTCCTTCTATCAAGGAAGACCAAAAGCCATTTATATCTAATATTCTTGAAAGTTGCTTGAGTCTCAGAAAGGCTAAATGAATTACACAGGTTTCATGTCTCATAGGCAGGATCTGAACTTAGGTCTTCTAGACTCCAAATCCAATACTTTATCTACTATGCCATGATGTACTATTTAATAAAGAATATAATTAGGCCTTGATTCAAGAAATGACATCCAATTATGTTAAATCTAAGTACTTACTGACAGCTATGACCTCTCAGGTAATTTTATGCTTAAATCTGATTAGAGTTCTCATGTGGAAATGCAAATCAAAGGTCAGAACAACTTAGCTTTTTGTCTAATCACTAGCATGGGAACATTTCGGTAACACTCACAAATAGATCCATGTATGTTCATACCCTATAGCAGAATAACATCTGATTTTCATAATAAGTTCAAACCATATGGGCCAATTTACATCCACTATAGACTTGAACTATGAATTACAGCAGATAGCCAGCCCAAATCACAGTTTATTACAGACACTATATATAGCTAAATCTCCATTACTTTAAATCTTTTGACTATAAGCAACTTTGAAAGTAGCAACTAGTTTAAAAAATCTAATCTGAAATGCTCTGTATACCCTTCTATTAATTTCAAAATTATAAATATTGAGGTCTATTTTAATTCTCAATCACATATCCTCCTTTGTCTCTTCTCCCCACAGAAGTCCTTGATCAATTTGAAGAGTTCTTGTATTCAATTACCAAACATTTATTAAGTGCTTACTAAGCGTCAAGGAACAACAGTTCTTGCCCTCAGAGACCTTACATTGTGTGTTATGTATTGAACACAATACATGAATAGGTACATACAAATTAGATGGACTTTAGAAAGAAAGATATTATGATCCTAGAATATAGTCTTTTGGTCAGAGAAGAGATATTTCCTGGGTAGCACCAGTATTGGGGTGGTCTCTTGGTTAATTTCAACTTTGGTGGTTCTCATTTGAGAGTTTCCAAGTTTGGCAATGGATATTTTAGAGTGAACTGAAGATAAAGAGATTTACTAATGTAACATGTTCTATGGAGTAAGAAAATGGTCATTTCTTTTCTTGAGTGCATCCTACTTATAGAACATCCTACTTAAGGAACAAAGTCTTCTGGCACTCAGACCAGATATTACAGGTCTGATGGAAGAAAGTGATCATTCAAACTTGGAACAAGGAAGGTGGAGAGGAAAGTGGGGGTGTAAAGGGGAAAAGACATGTGGATTCTGAATGAAAATAGACAAATAACTTGTAGCTAAGATGGTAATATAAAACGTTCTATCCAAATATCCTGTTTTATCCAAATATCCTGTTCTATCCATACTCTCTGGAGAAACATTTGCTTAAACACTTGCTTAAAATAGAGAACTTTATGTAGAAAAATAATAAACCCAAAATAAACACACACACACACACACACACACACACAGCAGAGCTCTTTACCACCCAATAGGGGATGACACAACGAGATAGGGTATATAAAAAAGGGCAGCTCCAAGGCTTTGTGGTGACCACACAAGGAAACTGGGGTTGTGGGGGGAATGCAATTGGGAGACTGGAGATTTCTTAAGAGACTTCCCTGAAGCCAGCAACACCTTCCATGGGATTGTTCCAGGAAAAGACCTGAAACTTTAGTTGTGTGACTCTACATTGGGGGAAATTGATGAAAAATGACCACAGATTGGTGAAATCCCAAGAGACCTAGAGAAGCCACAAATGTTTGCAATCTGTGCTGCTTCTTGCCAATGCTTAGTCTAGAACATGCTCCCAGGTCAGGACTGCAATCTCAAGCCATGGCTATCAAAGAAGGAAGAGCCTGGACCCACCCATGGACCACAGGGAAGCAACTTCTGTACTTCCATAAATAGCATTATTAGAATTTCAAAGACCAGGATGGATTGTCTATAGGGAATTATAAACAAGATGGAAGAAACGTAGGAGAGTTCAAACAAGAGACTAAAAAAAAATATGAATCAGAACACTTAGAATGAAAGCTCAGAAGAAAAAATAATCCACCTTAATCAAGAATTCCACATCCTAAAACAAATAAAAAATAAAAAAAATAATTACAGTGGAAGATGCAGAATTCAATGATTCAAAGAGATGACAAAAATATTAGAATTAAATAAAAGGGTGAAAAACTAAAAGAACAAATAGTGACATCAACTATTCAAGATAACTAACTAGAAAATAGGATGAAGAAAGATAATTTAGGAAAAACATTAACAAACAAAAAACTTTGTACCACACTTCAAGAAATGATTAAAGAAAACTACCTGGAACTATCAAAGCCTAAGTGAAAACAAAAATTTAACAACATATTTCATGCCATACACTTTCTTGACTCCTTGTTCTTCAAAGAAAAGAAAGGAATAGATCCTGCTTTCTCTCTTAATCTTTCTCTCTGTCTCTTTCACTGTCAGCATAGGAGAAGGCTTCAGCAAAGCATTACAGTTGGAAGATATGATCACCTCTTCCTCTGAACCCTGAGAGTAGTTTGTACTTAGAGGCAACTAAGTTAGACAGTGGATACAGGTTTCTGGAGTCAGGAAAGCCTGAGTTCAAATTCAACCTCATACACTTATTAGTTATATGACCCCAAGTTAGTCACATAACCTCTGTCTTCAATTTCTCATCTTTAAAATGAGTATTAAAATAGCACATACCTCCCAGAGTTGTTTTGAGAATCAAATATGGTCATATTTGTAAAGCATATGGCACAGTGCTTGGAATAGCAAAGTAAGTGCTATGTAAATTTATCTATTATTATAATTATCAACATAATTATTATTAATATCAGCAAAATATGTGCCTACACCAAGAGAATTATGAATCTTTCAAGTATCAAAGCATTACCAAAAAGTTTACATTTGTATTCTGATGAAACACATACATTAAGTCTACATATAAATACTTCTTTATACTATTTATACACTGATGTCCTTGAGATGAATTTATATCACAACATGTATTTTCTATTGCATCCTGACAGTAGAGACTGAGACTATGATCAGACTATTAGGATGGAATGAGAGACAGAGTAAAGGAGGAATCTAATAATTTTTCTTCATGTCTCAATAATTTGAGAAACATCAGGACAAGGCTTCAATTGACATTAGAATTTTTGTGCAACTTTTGCCTAATTTTGCTATAATTTGTTATAATTTCTGTCATGTAAACACAAATAATTACCAGAAGATTTTATAATTTACTTTGAAATAAAAGTGTTCATCCTACTATCTACTATATTTTTTCAATTAATTCAGCTTGGTCTTTCAAGGTATTCTTCAATTCTAATCCTTTGTAATGAAGAAGATACACACTTACTCATTTTCTTTATGGGGAAAAAGGCCAAGAAACTAGATTAAACCAAAGGCATTCTTCTTGACTCATTCTATGATTTCATTATAAGGTAGCAGTTCTCAAACTTTTTAGTCTTAGTAAACCCTTTATATTTCTAAATTATTGAGGACACCAAAGAGAAATTGTCTATATGTGTTTTACAATATGTATCCTATTAGAAATCAAGTCATCTTAATAGTATTATTTAGATAAAAAAATATAAATTAGATAAATAAATTATGTAAATTGTTTTGCCTTTACAGACTCCATGAATGGGTACTGAGGACCCTCAGGTGTCTCCATAATTTGAGAACCATTATTATAAGGAACTCCCAGTGAGGAAGCACCCTCTACCAATACAGATAGATCAGCATGCACAGATGCAACTTACAGGTTGAGAGAGCTATATGATCACAGTGGAGCACAAGAAACTTGGTCAGGATCATTCAGCTGGAATATATGTAAAGCAGTACTTGAACCTAGATTTTCCTAACTCTCCAGCTGATTCTCTAGACACTACACCATACTGCTTCTGCAAAAGCATAAGGAATACCAAAAGCTTAATAGCAGACACAATGAATGTATGTGCATATATCTCATGGGGAGTAAAGAATTCAAATGATAGGAAAAGTCTACTACACTTGCAGATGAAGAAGAGGCAAAGGAACTCTGGTGTACAGCAGACAGCTGTCTCAGATGAGTTAGTGGTACAAATGTATCTCTCTTTACAGTAAATGAAAATCAGTTAGAGACAAACAGCAGGCTTTCCATCAAAGGTTTTATTTCTAGTTATTAAAATCACTGTGTGGCATGGGAACTCACTGTCTGCAGACACAAACTGAAGTAAATATGAAATGTAGGCAGTTTATGTGATTACCCCCATTACTTTATCTGTCTGGGAAATAAAGGTGGTATGCCTGATCCAAGAGGGAGCAAGGGGGAATTCAGTAATGCAATCAGTTTCAAATACCAGGTCAGGTACAGAAGCACTTCTAATTTGACATGAAAAATGAGGTAGGACTTGTCATTGGCTCAAGGGTTATGAAATATTTTGACCCAAAGGGCAACTTTAAATGAAAATATAAATGTAATTCGATTTTCTGTTGATGCAGGTGTAAATGCAATGTCTAGAATGTCAGATCTTCTGGAAATCCCTGTTTGCACATACTGTGTGTGTTAACTTGCCCCATCCATCTGCCCTGTGCTCCCTTAAATCCCATCAGCCTGCTTTTTATTAAAAATTTGAAAAAAATTAAATATCATTTGTAATAATATCACTGTCTGACATTTTCCCCCAGCTGTTTGCTCTTAGCACACTTAGACATTTCCAATTGCCAAATTTTTTTTTCTCAACAAGTCTGATGTAGGTCCAGCTCTGCTTACAGGATTGAGGGACCATAACAGTATAAACAAAATCCATTTTGGCTTCAAAGATATTTGAAATGTTTATAACTAGTTGAAATATAATATAGCTATAACCAAAGGTATGCTGGTACATGTTTAACAAAAAGCTCCCAAAAACATCTATGCAGAACATACTTTAATATGTAATCTGCACTATTAAATTTTTTTCCATTATTTTCTTAAGTCTAGACAGTTAAAAAAAATCAAGTCCTGAAGTATGCCAATTTCCTATGTGTAAATACTAACATTAAAAATTCAACAATCTTGAGCCAGTATAAGTTGGCTCCCATACATCTCTGGCTATTACAGGAAAATCACTTCGGGCTCATAGAGAGAAAGAAAGAAGGAAAGAAAGAAAGAAAGAAAGAAAGAAAGAAAGAAAGAAAGAAGAAGAAAAGAAAGAAAGAAAGAAAGAAAGAAAGAAAGAAAGAAAGAAGAAAGAAAGAAGAAAGAAAGAAAGAAAGAAAGAAGAAGAAGAAAAGAAAGAAAGAAAGAAAAAAGAAGAAAGAAAAGAAAGAAAGAAGAAAGAAAGAAAGAAAGAAAGAAAGAAAGAAAGAGAAAGAAAGAAGAAGAAAGAAAAGAAGAAGAAGAAAGAAGAAAGAAGAAAGGAAGGAAGAAAGAAAGAAAGGAAGGAAGGAAGAAAGGAAGGAAGGAAGGAAGGAAGGAAGGAAGGAAAGAAAGAAAACATCCTTTTTCCTAGTTTCCTGGCACTGGAAAACATTTCATGAAATTTTAAATATGATAGCTTGTAAATAACTTTTAAAGAGAATATCAGTAATCCAGACAAGTTGACTAATGACTAACTATACACTCTTCAATGCTCTCTATTACTTTGAATTGTTAATGGTGTTTGCAGCACACAATACCCTGTGTAACTGCTATTATAGATAAATAAAATTGGATCTTGGAAAGAATGTGTTTTAAACTACTTGTACCAACATATGCTGAAGTAAATTATCTGCCTTGGACCCTACTCTCACCTAGTAAGGGGGACAAGATACAAACAAAAAATTATGATCACAAAAATAATTTTTTCCTAACATTACTTACCTTGTGAGATATTCTTGACCAATAGTACTTAGACATTATAGAAGAGAAAAATCAAGTATTTGTTTAAATACAGACCATATAATAAAGACTATTTTCTCAGATAATTATTACTTGTTAATGACAAAATACTCAACTACTCAATTAGAACATTAACAAAAGTTATAGGTCTCATTTTTTTAGGCAATTCCAGAATTTTTCAATTGTAATTCTTTCATTTATACTTCTTCACCAGTGTATTAATCTTTAAAATCAATCTAAAAAATAGAAGGAAGTGAATGAGTCTTGAATCTTTGCAACTTGATAATTATGTGACTCTAAGTAAATCCTTGTATCACTCTGTGTCTCAATTTATATTTCTATAAGATGAGGGTAATAATAGGTATAGCTATCTACCTGCATTGTTAAGGAAAGTGATTTATAATTCAAAAGAACTATACAAATGCAAACTGACTTTGCTGTTATGATAAGTATAGGCAGGCATAGAGTTTGAGTTAGGTTTATCTGGTTTATCATTTGTCAGGCAAGCTGTTGATAAATATATTGTTAAATAGAGTTAATCTAGAGTAGAGTTGTATATATTGTTATAGTGTGTGTATATATGTATGCATATATACATATATATACACACACAGAGACACACATACACACCTATACATATGTGTATATATATAGAAAGAGAGAGAGAGAGGGAGAGAGAGAGAGAATGAGAGAGTAAATATATAGTTACAGTAGAGTAAAATATATTGTTAAGTGGAGTTAATCCAATTTTAAGATTGGTTTACTTCAGCTCTTTTTAACTACAATGATCAAGAAATAACATATATAGTCTTCATTTTAAGAGAATGTGAGTCTGACAGCCTCCATCCACAATGTTCCACAGAAATGTTCTGGACTTTACTGTAGTTTCACAACAGAATACTATGTTTCCTCTTCTTACGTTAGTTCGCTTGTGTCAAAGTGGATAAAAACAGGATAAAAACAAGCAAACAAACAAACAAAAAACAACCTACAATTTGAGTTTTTTTCCAGTTGTAATACCCCTTTTAACAATGCTCCTTTATAGGTCCTTCTGCAGGCAAATGGCAAACGGGCTGTGATTCTTCCCTTTAGACAATGAATGAAAAAGTGAATTGAAGAGAAAGGGAGTGTAAGGGGAAAAAAATTCTCTCTATGATTAAGAGGATACCTATTTAAAGGAAGAGATCTGATGGAATTCTGCACTAACTATGTGGGAGTGTCTCTGCCTCAATGAAATTATACATAAATAGAGGTTAGACTTTCCTGACTTTCCTCTTACCCTTTCCATGGTCCTTTATTCTTTTTTGTCCTCTTCCCTTTCCTTTAGAACTAATATATTGAAAACTGCTGCCCCAGCATTCCAACCTCCTCTCCACAAAAAATCATCATCTCCTTTACCTCTACTAAATTTTATCAGTATCCTGTCCCATTTCTTCAGAGCCCTGTATGACAAAAAGTTATTTATTTAGTAAACTAATTCAACCTAAAATGCTAATGACTCACAGGGCTTTAATGTATTTTGCCCCTAGGGTTCTTTTTATTTTACCTGTCACTAGAACCTCAATGCCTTAAATCAGATGTTAAGAATTCCAGACATTTAGGGATGGGTAACACATCAAATATCAAAAATCCAGCCTCCTCATTTTGCACTTGATGAAAGAGCTCCAGAAAGATGTAATGACTGCCCAATATCATATAAGATAGCAAATGGTACTGGTACAGACAGGTCTAAAAACTCATTTTTGACACTCTGTCCAATCCAGTGCTCTTACTATTATCTTACTGTCTCATTCAATATATACATGAATGTCTATATTGATATTGGTCTCCAGTACTGATACAGATACATATGTATGTATGTATGTATAATTAAAATTTAAAAAAAACAGAGGATACCACTGTTAGAGGAGTTCAGATGGATTCTAGAGGTAGCTACAGATCAGGCAATTGTACTTTCTAAATGTTTGGGATTGATGGAAATTATTTGCTTAAGGTTTAACACTAGTAATATTAAAACTAAAACTCCCAGATGCTTGTGACTTCAAATTAACTCTCTATTTAAAAGATTATGGTCCTACTATCTTACCTATAGTGCTTAATCTGACTTCCTTTGTGAGTCTAGGACAAGGAAAATTAACACAAACAAACAAATTGGTAATTGTGTTAGAACAATTACATTTAATTTTTTATATTTTAATCATAGCAGACTCACCTGTATGTAAGAATGTTGGTATATGTTTACATGCATATAAATGTGTGTGTGTGTGTATGTGTATGAATGTATGTATGCTACATTGAGAGACAAAATTAGATAGATACATGATACCCAAAGAGGAATATAGATAGATAGATAGATAGATAGATAGATAGATATAGATAGATACATATATGATAGGTTAATAGATAGATTAGAAAGATAGATAAATTCCATAATCCAGCTATACATGTTAGATTTATTGAGAGAAAACTAAATTTAATAATATTCTTTTAAAATTACAATCTGTTTTGAACATCGATGAAGATTTAAATTTATTCTGCAATTTATCCCTTCTGAGATTTACCTGGGATATTGATAATTAAAGTGTCCAGAGTCAAAGAGCCAGTATCTGTCAGAAGTAGGATTTAACCTCCATTCTTCACTTGCAGACCAGCTCTGTATCTACTACTACTACTACTACCACTACTACTACTGCTACTGCTACTGCTACTGCTGCTGCTGCTGCTGCTGCTGCTGTAGTTGTTGCTGCTCCCACTGTATACTTTACACATTGTAGGAGTTAATGAATGGTTGCTGAATGTATTATGAGTTAGTCATTTTTTGTTTCTATAACAAATATTATTTCTATAATGTCTTAATAGTATAACTATAGAATAAAAAAGTTAGTATCAATGAAAAAAACTCTCAAAAATGTAATTTCCACTTCTCTCCCAAAAAATCTTGTCATGAAGTTGACTTAAGCATTAAGTTTTATTTCTTTGCAAACTATTAAATGTTTCACAGTATTAATAAGTGAAAAAGTAAAACTCCCAAAGTAATAATTCTACTATTGCCCACACAGTATATTGGCTAAATCTCAATGTAATTATGTAACTAATATTTTAATGCACAATGATTATTTGTGAGATATTTAAACATACAAAATTAATGGCTAATTAATGAAGAATGTCATCTTTTTATTTCTTCAAAAATAGCCAGATACTTTAACATAGTCAAGAATTTGACAGAATCTATTGGCCTAAATAAGCAACAAAAAAATTCATTATATTTTAAAAAAGCAGTTGAAATATAATAAACGGTTTTAGTCCTTTCAGAAATATATTAATTGAGTCTCAGGCTTCTCTAATCATCATTTTACCTAAAGAATAGGACTTTACCTGCAGATCCGGTAGTTGATGAAACTTACACCAATAATTTAAGAACCATATAAAGGACAGTAACAATGTAATATTATCCAAAATTAAGAATACAGCTATGCATGCTAGTTCCTTCCACCATAAAAAGTCATAAGCACATTTATATTCTCTACATTACTCTTCATACATTTCCATCAGCAGTTTATTTAAAAAAAAAATAAAGACATGATCTGGATTGATTAAATGAGGAAAGTAACCTCATTTCCTGTTTAGACCACTTTCCATTGGATTGGTAGTAGCAAGAACACTAGGCTGGGAGTCAAAACACATTGGTTTTAGTTACAGTTCTTTCACTAAACAACTTGGTGACTAGATAAGATAAAGAATGTTATGACAAAAATGGTATCAGACATTGAATCATGAGATCTGACTTCTTGTCTTAGCTCTTACTATTTTTATGATCTAAAGGAAACCACTTCATCACTCTGACCCTCAATTTTCTCATCAGTAAAAGAGAGATAAGAATATTTGCAACTCACAAAATGGTTATAAAGAAAATAGTGTATAAGCCTTGCCTCTTTTTTATTTTTTAATTTTATTAATTTATCTTGATTTATCAACAATCACTTTCATATGCTTTTCAGTTGAAAATTTTTCTCTACCTTCTTCACCACCACCCTCCCCAAGACAGTACACAATCTGATATAGGCTTTACATTTACATACCCATTAAACATATTTTCACATTAGTGAAGTTGTAAGTAAAAATTAAAACCAATAGGAGGAACCATCAGAAAGATGAAACAAAATTCAACAGAAGGTAAAAATAAATAATAGCGATTCAACTGCCATAGTTCTTTCTTTGGCTGTGGACAGAATTTTCCATCCTGAGGCCTCTGGAGATGTCTTAGATCCTCGTACTGCTGAGAAGGGTTCAGTTTAACAATCTTAGTCATTGCATAACGTGGCTGTTATTGTGTACAAAGTCCTCTTGGTTCTGCTCACCTCACTCAGCATCAGACCACATAAGTCTTTCCAGGTTTTTGTGAAGTCAGCCTGTTCATCATTTTTTATAGCACAATAGTATTTCATTACATTCATATACCACAACTTGCTCAGCCATTCCCCAATTGATGGGGATCCTCTCAATTTCCAATTCTTTGCCACCACAAAAAGAGCTGCTATGAATATTTTTGTACATGTGGGTCCTTTTCCCATTTGTTTGATCTCTTTGGGATATAGCCCTAGAAGTGCTATTGCTGGATCAAAGGGTATGCCATTTGGCATAGTTCCAAATTGTTCTCCAAAATGGTTGGATCATTTCACAACTCCACCAACAATGTATTAGTGTTCCAATTTTCCCACATCTTCTCCAACATTTATCATTTTCCTGTTTTGTCATGTTGGCCAATCTGATAGGTGTGATGTGGTACCTCAGAGTTGTTTTGATTTGCATTTCTCTAATCAATAACGATTTATAGCATTTTATCATATCACTATAGATGGCTTTAATTGCTTCATCTGAGAACTGTCTGTTCATATTCTTTGACCATTTATCAATTGGGGAATGGCTTGTGTTCTTATAAATTTGTCTTAATTCTCTATATATTTTAGAAATGAGGCCTTTATCAGAGAGACTGGTTGTAAAAATTCTTTCCCAATTTTCTACCTTCCTTCTAATCTTAGTTGCATTGGCTTTGTTTGCAAAAACTTTTCAATTTAATGTAATCAAAATTATCCATTTTGCTTTTCATAATGTTCTCTATCTCCTGTTTGGTCATGAATTCTTCTGTTCTCCATAGATCTGATAGGTAAACTATTCCTTGTTCTCCCAGTTTACTTATGGTATCAGCCTTTATATCTAAGTCATGAACCCATTTTGACTTTATTTTGGTATATGGTGTGAGATTTGGGTCTATGCCTAGTTTCTGCCATACTCTTTTCCAGTTTTCCCAGCAGTTTTTTTCAAAGAGTGGGTTCTTATCCCAGAAGCTGGGGTCTTTGGGTTTATCAAATAATAGATTACTATAGTCATTGACTACTGTGTCTTGCATATTTAACCTATTCCACTGATCCACCTCCCTATTTCTTAGCCAGTACCAAGCAGTTTTGATGATTGCTGCTTTATAATACAATTTAAGATCTGGAATTGCTAGGCCACCTTCCCCTGCATTTCTTTTCATTAGTTCCTTTGATATTCTGGACCTTTTGTTTTTCCAAATGAATCTTGTTATTATTTTTTCTAACTCTATAAAATAATTTTTGGTAGTTTGATTGGTATGGCACTGAATAAGTAAATTAGCTTAGGTAGGATTGTCATTTTTATTATATTAGCTCGGCCTACCCATGAGCAACTGATGTTTTTCCAATTATTTAGATCTGATTTTATTTGTGTGAAAAGTGTTTTGTAATTGTGTTCATAGAGTTCCTGGGTTTGTTTTGGAGGTAGACTCCTAAATATTTTATAATGTCTACAGTAAGTTTAAATGGGATTTCTCTTTCTATCTCTTGCTGTTGGGCTTTGTTGGTAATATATAGAAATGCTGATGATTTATGTGGGTTTATTTTATAGCCTGCAACTTTGCTAAAGTTGTTTATTATTTCAAGTAGTTTTTTACTTGATTCTCTAGGATTCTCTAAGTATATCATCATGTCATCTGCAAAGAGTGATAGCTTTGTTTCTTCTTTGCCTATTCTAATGCCTTCAATTTCTTTTTCTTCTCTTATTGCTAAAGCTAAGGTTTCCAGTACAATATTGAATAACAGTGGTGATAATGGACATCCTTGTTTCACCCCGATCTTATTGGAAATGCTTCTAGCCTGTCCCATTACATATAATGCTTGCTGAAGGTTTTAGATAATGCTATTTATTATTTTAAAAGACTCCATTTATACCTATGCTTTCTAGTGTTTTTAATAGGAATGGGTGTTGTATTTTATCAAAAGCTTTTTCTGCATCTATTGAGATGATCATGTGGTTTCTGTTGGTTTTGGTGTTGATATGCTCAATGATGCTGATAGTTTTCCTAATATTGAACCAACCCTGCATTCCTGGTATAAATCCTACCTGGTCATAGTGTATTATTCTTGTGATAAGTTGCTGCAATCTACTTGCTAGTATTTTGTTTAAAATTTTTTATCTATATTCATTAAAGAAATTGGTCTATAATTTCCTTTCTCTATTTTGACTCTTCCTGGTTTAGGTATCAACACCATATTTGTATCATAAAAAGAATTTGGTAAGACTCCTTCTTCACCTATTTTCCCAAATAGTCTATATAGTATTGGAATTAATTGTTCTTTAAATGTTTGATAGAATTCACATGTAAATCCATCTGGCCCTGGAGATTTTTTCCTAGGGAGTTCATCAATGGCTTGTTCAATTTGTTTTTCTGAGATGGGGTTATTTAAGTATTTTACTTCCTCTTCGTTAATCTGGGCAATTTATATTTTTGTAAATATGTATCCATTTCACTAAGATTGTCAAATTTGTTGGCATATAGTTGGGCAAAATAATTCCTAATTATTGTTTTAATTTCCTCTTCCTTGGTGGTAGCTTTGTTTCCCCTTTTCATTCTTGATACTAGTAATTTGGTTTTCTTCTTTCTTTTTTTAATTAAATTAACCAAAGGCTTATCTATTTTATTGTTTTTTCATAAAACCAGCTCTTAGTTTTATTTATTAGTTCAATAGTTTTCTTAATTTCAATTTTTTTTTTTTTTGGTTTTCAATATTTCTAATTTGGTGTTTAGTTGAGGATTTTTAATTTGTTCTTTTTCTAGTTTTTTTAGTTGTATGCCCAATTCATTAATCTCCTCTTTTTCTATTTTATTTATGTAAGCATTTAGAGATATAAAACTTCCCCTAAGAATTGCTTTCACTGCATCCCATAGGTTTTGGTATGTGGTCTCATTATTGTCATTCTCTTGAATGAAATTATTGATTGTTTCTATGATTTGTTGTTTGACCCAATCATTTTTTAGGATTAGATTATTTAGTTTCCAATTATTTTTAGTCTATCTTTCCATGGCCCTTTATTACATATAATTTTTATTGCATCATGATCTGAAAAGGATGCATTTAATATTTCTGCCTTTCTGCATTGGATTGTGAGGTTTTTATGCCCTAGCACATGGTCAATTTTTGTGTATGTGCCATGTACTGCCGAGTGCATTCCTTTCTATCCCCATTCAGTTTTCTCCAGAGGTCTATTATACTTAACTTTTCTATTGTTCTATTCACCTCCTTAACTTCTTTCTTGTTTATTTTGTGGTTAGACTTATCTAGTGCAGAGGGGGGTTCAGGTCCCCCACTAGTATAGTTTTGCTGTCTATTTCTTCCTGTAACTCCCTGAACTTCTCCTGTAAGAATTTGGATGCTATACCATTTGGTGCATATATGTTTAGTAATGATATTACTTCATTGTCTATGGTGCCTTTTAGCAGGATGTAGTTTCCTTCCTTATCTCTTTTGATTAGATCTATTTTTGCTTTTGCTTTGTCTGAGATCAGGATTGCTACCCCTTTTTTTACTTCAGCTGAGCATAATATATTCTGCTCCAGCCTTTTACCTTTACCCTGTATGTGTCACTCTTTTTCAAATGTGTTTCCTGTAAACAACATATTGTAGGATTATGGTTTTTAATCCATTCTGCAATCCTTTCTGTTTTATGGGAGAGTTCATCCCATTCACATTCACAGTTATGATCACTATCTGTGTCTTTTCTCCATCCTTTCCCCCATTTATGCTTTTCTTTCTCCTTTTTCCTTTCCCCCCTTCACTAGTGTTTTGCTTTTGACCACTGCCTCCTTCAGTCCCTCCCCCTTTTATTATCCCTTTCCCTTTTCTTCCCCTTTAGTCTTACTGCTTCTTCCCTCCCTTCTTTCCCCCCCTTTTCTTTCCCCTTTTCCCTCCTACTGCCTATAGGGCAAGTTAGATTTCTATACCTAACTGATTATGTTATGCCCTTCTTGAGCCAAATCTGATGAGAGTAAGGTTCAAACAATGCTCCCCCCTTCTTTCCCTCTGCTGTAATAGGATTTTGTGTCTTTTCCTGTAATGTAATTTACCCTTGTCTGCCTCCTCCTTTCTCAGTATTTTCTAAGATCAGATTGATCCACTTATTTGGATCCATTTAACCCACTTGATTAGATTTTTTTTTATCATTACATCAAAGTCAACTAATATCCACCCTCTTTATGTATACTCCTTTAACAAGGTGTAATAACAATACAGTTCTCAAGGGTTGCAAGTCTCATATTCCCTTGTAGGGGTTTAAACAGCCCCCCCTTATTAACAATTGTATCCTTCTGTCCCATTTACCTTTTTAAGTCCTTCTTGAGTCCTGTACTTGAAGATCAAATTTTTTGTTGAGCTCTGGTCTTTTTATCAGGAAAGTTTGGAAGTCTCCTATTTCATTGAATATCCACCTCCTCCCTTGAAAAATGATGCTCATTTTTGCTGGGTAATTGATCCTTGGCTGCATTCCAAGCTCCTTTGCCTTATGGAATATCATGTTCCATGCCCTGCGGTCTTTTAATGTAGAAGCTGCAAGGTCCTGTGTAATCCTGACTGTGGTTCCATGATATTTAAATTCTTTCTTTCTGGCTGCTTGCAGCACCTTCTCTTTCATCTGGTAATTTTGGAATTTTGCTATTATATTCTTGGTTGTCAATTTGGGATCTCTTTCAGGTGGTGATCGGTGGATTCTTTCTATGGTTATTTTCCCTTCTGGTTCTAGGACTTCTGGGCAGTTTTCCTTTATGATTTCCTGAAAGATACTGTCCAGGCTCTTTTTTTCATCATGATTTTCAGGTAGTCCAATAATTTTTAAATTGTCTCTCCTGAGTCGATTTTCCAGGTCGGTTGTTTTACTGATGAGGTATTTTACATTTTCATCTATTTTTTCATTTTTTTGTTTCTGTTTGACTGATTCTTGCTCTCTCATAGAGACATTAGTTTCCATTTGTCCAATTCTAGTTTTTAACAGATTGTTTTCTTCTGTTAGTTTTTGTACTTCCTTCTTCAACTGGCCAATTGTGTTTTTTAGGGACTTGTTTTCTTCAGTGTACTCTTCTGTTAGTTTTTGTCCTTCCTTCTTCAATTGGCCAATTGTGTTTTTTAGGGACTTGTTTTCTTCAGTGTATTTTTTTTCCAATTGGCCAATTGTATTTTTGAAGGACTCTTCTACCTCTCTCATTTGACTATTAAAATCCTTCTTGAGCTCTTCTAAGAAGGCTTTTTGGGCTTCAGACCAGTTCATATTCCCTTTTGTTGTTGCAGATGTGGGTTTGTTGACAATGTTGTCCTCTTCAGAATTTCTGTCTTGATCTTCACTCTTCTCATAATATGAATCTATGGTATGTTTCTTTTTACTCATGGTGTTTCTTTATTCCCTGGCCTTTAAAGAGATTGAGCTCTCCTGCTGGGGAACAGAGGGCACTGACCCAAGCTTCTTGTGTTGGGAGCCTAGGTCTTGGTCACTGGCTTTGTGTTGGGGCCTCTTATGCTGGCAATTGGAGGCTGTAGGTTTCTGGCAGCTTACCTCTTGTTGGGCTGGAATCAGCAAGGCTGGAACTTTCAGGCAATTCTAGGTTGCCTGCTTTTCCTTTCCTTTAGCTTTCTTCAGCTCCTTTTAGATGGGTGCTGCAGGGTGTTTATCTGCCTGGGGCCCCCTGCAGTGTTGTTTCCCTCATTTCTGTTTATGCACTGGGAGATTCCTTTGTGGTGGAGTGCCAAGGCACCTGGTGATTTTTTGAGCTGGATTCCACCAGTTCCCCTGCCCTCACTGAGGCACTCGGAGGTCCAGGTGTTGGTGTTTGCCTGCTCTACCACCTGGGCTTCAGGATTTCTTCACAATTGGAGGCTGCAGGGCTCTGAAAGCTCACCTGTTGTTGGGTTGGAATCAGCAAGGCCAGGGCTTTAGGAAGCCTTTAGCTTGTTCTCTTCACCTCCTTTCAGATGAATGCCCCAGGGTACTTATCACCTGAGGCTCCTTGTAGTTCTGCCTCCTTATTTTTGCTGAGGCACTGGGAGATTTTGCTGGGCTGCTGCACTGCTGCTCCCCATCTTTCTTCTAGTTCAGGTGTTCCAGGGTTTTTTTTTTCTGGGTGATATTTTCTGGGTTTTCAGAGTTTGATAGGGGAGAGTGAGAGAGACTGTCTTTTCACTCTGCCATCTTGGCTCCAGGAATCAGAAGTTATAAGCCTTGTCTTAAAAGAGTCATTACATATAAAGAAATGTTTTAGAAATCAAAAGTTCTGTATGAATGAAAGATGTCTTCATTATTAACATTTATCTTTTAGCTTCAAATTCTTTCTGGATAATGATAAAGTATTTTAAAGACAATGATATTCTAAAACTTGATAGTTTTATAAACCTATTTTAACTACATCATTCAACAAACATTTGTTAAATATGTAAAAAGACAAATTAAACATTTGTTTCCCTCAAGGAGCTTATATCCTTTTAAGAAACCTATATGAATCCGTATAATTATGTACAAGATAAAGACAACCTAAGTGCCAAGTAGCTAAATAATTGAGGTGGCAGATAGCACTAGCAGTTGGAGAAAATCACTTTTGTTAAAATGGAAAAACAAAGGTTCTAGAGGAACCCAGCTCTTCTACAAATGCTACAGCAATAGTCTAAATATATACCAGAAGGAAGAATGATAAAGAAAAATCAAAAAAGAAATTGCAATAATTTCCCCCTTCCAGTCCAAGGCTTCACAAGAAGACCATCAGAGAAGTATTTGGAACATCTTAGGAAAGGCAAGGAAGCACATAGTGCTCTGATAAGCAAGGCACAGAGCCAGTTCCCACCTTCAATGAACAAGAAGACAGGGTCAGGAAGTTTACACTTAACTAGGGCCTTCCTAAATGCCTGAAGCCAATGTTTTGCCCACCCACACTGGAGTTACAATAGGACACTGGGTCAGGAAGCCCAAGCACCAGTGGACTAAATAAGAGGACTTGAACAAGTGCTTCTATTGGAGCCAACAGAAAAGATAGAACCAACAGAGTAACCTAATGGACCTAGCACTGGAGACCTCTCCAGACACCCAAAACCAGCACAATCTATAATACCTGTTTAGGGTCTGTGGCAGAATTTAGAACCAACACAAGATTTAGATTGTACAAGGAAAATACAGAGAAAAGTCAAAGGGATGTGGTAGATAGAGTGCTAAACTTGAAGTCATAATGGTCTGAATTCAAATCCTGCCTCAGTTACTTACTAGCTCTGTGACCTACAAGGTAAGTTTCCTCAACTGTAAAATGAGGGATTTGCATTTGTCGGTTTTAAGGTTCCATCCTGATCTAAAAAATTCCATCTATCCTGTGAGTTTTAGAATACATGTTGATACAGCATAAGAGAAATACAGAAGCCAGAAATGCCAGGAGTGGTGTATCCTAATTACTTGGTACAGATCTGTACCAGCAGATACAGCAACATCCAGTGTATGGAGGGAATAGGACCAAGGACTTCCTACCCATACCATGGAAGAGTATGAGAGTGAGCAGAGTCTCTAATTCAAAGATCCAATACAGAAAATGTGACTAGATATATTAGTATACAAAATAAAAACCAAACACAATGACTAAGTCCTGAGTTAAAAGAAACAGCGAGGTAAACCCAGAAAAAGAAAGTAACTACAAAATAAATAGAAGTAAAATTTCAGAGAAAAAAATAGCTTAGCTACCAGAACTCATAGAGAGGTTAAAAGGAATGACACAAGAGATTAAAAGTGAAATTCAACATTTGATTTAAAAAGATGGAAAAATAAATAGCTGTGAATAAAAGTTGAAAATTATACTCAAGCTTAGGCTCCATACAAAAGAAAAGAGCAAATACAACTCAGGAAAATGATATATATTAAAGTCAAAAGATCAAATAAATAGAACAAAATATAAGGTTATGTGTGTGTGTGTGTGTGTGTATTTAAAAAGCAGACTTGGAAAAGATGTTGAGAGAAGAAAATAACTTTAGTCATTAGACTCCCTAAAAACAAATAATAAATTTTTAAAAAATGACATATTTCAAGAAATTATAAATAGAATCTTTTTATATCCATTATGTTAAGAAAGCAAAATGTAGATAGAAAAATCCATTGAAAACCTTCTGAAATTCCAAATAGAAAACCCTAAGAATATCACAGTCAAAACCCAGATCTTCTAAGGAAAAGGGGAAAAATATTACAATCAGGTAGATTCCAAGTTCCAAAAATACCGTAGTTGTGATCAAACAAGACTCACAACTATTAGAAATGAAGGACATTTTAAAAAATGCAATATTATA